>NW_015161417.1:456804-471303 GCF_001447785.1 Gekko japonicus | reverse complement strand
GAATACCACGATGCCTTTACTTTCCTACCTCTCAGGGTTGTTGTAAGTAATGCCACAAGATGATGTATGGAAAGAGCTTGGAAACCTTGGAAGTACTATACAGACGTTGAGATTTTGATTCCTATAGATGGGCAGGAGCCTCTAGCAGCCACTGTCTGTCTAGACTGACTGTGCAAATCCTAAGGATACGAAACCCTTTTGAACAGACCTGCCTACTCACATGCCCAGCTACCTTTTCACTGGCAACACACTGTGATGTTGTGAATCTTTGGGCAGCTGCCCAGCCAGACTGTCCTTGGCACCAGATCAGGACCAATTCAAATTTATACATTCCATACACGGGGATCAGTGGCCAGATGTAAAATGCATGCGCCTTTTGTCAAGTATGGAAGAAACACGCATCAGGTTCAAAGTTTGGTGAGAGAGCCATTTTGGTGTAGTGGTTAGGAGCAGCAGACTCTAACCTGGGAGAACCGGGTTTGATTCCCCACTCCTCCACATGCAGCTGCTGGTGTGACCTTGGGGTTAGTTCCAAGTTCTCTCAGAGCTGTTCTCTCACCAGCAGTCCTCCAAAGAGCTCTTTCAGCCCCACCTACCTCACAGGGTGTCTGTTGTGGGGAGGGGAAAGGAAAGGAGTTTGTAAGCCGCTCTGAGACTCCAAGTGAAGGGCAGGGTATACATCCAATCTCCTCCTCCTCCTCCTCTTCTTCTTCTTCCCTTAGTAAAAGCAAAGGAGTGTGGGCTGTTTGACCCTTAGCTTTGGGGGCAAGCCTAGCAGCAGAACAAAAGCATGCTCCCGTTGGTCACCTGCCGTTCATAAGGGCAGGCATCTCCAGATAGGAGAAATCAGCTAGGATTATCAGCTCTGACCTGGGAAATTCCCAGATATTTGGGGGTACTGCCTGGGGAGAGGGGTGCTTCAGGAGAGGGGGGAGCTCAGTGGGGGGGGGGGGGATGTCACTCTAGCACTACCATTTCCTGTAGATTCTGTGATAGATCATAGAGTCCATCCTCCAAAGCGGTCATTTCCTCAAGGAGAGCTGATCTGTATAGTCTGTAGACCATCTGTAATTCTGAGAGAACTCCAGGCCCCACCTTGAGGTTGGTAAGCCAGCCAGCAGCCTACTTTCAACACTTTAAAATGTTTTGGCCCTCGGCTGTTTGTTTGTTTGTTTGCCTTTCTTACTTTACTTGATTTTTCTTTTAATTTCCCCCCAACCCCACCCAAACGCAGCTGTAGGTGTTCTGGGATGAAAGCCAAAAAGAACTGTTTAAAGGAATCGTTCATATTGTATAGAAACATGGCCTCACCTGGCCCCAATCTTCAGGTATTTCCCATCATGGAGCTGGCAAGCCTAAGCCCGATTCTTCTGTGGTCGGCTTTCTCCACCACCTCCAGGCGCTTATACTGCTGGGGAATGGGAAATTGACCCCAAGGTCTCCAGTCCAGAATAGGCCCTCTGCCACTCACTGGGCCCGATAGGAACCCAACCATGCCAACTCCTAGCACCAGCCCTGAATCTCACCTGAGAGCCGGTTTGGTGTAGTAGTTAGGAGCACAGACTCTGAACTGGGTTTGATTCCCCACTCCTCCACATGCAGCTGCTGGTGTGACCTTGGGTCAGTCACAAGTTCTTTCAGAGCTGTTCTCTCAAGAGCAATTTCTGTCAGAGCTTTCTCAGCTCCACCTGTCTCACAGGGTTATTGTGTGGTGAGGAAGGGAAAGGAGATTGTAAGCCACTCTGAGAATCCGAGTAGTGAAGGGGGGGGTATAAATCCAATCTCCTCCTCCTCCTCTTTCCTCTTCTTCCTCTTCTTCTCTTCTGCCATAAAATCAGAGAGTAGCCTTTGGCAAGCTACGTTCTCTCTGCCTCAACCTCACACTCATCTGCAATATGACGATAATAGCGCCAAGCTGGTGCAATTAGGCTGGGAGACCTAGGTTCCAGTCCCCATACTATCATGAACTTTGGGCTAGTCACACGATCAGCACAACCAACCTTCTGGCATTGTTGTGAGGTTCAAATGATAGGCAGAGCCACGCGGGCTCTACTAAGCTTTTATTGTATGCTTGACCTCCATAAACTACCTTAAGCCAGCATGAGAGCCAGTTTGATGTTGCAGTTAGGCATCTGGGTTCAAATCTGCATTCACCCATAAAGTTAGTTGACGGCCAGTGGGCCACTCACTCTCTCTGTCAGCCTAGCCTACCTTGCAGGGCTCTTGTGAGGATAAAACAGGGAAGGGTTCGGGGTGACTGAGGGGTGACATGATTGAAGTTTACAAGATTATGCATGGGATAGAGCAGGTAGAGAAAGAAGTACTTTTCTCCCTCTCTCACGATACAAGAACTCGTGGGCACTCCATGAAATTGCTGAGCAGTCCGGTTAGAACGGATAAAAGGAAGTACTTCTTCACCCAAAGAGTGATTAACACATGGAATTCACTGCCACAGGAAGTGGGGGCGGCTACAAGCATGGACAGCTTCAAGAGGGAACTGGATAAACATATGGAGCAGAGGTCCATCAGTAGCTATTAGCCACAAGGTATAGATAGGGACTCTCAGGCTGGGGCAAGTGATGCTCTGCATTCTTGGTGCTTGGGGGGGGGGGCAACAGTGGGAGGGCTTCTAGTGTCCTGGCCCCACTGCTGGACCTCCTGATGGCACCTGGTATTTTTGGCCACTGTGTGACAGTGAGTGTTGGACTGGATGGGCCAGTGGCCTGATCCAACATTGCATGCTACTCTGAATTCTTTGGAGAAAGGATGAGATAAAAACAATAGAACTTTTGGAAGGGGCGGACAGCACCGGGGGTATTCCAGAATGATCCAAATAGGAAAATTTTACAGCACTCAAAATCAACTGGGGTCTGAATCTGAGTGCGTATTGGATTTGTAAACCAAAATTTAAAAAGGTGTGTAGTGTTCATTTTATGCTGTGCATCAGTCTCTCGCAACTCCTCCCAAGAACCAAAAGTATTTGCACTGAAAGATTTGTTTAGATTCCGTATTCACAGCGGCAGCAGAGAGGGCAGCGGTGGCTGGCAACCAAGGCAGCCTGCCCTAGAGTTCCCAGCTCCACAGTGGGAAATACCTGGAGATTTGGGGGGTGGAGTGTGAGGAGGATGGGACTTGGGAAGGGGAAGGAGGAGGAGGAGGAGGAGATTGGATTTATACCCCACCCTTCACTACCCGAAGGAGTCTCAGAGCAGCTTACATTAAATTTTTCCTTCCCCTCCACACAACAGACACCCTGTGAGGTAGGTGGGGCTGAGAGAACCCTTTCGAGGACTGCCCTTGGCAGAACAGCTCTGAAAGGACTTGTGACTGACCCAAGGTCACACCAGCAGCTGCATGTAGAGGAGTAGGGAATCAAACCCGGTTCTCCCAGATTAGAGTATATGCTCCTAACCACTACTCCAACCTGGGAACTTCAGTGGGGTATAATGCCATAGAGTTCACCTTCCAAAGTAGCCATTTTCTCCGAATGAATTGATCTGTGTCATCTGGACTTCACTGTAATCCCAGGAGATCTCCAGCTACAACCTGGAGGCTGGTAACCCTAGCTGTCCCCTGAGCCCAGGGGCCTGGAGTAGCTGCCCCAGTACTAGGGTTGCCAGCTCCGGACTCTGAAATACCTGGAGATTTGGGGGGCAGAGCCTGAGGAGGGTGGGATTCGGGGAGGGGAAGAGAGGGACTTCAGTGGCAGGGGCGGCTTATGGGGAGAGGCATCCAGTGAGCATCCCCCGCCTGGAGACAGGACCCCCCCACACACCTCCCTCCCAAACCGCCTTCGGAAGCGGAGCACGAGAGACATCTCTCTTCCATCTTGGAGGGCGCTGCAGGAACATGTGGGGCGTGCTCGCTGGGTCTGACAGCTGCGGGGGGGGGGAGGCGGTGGTGGCGGTAGCAAAAGGGTGGCTGGCTCCAGAGGTCCCCAGGCCTCACCGGGAGGTTGGCATCTGCACCACAAGGCAGCCTCGCCTAGGACGCAGAAACACCTCGAGTCGGCCCTGTTCAGTGGGGTATAATGCCAGAGAGTCCACCTTCCAAAGCGGCCACTGTCTCCAGGTGAACTGATCTCTGTAGCCCAGAGATCAGCTGTAACAGTGGGAGGCCTCCAGCCACCACCTGGAAGTTGGCAACCCTGTGCCCCACTGCGAAGACCGCCTACAGTGGGGGGGGGGGTGACCTGAAAGAAACCGAACACAAACTTTGAAACAGCAGCCAATGTGTCCATTCATTATGCGACCAATTAATGTCATTAAACAATGCATTTTAGCAACTTTTTCTGCAGAAAAGCCTAGTCATGGGAATTTTTTTCACCCCACGTCTCTGGTGGGATAGGCATCGAGACGGTTCTTTCCCTCTCCCTCTCTCTCTCGCTCTCCGGAGCCATCCATCAAGGCCCTTTAACAAGCACAAGGTTCCTTGGAAGAATAAGCGAGGACGTGAGGTTTCTACTGAACGACGCACAAATAAAGCCGGTAACAGGATTTCCACAGGCTCCTAAAAGCAGGACCGGGCGCTCCCTGGCTGGCCTGGTGTCTTTGCATCATGAGTTTCATGCAAGCGGCTGGCGTACAAGAGGACGCCTGGCATTAGATTAACACATGCTAAAAGTTGTTAATTGGCCTATTTAAACCGTCATGGGGCTGGCTTTCCTCTCCACAATGGAATGGGGGCCGTGTAGACTCCGGGGCTCCCACAGTGGCTAATAATACACAGCCAATTATAGGGACAAACCCATGGAAAGCAGATCAGGTTTTCATGAGCTGGCAGGCACCAGGGCTTCACTGGAGCCCCCGAACCTGTTTGCAACGCCAACGCCGAGCCCAGAAATGGTAAGGACATTAACAAAACCCACAAATGACAAAAATGGTGGTGTCGTGATCAGAGGTAAAGGTAAAGGTTTCCCTTGCTCGAAAGCCAGTCGAATCTGACTCTAGGGTTGCGGTGCTCATCTCCGTTTCCAAGCCGAAGAGTCAGCGCTGTCCAAAGACTTCTCTGTGGTCATGTGGCTGGCATGACTAGATGCTGAGGTGCACGGAACGCTGTTTCCATCCCTATTTAAGTGGTCCCTATTTATCTACTTGCAATTTCTTGCTTTCCAACTGCTAGCTTGGCAGGAGCTGGGGCCAGAGACGGAAGCTCACTCCGTCATGCTGCACTCAGGTCTCGAACTGCCAAACTACAGGCCTTCCGGTCTGCAGCTCAGCATCAACCTCTAAGCCCCTTGGCATGATCAGAGTCGAGGGTCAAAACCCGGAGCCAAGAAACTAGACTGCACCTCACGGCCATGTTCCTGAGACAGTCTAACCTCCTTTGCAGGACCGTTGTAAGGTCTCAGAGCATGGAGGGGACTACATTTGGTGATCTGAGCTTCATCAGAGGCAGGGGAGTGCATACCAAAATGACAGCGTGTGCTTCTGAATGTCTGTAGAGGTACTTCCCCCCCAGGGGTCATTTCTTGCAGGAGCGCACAGGAGCGGAGCTCCGGCAGTAAAGAGCCCAGGGGGCAGGCACATGCAACAAGCCCCACCCCCTGCTCCCAGCAGCCTTCAGTCAGAGCAAGAAGCAGCCAGGTAAGTTGCAGAGCCCCCCCCCCAGCCCCCTAGTCCAAAACCGTCCAGTGGCACCTTTAAGACCAAGTTTTATTCAGGTACAAGCTCTCCCTCCTCTGCGAGGACAGATCTGCACGTTCCCCCCCCCCAAATAGCTAGCAATCCAAAACAGTCCAGTGGAACCTGAGCGGTGGGTCAGGGGGTGTGTGGCATATGCAAATAAGTTATGCTAATGAGTTATGCTAATGAGCTCCTGCACCTCTTTTTCTACGAAATGACCCCTGCTTCCCCCCCCCCTCTCCTACTGACCACGACTATCATGGGTTACCAAAGAGGAGCAGGACTTCTAAGCTTTGGCTAGCAGAACTCTGTTCCGGTAGCACTGACAAGTGCTAGATGTAGTTTGCCATTCTTAAAATGTTCTCATTGCAAAGAGTTCATCGTACACACAAAAACAAAAACCAGAACAGCATAGAACAGAATAGAACTGGAGTTACCATATTTTGAAAAGCAAAAAAGAGGATGTATTTCCCGACTGACTACTTCACACAAGTGATCACTATGACAAACCCCATTTTAAATACCCCTCCTATTTAAGCTGTGACTACGGACTGGGAATATTCCTAACTTTCCAACCCCGAAAGAGGACATTTTCATCAGTCTTTTAAAAAGAGCCCAAAAGAAGACAGACACCAAAAAAAAGAGAGGACATGTCCTCTAAAAAGAGGACATCTGGTAACCCCAACAGAAAAGAGCATTGGGCCGTCTGTGGTCCTCTGCCCCAAAGACCTTACCATTGACATTCCTACAGTTTGTGTCATGGGGGAAATAATAACAGGGAAAGGGGGGGGGTGCAGTGACAGAGGCAGCCAGTCCAACGGCTCCATAGGCACTAGTGACTTAGTGGCCACAAAAACTATGATGGAAACAACAAATGCGTGACACACACACACACATCCCCAACAATGCAAATACTGTCAAGACCCTGGGGTTTGGCACCAAGTAATCCTCCAGAGGAATGGGCTAGAGGTGACTTTCAGTTCCCTGTTCTGCAGCTCTGGATTCCATTACCCCCAGATATGTCAAAGCGGGGGGGACGGACGGACACAGTGGGGCAGATGAATCAGCCCAGACAACCAGCACAGGCACCCAGAAAAGGATTCATGCTGACTCTCTGCTGCTGTTTTCGCCCCAGGGGCATTCCCTTCCCCATCCAAGAGGATTCAGCGCAACCAGCACAGCCCCTTCCTCTCCCCCCCCCCCCCTTTCCCCCCCGTGCCACAAGCCCCCCAGAAGGGAGAGATTTGGGTGGGTGCCAGTTCTTCAGCAGCCCGAGGGCAGGGTGAGATGCCCAAACTCTCTCTGGCTGCCTCCCTTCCCCAAAGTCTGCAGAAAGCAAAGGGATTTTGAATTGCCACCACAAGTAGTATACACCGCTTGGGAGAGGGACCGAGCCCAGCCACACACACAAACACACACGCACAACCTTGGCAGAGAGCTTCAGACCAAGGAGATTTAAAAAATACCTGCTGCCCTTTTCCCCTCTTTCTCCCTCTTACCTCGTTTTCCAGGCGGGAGGAGGCTGGATCAACTTTGTAGGTTTCCCTTTCCTTCCCCTTCTCCCTCGGTTGGACCAGAAAGCTTGGGCAATCCTAGGAAGCCGCCAGCCACTGCCACTTCTGCTGACTCTGAAAACACAAGCGAGAGAAGGCATCGAGAGGAGGAGAGGGAGGCAGGGAGAGTCGGCAACATGTGGCATCACCCCCCCCCTCCGTCCCCCCAATCCGCTCAGCATCCTCCCAGCAGTCCTGAACCACTTGCTCCAGGTGATGGAGAAGGGAGGACTCCGTCTCACCTGGGACCCTGGCGGCAGCCACCTCTTCCCTGCCTGTAAAAAATCTCTACCATTCCTTTCCAGCTCCCCGGAGCTGTTTGTGCTCTTGCGGGGAAGGCTGGAGGTTTTGCAGAGCAGGGGCAAAGGAGCTTTGCATCCCTGGCAGACTGCAAATCAACAGACACACACAATCACGCACACACATGCACGCACACTTTCCCCGGAGAGCTGTTTGGGTGACCATCATCAAAATACTACCGCTGGAGCGGTAACCATGGCAATTTCCCCAGGCACACCTTAGCCTTCCTTGGCATAACTTCCATCATCCTTTGGACAGGTTTTGGTCTCCTTCCTCCCTCTCTTCCCGAGGACTCTGGAGCGGAGAAGTTCTCGGATGAGATACGGCAGATTCCCTTCCTGTTTGAAACCGTCTGCGGCTTTCCGCCGCTGCAACAAAACAGGTGGAGAAACAGGTCGTGCAATTCACCTTTCCCCTATGTATGAGGGAGGGATCATATTTTTTTCTCAGGTACCTCCAGATCTGTACGTGCTCCAACCCAAATCCTCTTGCATCCTTTTCTGGCTCAAGTGGTTAAGACGCTGAACTGCAGGCTGTGGAAGGTCAGTAGTTCAGCAGTTCGAGACCCGAGTGTCTCACATGACGGAGTGAGCTCCCGTCTCTAGTTCCAGCTCCTGTCAACCTAGCAGTTCGAAAGCAAGAAATTGCAAGTAGGTAAATAGGTACCACTTCGGTGGGAAGGTAACAGCGTTCCGTGCGCCTTGGTGTTTAGTCATGCCGGCCACATGACCACGGAAACGTCTTCGGACAGCACTGGCTCTTCGGCTTGGAAACGGAGATGAGCACCGCAACCCTAGAGTCAGATTCGACTGGCTTTCGAGCAAGGGAACCTTTACCTTTTTTATAATGGTTCAGGGAGGAGAATATTTTCTGAGAGGGGGCATTCCGGCTTGTCCCATTTGTGGAAGGGGGGGGGAGAACCAAGGGAAATATTCATGTATTTAGCTGATTTATACCCCACCCCCTCAGCGTAACGACTGACCAGGTTGGCTTCCAAAGTTAAAAGGCTTAAATTGTAGAACACTTTGATTTGAGTCCAGTAACACCGCAGAGGGGCCACGGTGGCTCAGAAGTTAAGACGCTGAACTGCAGACCCAAGCAAGGCTCCCTCTAAGCAGTGGAGTTCTGTGAGCAAAAATTCTCCTTTCTGAGCTACTGGCATTAAAGTTGTGAGTGAGCCATTTGGCTACTGCCTAAATTAGGTTGCTCTGGAGCCGTTCTTCCTGCGCTCAGACAAAAAGGTGTGAGCCGGAGGCTAAAAAACTGTGAGCTGGCTCACACTAGCTCAGCTTAGAGGGTACACTGGACCCAAGGTCGGTAGTTCAGCAGTTTGAGACCCGAGTGCCACGTGACAGAGTGAGCTCTCATCTCTGGCCCCAGCTCCTGCCAACCTAGCAGTTCGAAAGCAAGGAATTGCAAGTGGATAAATAGGTAATGCTTTGGTGGGAAGGGAACAGCGTTCCGTGCGCCTCGGCGTCTAGTCATGCCAGCCACATGACCACGGAGACATCTTCGGACAGCGCTGGCTCTTTGGGTTGGAAACGGAGATGAGCACCACCCCCTAGATTCGGAGTCAACTAGCTTTCGAGCAAGGGAAGCCTTTACCTTTACCTTAACACTGTAGAGACAAAGCTCTCAAGAGTCAAAGCTGCTTTCAACACAAGTAGAATAGAATTAATACTAAAACTATGCAGAGGAGGAGAGACCCCGGGGACTAGCTGCCTGCTGCCCCAAACCAGTATGCTGAACAACCTCCTGCAGCATAAAGGGGTGGTGGTGGAGAGAAACGATCAGATGCAGATAGGGTTGTCAACCTCCAGGTGGAGCCTGGAGATATCCTGGAATTACAACTGACCTCCAGACCAGTGTTCCCTCTAAGCTAAGTTAGTGTGAGCTAGCTCACAGTTTTTTAGCCTCTGGCTCACACATTTTTGTTTTAGCTCAGGAAGGGATGGCTCCTGAGCAAACTAATTTATGCAGCGGCCAAATCTCCTGCTCACAACTTTAATGCCAGTAGCTCACAAAGTAGAATTTTTGCTTACAGGGCTCCATAGCTTAGAGGGAACATCAGATTATGGAGTCCAGTTTGCCTGGAGGAAACGGCTGCTTAGGAGGGTGGAGTCTATGGCATCGTACCCCACGGGAGTCCCTCCCCTTCCCAAACCCCGCTCTCCTAGGCTCTACTTCCAAACCTCCAGGAATCTCCCACTTTGGAGTTGGCAACCCTAGATGCAGACAAAGGCACAAAGTTTAACGAATTCCCATAACACATCAGGGAATAACCCAAATTAAAACAAGCATTATCGGCAAAAGGCCTGGGAGGCCAAAAGGAACCTGCCTAGGTCCCGATCCTCACTGAACTCGGAAGGAATTCCATACGTGAGTGAGGGGCCACAGCTGAGAGGGGAAAGCCGCCTCGAGATCTCATGTGTCTAATTTCAGAAGATGGGAATTCAGAGGGCAGAGCCTGGCTCAGTTATCTTAACCGATGGGCCAGCTTGTGTAAGGGAGCTTGGTCTACTAAGTACCTAGGCTATGCAGGACTTTAAGGGTCATTTTATTTATTCACTAGTTTTTATTTTATTTATATTCTGCCTTTCTCCCCAGTGGGGACCCACAGTGGCTTATATCCTTCTCCTCTCCTTAGTTTCATCTGCTGAGGTAGGTTAGGCTGAGAGTTCAGAAGCTGCGTTTCCCAGATCCTGGTCCGACACTGGGTCCAGAATCATATAGGCAGCCAGTGTATCTCTGTTAAGACTTGTATGTTCCCAGCAGCTTGTGCCGGACGGCAATCCTGCTGCTGCCTTTTGTACCTGATGAAGCCCCCCCCCCAGAACAATCTTCAAGGGCATTCCCCAGCTAGACACCCCTGCAGTAGTCTAGCTTTGACGTGATCTGAGCAGCACTAGGACCGTGAGCAAGTAATGATCAAAGACGGGACAAAGGTCAATGAAAGAGCAGGGCCAGTTAGCATTGCCAGTGCGACAATTTGGGGATCCTAGGAATGGCCCCTTAATGTGGAAAAGATGGAGCATGCAGAGTGAGAATTTTTTTCCGGGGGTGTGTGTGTTTGTCTGTGCAAAGTGAGAATGGTAGCACTGTCGGGCCATTGGGCCCTTTGTCGGTCTGGGATCCTCAGCTAATTTGCTGTCTTCTACAGTTAGCCCTGTAAATTAGCATTGCTGCAGGAAAAGAGTTTAGCCTCACTGGCATTTCCAATTTTATTTAAAAGTCCAGAAGTGTAGGTAACTATCACAGCAGGGGAGTGCACCAGCCTCTGTTTTATTTTAAATCATCATGACATGTTAATGCACTTTAATCAGATTTTGTATTTTGTTTGCATTAATTCTTAATACCCACTGGCTCATCAGTGTGATGCACTAGCTAAAAAGGCAAATGCGATTTTGGGCTGTATCAACAGACATATAGTGTCCAGATCACGTGAAGTGGTGGTATTACTTTATTCTGCTGTGGTTAGACCTCACCTAGAGTACTGTATTCAGTTTTAGGTACCACAATTTAAGAAGGATGTAGACAAGCTGGAACGTGTTCAGAGGAGGGCAACGAAGATGGTGAGGGGTCTGGAGACCAAGTCCTATGAGGAAAGGTTGAAACAGCTGAGTATGTTTAGCTTGGAAAGGAGACGATTGAGAGGTGAGATGATAACCATCTTCAGGTACTTGAAGGGCTATCATATGGTGCAGAGTTGTTTTCTGTTGCCCCAGAAGGTTGGACCAGAACCAACTGGGTGAAATTAAATCAAAAGCGTTTTCAGCTAAATGTTAGGAGGAACTTCCTGACAGAGCAGTTCCTCAGTGGAAAAGGCTTCCTCAGGAGATGGTGGGCTCTTCTTTGGAGGATTTTACGCAGAGGCCAGATGGCCATCTGACAGCAATGCTGATTCTGTGAACTTAGGCAGATCATGAGAAGGGAGGGCAGGAAGGGTTGCATCAGTGCTTAGTTCTTATGGCCCTTTCTTACATACACGGGGAAATGCCAATTGCCACTTGGAGGTCAGGAAGCAATTTTCTCCAGCCCAGTTTGGCCAGAGATCCTGGAGGCATAATAGGCCACACCCAACAGCAGAAACTCATTAGCATATTAAGCCACACCCCTAACAGCACAGCTTATCAGCACATTAGGCCGCACCCCCATGTTACCAGGAGTGTGGTTATCTAGCCACACCCACCTTTTGCTTCTTATTCTGCTTACCTTGTTTGTTGTCAAAACCCAGGGCTTTTTTTGTAGCAGAAACTCCTTTGCATGTTAGGCCACACACCCCTAATGTAGCCAATCCTAATGAGTTTCTGCTGTTGGGCATGGCCTATTATGCTAATGAGTTCCTGCTGGGCGTAGCCAACTTGGGAGCCAGCTGGAACTCCGTTCCTGTGCGTTCCTGCCCCAAAATAGCTCTGTATACAAACAACTGTCCTGGAAAGCGTTCTGCTAGCACACAATACTGCGTGGCGTATCATGGACTACAGGAAATGCATATGGTGCAGGCCTGGCTCTGTTTGACATTTGCTGGCTTTCTGTATGCTTACAGTGCCCAGGTCAAAGTGGCCATGCTCACCTGTCAAAGCATTAAAAGATCAAACACCAGCATGGTACCCTTGGGAACCTTAGCACCCGCCAGTGATCCCCCTGATGCCCACTTGCTTCTTCCCCAAAGCAAAGACTTCATCCTGGCTTTCCTCCATTCCAGTGGCATAGGAGGTACTTCGGAAGGGCCAAGATCATTTTTGTATCTATAGGGAGCGCCCATTTGGAAACACCCGCCTCTGACATAGGAACATGCTTGGCCGGGAACCTGCCACCATGTTGTGGAACCTCCTAACAATATGTCACTGGACCCGGCCCTCGTGGCAGCCCTACTGTGACCAATGCTGCCTCTAAGCTATGGAGTCTTGTGAGCAAAAATTCTACTTTGTGAGCTACTGGCATTAAAGTTGTGAGTGAGCGATTTGGCTGCTGCATAAATTAGTTTGCTCTGGAGCTGTCCTTCCTGAGCTAAGACGAAAGTCTGTGAGCCGGAGGCTAAAAAACTGTGAGCTAGCTCACACTAACTCAGCTTAGAGGCAACGCTGATTGTAGCCCACCAGTTTTGTGGGGCAAACTCCTGCCCATGCTATCCCATCCCCACCAGTGCCCAAATGACCAGTGGGGAGGACAGGGAAAAGACATCAATTGATGGCACAGCACTCTAGGAATTATTTAAAGCTCAATGGAAGAGGAAGAAGAAGAAGAAGAAGGAAGAAGAAGAGGAAGAGGAGGAGGAGGAGATTGGATTTATACCCTGCTCTTCACTACCCGAAGGAGTCTCAGAGCAGTTTACAATCTCCTTTCCCTTCCCCTCCCCACAGCAGACACCCTGTGAGTTAGAGGGGTCTGAGGGAGCTCTTTCGAGAGTGTTTGTGAGAGAACAGCTCTGAAAGAACTTGGAATTGACCCAAGGTCACACCAGCAGCTGCATGTGGAGAAGTGGGGAATCAAACCCGGTTCTCCCAGATTAGAGTCCATGCTCCTAACCACTACACCAAACTATAGAATTTCAGAGATTAAGAACATAAGAATAACCCTGCTGGATCAGACGAGTGGTCCATCTAGTACAGCATCCTGTCTCACACAGTGGCCAACCAGTTACCTATGAGGGCCAACAACAGCACAGAGGCAAAGGTCTTCCCTGATGTTGCCTCCTGGCACTGTTATTCAGAGGTTTACCACCTCTGAATGTGGAGGCTCCCTTTAGTCACCACAGGTACTAGCCACTGACAAGACTTCTCCTACATGAATCTCTCCAATCCCCTTTTAAAGTTCTCTGTGCCTGTGTCCATCACTACATCGTCTGGCAGAGAATTCCAGATCTTAATCACTCGTTGTGTAAAGAAGATTGATGCATCCCCTCCCCATGTCCCCCCCAAAAAAAAGCTCCCAGGGATTAAGGACAGGTGCCTAGAAACCCTACAATGCCCCCCACACACACTCCGCAGTAGCCCATTTGTTGTGGTTTCCTCCCACCTGTTTTCAAACTTTCTGAAGTGCTCACAGGTTTGACGGCCCCTGATCCAAGACCTGAATACATTAGGGCATGTTTCCTCCCACATATCCCACCCCCAGATGGTTTCTGAGGCCTCGTTTGGCATCTCTCCTTGTACTTTTTGATCTTCCTTTGAGTTCCCACAAGAATCACTTGCACTAATTCTTGTTCCATGCAGACGCACGTGGACTTTGTGTCAGGACCCACAGCTAAGCAACGAAGTACACGCTTCCAGGAAGGTTTTACTTTTATTGAAAAGCCATAGATGGGATAACATGAACACTGTTAGGAATGGCGGCCAGGGCTCTTTTTGTAGAAAAACCCCAGCAGGAACTCATTAGCATAATAGGCCACCCCCAACATCAGAAACTCATTAGCATATTAGGCCACACCCCTGACAGCATACCTCATTAGCCCAATAGGCCACACCCCCATGTTACCAGAAGTGTGGTCATCCAGCCACACCCACTTTTTGCATCTTATTCTGTATACCTCGTTTGTTGTCAAAACCCAGGGCTTTTTTTGGAGCAGGAACTCCTTTGCATGTTAGGCCACACACCCCTAAAGTAGCCACTTTGTGGGGAACAGAACTCCAGTCGTGGATCTAGGTAGACACATCCCAGTTCCAGGGTCACTGGCACCTCACAGAACCTTTTCTTCCAGTCCCTTGACCTACTTAACTATTTGTCAGGCACATCAGCCTGCCAGACTGGAGCCTCAGCTGACTGGCCGGACAGTCCCGAAAAACTGTCGAGCAGCGTGAGGGCCAAATGCCATAGTGGAGAGCGGAGAAGAAGAGAGGATCCCTGACACCAGAGGTCATTTCGGGGGGGATCGCGGGGGATCGCAGTTCCCCGGGTGAGGTACGGGGGGTGGGGCACATGACAAAGCCCCGCCCCCTGCTTCTGGCCACCCCGCTTCCGGCCCTCATTCAGCCAGGAGGAGGCAGGAGAAGAGGGAGGGTAAGTTGCTTCCTCCCTGCCTC
>NW_015161417.1:445372-456054 GCF_001447785.1 Gekko japonicus | reverse complement strand
AGCCCAAAACAGTCCAGTGGCACCTTTAAGACCAAGTTTTATTCAGGTACAAGCTCTCCCTCCTCTGTGAGGACAGATCTGCATGTTCCCCCCCCCCCAATAGCTAGCAATCCGAAACAGTCCAGTGGAGCCTGAGCAGTGGGTGTTGCCTTCTGACACACTTCCGGTGATTCTACTGAGCTCCTGCACCTCTTTTTCTATGAAATGACCCCTGCAAACAGTTAATGCCCAAATCTAAACTCTCAAAAGTGGGTGGTGAGAGACCCAGATGTGACCTTCAGGCTGAAAAAAAATTGCGTTTCTCCACTGTAGAACAGTCTGTGTCAGTGGGTTGCCAAGCTCCAGATGGGGCCTGGAGACTGCCTGCTATTACAGCTGATCATCAGACAACAGGGATCAGTTCCCCTCTGGAGATAATGGCTGCTCTGGAGAGTGGGCGCTATGGCATTATACCCTGATAAGGTCCCCCCCTTCCCCCCCCCCAAGCTTCACTCCCAAAATCTCCAGGTATTTCCCAACCCAGAGTTGGCAACCCTATGTGTCAGAGACATTCTCAGCCGGGTATAATGCTATAGAGTCGACTCTATAGTTTGGTGTAGTGGTTAAGTGTGCGGACTCTAATCTGGGAGAACCGGGTTTGATTCCCCACTCCTCCACTTGCACCTGCTGATGTGACCTTGGGTCAGTCACAAGCTCTGGCAGCTGTCCTTGAAAAAGAGCAGTTTGTGTCAGAGTTCTCTCAGCCCCACCCACCTCACAGGGTGTCTGTTGTGGGGAGGGGAAGGGAAAAGGAGTTTGTAAGCCGCTCTGAGGCTCCAAGTGAAGGGCGGGGTATAAATCCAATCTCTTCTCTTATTCTTCTCTCCAGAGTGGACTTTTTTTTTTTTTTGCAGGGAAACTGATTGCCTGGAGATCAGTTGTAATTCTGGGAGTTCCCCAGTCCCCAACTGGAGTTTTAGCAACTCTAAGTTGTACTTTCCTCTGCTAAGTTCTGCGGGAGGCCCGGGGGGGGTAGGCTTAGCAACCCACCCCTATGTGCCCCTCTACCCCTATGTGCCCCTTTTGCTTTTAAAAGTGGCTCTCTCAGCCCTTGCTTAAAGAGAAAGAGTTCCCGTGATAATATCCATGTTGGCCCTCGGCCACGGCTCCTCCTTCCCAGCAGCGGGTAGGCCCCGGGCTGAGATGCAGAAGGGCCGCGATTGTGACCGACTGAAGGACGCACCGAGAAAAACAGAGACATCATAATGAGGAGGGCAGAGACATTCCTGGCACACAGCCCAGCCTTTGCTCAGTCAATTAGATCATTCTTCCACATTGACTTGTCAAAGCTGTACAGTTCCCCGATGCCTGTAGATTTCAGAGGGGGGGGGGGAAGACAAACAAAAGGAAAAGACAGGGCCCTGTGTCATTCTGCAGAGTGGCTGGGGGACCTTTTGCTTTTAACAGCTTTATTGCAACGACGGGTTGCGGGCAGTACTGACCCATGGACTGCTCCCCCCTCCGCCCCAGTTGGGAAACGTAACTCATCTGCAAGCATCAGCAGCAAAGCGCATGGCCTTTTGTGACTCGGGAACAAGCACAAGCCGCTACCCAGATGCCTGACTATCTAACACAATTTGCGTGACTTAGAAGCTTTCTTTCCCACTTGAGATCTAGGGTTGCCAGTCTCCAGGCGGGGCCTGGAGAGCTTCTGGAATTACAACTGACTTTTTGACTAAACAGATCAGTTCCCCTGGAGAAAATGGCTGCTTTGGAGGGTGGGCTCTATAGCATTATATCCTTCTGAGGTCCCTGCTCTCCCCAAACCCAACCATTCCCAGGCTCTACCCCCCTACCCTAGGTAGGGTTGCCAGCCTCCAGGTGGGGCCTGGGGATCTCCCGCTTTTACAACTGATCTCCAGGTTTCAGAGATCAGCTTCCCTGGAGAAAATGGCTGCTTTGAAGGGTGGATTCTACGGCATAGTACCATGCTGAAGCCCCTCCCCTCTCCAAACCCCACCCTCTCCTGGCTCCACCCCCAAAGTCTCCAGGTATTTTTCCAACCCAGACCTGGCAACCCTAACCCTAGGAGTTCCCCAACCTGGAGTTGGCAATCCTGGTTAGGCTGTCAGGAACGTCATGGGTATTTATTGTGGGGTACCTCAGACAGGGGTAACTGTGGGCTTCCAGCTTTTGAACTGACCACTTCAGACTTGTAGGAGCCTTAAAACTACTGGAACAAAGAGCCAAAGGTTGCTCTGCCTTTGAAAATCTAAATGTCAGCAGTTATGCGACTCTGTCTCTAAACCTAAGTGGAACACACAGATTCTTTCTTCTGAGAAGAAAAGGAAAATGTGCTTATCCTTACCTTCTTTTAGTCACACACTATTATTGTATTTCACAAAGTGCAAGGCACTTATACTAGAAATGCGGGCTTATCAGAATTTGATGACTTTTTCAATTCAGGCTTTGTATTTAACATTTGATCTCAGGATTCAAAATGCAAATGTGTGGTTAAGGCCCATGGGGGGGTCCATCAAAGAGGGGAGGGTCCATAGCTCATTGACAGAGCACCTGCTCTGCATGAAGGTTCAGTCATCTGGCATATCTGCTTAACAGATCTCAGCAAGGGATAGGAAATTCTTCCACATAAGACCTTGGAAAGAGACTGCCAGTCAGAGTAGACCAGTTACCCACCGACACCTTTCCTGGAGCCCAGTGAGTGCTTCTAAAAAGGGGTGGAGCCAGAACTTCACAGTGTGACTGAAGTTACGCTATGGCAGCCATTTTAGGGCTGGGTCCACCACCTGCAGCAGCTATTTTGTGGCAGTCAGGGCTATTTTTGGGCAGGAACACACAGGAACGGAGTTCCAGCTGGCTCTTGAGTTGGCCACGCCCAGCAGGAACTCATTAGCATAATAGGCCACCCCCAACAGCAGAAACTCATTCGGATTGGCTACATTAGGGGTGTGTGGCCTAACATGCAAAGGAGTTCCTGCTACAAAAAAAGCTCTGAGTTTTGACAACAAACAAGGTAAACAGAATAAGAAGCAAAAGGTGGGTGTGGCTGGATGACCACACTTCTGGTAACATGGGGGTGCGGCCTAATATGCTAATGAGTGGTGCTGTCAGGGGTGTGGCCCAATATGCTAATGAGTTTCTGCTGTTGGGTGTGGCCTGTTATGCTAATGAGTTCCCGCTGGGCTTTTTCTACAAAAAGAGCCCTGGTGGCAGTCATTTTGTGGATGTGCCCACCATGCTGTGTCAGAATTCCAAAGGTGCCTGCAGGCTCAAAAAGGTTGGGGACCCCTGGAGCAGTCAGTATTTATTTACATATTTAACACTTCTATCCTGCTTCTCTGTATGTTCAAGGGGGCGAATCATTACGAATACATGACAAACCAGAAAAGATGCAGTAAGCGTCAACCAGTCTGCAACTGACAGGAAAATGGTCACTAAAAAAGAAACTGCCTTTCATGGCTTATGGAGGGGATGAGGCTCAGTGGTAGAGCATCTGGTTTGCGTGCAGAAGGTCCCAGGTTCAATCCCCGGCATCCAGGGGTCATTTTGTAGAAAAAGAGCTAGGGGAACTCATTAGCATAACTCATTAGCATATGCCACACCCCCTGACATCACCGGAAGTGTGTCATAAGGCCACACCCCCTGACATCGCCGGAAGTGTGTCGTAAGGCCACACACCCCGCCCCCAACGGTCCCAGTCGCTGGTGGCGGCCTTGCAGCTCCACTACCGAGCCCCATGAGGGGCCCCGTGGTGGACCTGCAAGGCCAGCGGGAGTGCAAGGAAGCCCCGCGAAGGCCCTCCCTGCCCCCAGGCAGGCAGGGGTGGGGAGAGGCAGGGAGGAAGCAACTGACCTCTGCTGGCATCTTCAGTCGAAAGGACCAGGTAGGAGGTGATGTGAAGGACCTCTGCCTGAGACCTTAGAGACCCACTGCCATTCTGAGTAGACAAAACTGACCTTGATGGGCCAATGGTTTGATGGGGGGAGGCTGTGGCTCTGTGGTGGATCATCTGGTTTGCATGCAGCAGGTCCCGGGTTCAATCCCCAGCATATCCAGTTTAAAAAAATCAGGTAGGTTGTATGTAGAAGGTCCCAGGTTCAATTCCCAGCATCTACAGTTGAAAGGACCAGGTAGTAGGTGACATGAAAGCCCTCAGCCTGAAACCTTGCAAATCCACTGAGGGGGAGGTATTAGGGGTGGGGGGAATTTGTGAATTTCTTGTATTGTGCAGAGGGTTGGACTAGATAACCTCGGATGTCCCATCCACCTCTATGATTCTAGTAGGTGATATTAAAGCCCTCAACCTGAGATATTGGAGAGCTGCTGCCAGTCTCAATAGTCAATACTGACATTGATGGACCAAGGGTCTGATTTGGTTTAAGGCAGGTTCCGCCCTGAGAGCTATGCCAGAAGACAAAGGCTATGAAAAAGTCTAACTATGGCCATTTGCACCAGATAAAAGGAGGGGACAGATTTAAAAAGCTGTTCTGAGGACCTTAAATAGGCACGTGGGTCTATAGAAAATGCTTGGGAGGCACAAAAGCTCTTTACGAAACAGCTCTTTCCCAAAAGCCAGCAATTTGACTGATTGTCAGCTGTCAAAAGCTGAATTCCACAGTGTATTCTCAGCTATCAAATATCGAACGCCGTTATATGCCAGTGGCTTCCACTTGTCTTGTTCGTCATTCAGTATTTCTGAGGCAACGTGAACCACTTTTGACAATTCTCCTCTTTTCATGTTAAAGACAATTTCAGGACGCATGCCGATAATATTACCATTTTACAGGCAGGTGGCCGAGCCGAAAAAGCTGCTGGCCTCCCAAAGCCACATAGAGACATGGAGCTGCCTTATACTGAATCAGACCATCTGAGAGCCAGCGTGGTTTAGTGGTTATGAGTGCCGGACTCTAATCTGGAGAACTGGGCTTGATTCCCCACTTCTCCTCTACATGAAGCCTGCTGGGAGACCTTGGGCCAGTCACCGTGCTCTCTTTGATGAAAGCAGGAGAACCGGAAGGGAGGAGTGTGCCGATGAAGAGTTGCAAACTTGTGAACCTTCAAACTCAAAGCACATGTTTTATGTTTCTCTAATTCATAGAACCATAGAGTTGGAAGGGATATCCAGGATCATCTACTCCAACCCCTTGCAACATGCAGGAAATTCACAAATACCTCCCCCCCACCACCCCCAGCGACCCATTCCATGCCCAGAAGATGGCACAAAACCTCCAGGATCTCCAGCCAAACTGGCCTGGAGAAAAATTGCTTCCTGACCCTGAAGTGGTGATCAGCATTTCCCTGGGCATGTAAGAAAGGGCCACAAGAACTGAGCATTGATGCAACCCTTCCTGCCCTCCCTCTCGTGATCTGCCTAAGTTCACAGAATCAGCATTGCTGTCCGATGGCCATGCAGCCTCTGCTTCAAAACCTCCAAAGGAGGAGAGCCCACCCCCTCTCGAGGAAGCCGGTTCCACTGAGGACCCGCTCTGCCAGGAAGTTTGTCCTGACGTTCAGCCGAAAGCTCTGATTGTGATGAAATTTGGCCAGATGACACCCCTCTCCAGGAAGATTCTGCAGGCCAAACTTCAGACTCACTGGAGGAAACAAAAACCATCTTGGGGAATGAGATTCCCCTTTTTTTACACCTTTCAAGTGGACTCAGGCTGCTGCATGAGCTTGAACAAGGAACAGAGGCAGGTCTGAAAAAAGCCCTGGATCCTCTTTCTGCTCCACCCTGGGGCAATGGCCTGCGTGGATGCAAAGGCACGGGAGGAATGCCAGAAGCGCTCTTGGCCCCATCTTGTCAACAGCCCATTCATCTCCGAAGGCCACATTTCAGGTTGCCTGGGAGATCTGACTTTCCAGATGCTTTAACTTTCATACAGCTGCAGGGACTGGTTCGGGATCGGCAGCCTCCAGGTGGAGCCTGGAGATCGCATGGAATGACAACTGATCTCCAGATGACAGAGATCTGTTCCCCTGGAGGAAATGCCAGCTTAGGGAGGATGGACTCTATGGCATTATACCCCCTCTGAGGTCCCTCTCCCCCAACCCTGCCCTCCCTAGGCTCTGCCCCCCAAAGAAATCTCAAAAAAAATTCACAACCCAGAGGTGCCAACCCTAGACGTGGTCGTTTTTTGATCGGAGTGGTGGTCCTGTTTTCACTTGTGGCTCTCCCATGCAACATGCTAGTTGGCCCTGAAGCCATCCGGACAGCTGGCGCAGGAGGCAAAGTCAAGGGTAAGCTCCTCCATTCAGACACGCACCGATCCTTTGCTCCCCGGACTTTTCCACCTGCCAAGCCGCCATCTCATAACTAGGATTTAACGCAAATGAATTTTGCACCACCTGGATTTTTATTTTTTCCCCTCGAGATTCTCCTGTCTGTCTTTTCAGGCCTCCTGCTCCGGCTATTCATCTTGCCTTTCCAAACTGGCAGCTGTTTCCCATCGACAGTCTCCTTGTGGCTCGGCTCCTTGGTACACCCTCTTGGGTCCCGCAACACTGTTGCCATGGTAAAGGCTGTGATGTCACCCTGGAAAAAACAAGGCAGCGAGACCCCAAGTTCACGTTGGCGCAAAGCGAGCAGTGTTTGGAAAGGGAAAGTTAATTAGGCAAAAGGGGGGGGGGGAGCAGGACAGAGAAGAAGAAAAAATGCAGCACACTCTTACATCAAGGAGTGTTGTTCATACCAAACAGCAAATGTTCTGGACAGAGATCATTCTGGAGCCTGGAACGACAGCCTCCAGATGGGGGGAAAGAATGGGGAAGGGGAGAGGAGAGGGAAAAGAAAGGAAGAACTGGACATTCGCATGGTGGTGTCCCTTCCCCCCCCCAGACTGGGAGACAGGTGGGAATTCAAAAGATACGGTGGCTTCTTTGTTTCCCCAGGCTAGAGATGTAATTCCCAAGAAAGTTGCACCAATGGATTTCTGTCAAAATCCTATGCCTTTTAAAGCAGCCTACTAAACCAATCATGTGTTCTGGTTTTCCCAAACAGATAATGGGGCTAAAACAAAGGGGAGACCCATTGCTGTTAGGGCTGCCAACCTCCAGGTGGGCCCTGAAGATCTCCTGGAATTAGAACTGATCTCCAGACAGAAATCAGGCCCCGTGAATGGAGAAAATGGCTGGTTTGGAGGGTGGACTCCAAACTCATCATACCCTGCTGAGGTCCCTGCTGAGGTGGTGGTGAAGGGCACGGACTCTAATCTGGGAGAGCCGGGTTTGATTCCCCACTCCTCCACTTGCACCTGGCTGGAGGACCTTGGGCAAGCCATAGTTCTGATAAGAGCTGTCCTTGAAAAAGAGCAGTTTCTGTCAAGAGCTCTCTCAGCCCCACCTACCTCACAGGGTGCCTGTTGTGGGGAGGGGAAGGGAAAAGAGTTTGTAAGCCGCTCTGAGACCCCTTTGGGTAGTGAAGGGCGGGGTATAAATCGAATCTCCTCCTCCTCTTCTTCTTCTTCACCTTGCCCTCCCCAGGCTCCATCCCCCAAGTCTCCAGGAATTTCCTAACCCCGAGTCAGAACAAAGTCTGAGTCCAGTGGCACCTCTTCAGACGGGCCGTTTAGCCCACTTTCGGCCCGCCTCAGAAACGGATTTTATCTGCATGATCACACAGTCAACATCTGCCTCCCATCCCCAGCAGTCGCTTTCCAGCTCAAAACTGCTTTAACCCGGAGTATTTTGATACCAGGTCCCCAAGTGGTGTTTTCCTGATTCTCCGGTTCCAGCTGCACTTTTCTGACATCTGATCACTCCTGCGGTGTCTAGCCACTTCCGGTTTAAACCCCCTCCTCGCTCGAAAGCTGCCCAAGGCTTCTGCTTTTCGCCCACCATTTTTTAAAGCGTTGGCAGTGTGCACATAGGTGGAGCTCCACCACTGTGTTATTAAAAACAATGTTTAAACAGTGCCTAGCTTTAGCATTTAGACCAGTTCGGGATCTCACGGAGGCCATTTTCAGGGTAAACGTTTAAAGGGAAGTGTTCCTTTAAAGTTTAAAGGGAAGTGTTACAGCAGTCGGGTTGAAGTGGAAATTGCTGTTCTGCGCATGCGTGAAAATTTTAGTTCTACAGATGGCTGCCTGTGCGCATGCCCAAACTGAGAGAGAAAAAACAACAGCAAAGCATGCTCCCGCGTGTGGACGGCAGGGAGCGATGTGGCTGCACAGCAATCCGGAGCAAGGAGGTGAGTGTGATCGCAATTCTCCAGGTTAAAAAAGACCGCATCAGGCCCAGAGCAATTTAAACCACTCCCAGCATGCCGTCTGACCGCACCCTAAGACCAACAAAGTTTAATTCTGGGTGTAAGCTTCCACGTGCAGGCCCACTTCTTCAGATACCCAGAGCTGGCAGTCCTAACTGCTGGAGACAAAATTTTAGCTAGATGGATCTCTGTCTGATTCAGCCAGAGTTCTTTAACGATGCCACATACATGTCTGCATGTGTGTAATATTGTCCTGCTGATGCCATTGATAAGGCCATAGTGAAAAAGGTGGGTACACTAGGTATCGACCTGGAACCCCTCTATAACTGTGGTGAGGCAGCAATCTTACACGTGGTTAGGAGGAGAATTTGGGATATAGAGGCGCAGACCATTAATGCCGGTAGTCTTGGAGTTTGTTCTCCCTATTCATTACCCCTCCTTCCCTTGCATACCTCCATGCTACCATATATCGCTAATCTGATAACCCCAGTTTTTAGGAGGGTTTTTATGCTTGCAAGGTTCAACCTTTTCCCCTCAGTAGTGGTCTCAGGTAGATACAGGGGTGTTCCGTACAGGGATAGACTTTGTAACTGTAATCTTGGGGAACCTGACTCTATTACCCATATCCTTCTCCGCTGTCCCAAATACTCCGTTATGCGCAATATCTTGATTCGCCCTTTCCTCCCTTCGCAGAGAGATTTTCTGGACAGGGATTTAAATTTATTTTTAGCAGACCAGAGCCCAGCAATAACACTATCTGTCGCTGAATTTTTGACCTACGTATGGAAATCAAGAGTAATACTCTGTAATTCTTGTAAATCATGTTAGGATTGTCTTGTATTTTGGAATATCGGGAATATTGGTTGATGTGGTTCGTGTACTACCCCTTAAACCTTTCCTTGCCTGGTTTACTTATGTTATGCCAATAAAGGTTTCTGTTCTGTGTGATAAAGATGGATATTAGAAATAACACCCAGGTCAGCTGAGCTGGAGGGTGAAATAGACAGCAGCTGCCGATCGATCTCCCTGACCTGGGTGGCTCAGGCTAGCTCAGTCTCATCAGATTTTGGAAGCTAAGCAGGGTTGGCCCTGATGAGCACTTGGATGGGAGACCACCAGGGAAGACGGGGGTTGGTACACAAAGGCAGGCAGTGGCAAAGCACCATAGTACGATTCTTGCCTTGAAAACATTACAGGGTCGCCACAAGTTGGCTGCGACTTGACACTACTTTCCACCACTAGATCTATCTGGTTTGGGCACCCTGATTCTGCACCACAAAGAACTGAGCCATACAGGGGCTGGATCATCCATTATCTCTTCGAATGCTGACCTTGCCTTATAACTCCAAACATGTCCAAAGCGGCTCACAGGATCATGTGATCTTTAGAAGCTGCTACGGCTCGCTCCAGATTTCTGAATCACTTGGCCATGCGGAAAAATGACTGGGGCCAGTATACACACAAAGTTCATATGTCCCCTTTGTATGAGATGTGCAGCGAGAGTTTGGATTCCCAAGACTGGGTTGGGAAATTCCTGGAGATTTGGGGGGTGCAGCCTGAGGAAGGTAGGGTTTGGGGCAGGGAGAAACCTCAGTGGGGTATAATGTAGAGATGTGCCAGAAAATTTTCATTGCCAGGGCATGGGGAAATCCAGGGGGCGCCCTGACTACACCTGCTGCTCCTCTTGCAGCAGCTGTAGCAGCAGCTCCGGCTCTGTTGAGACCTCTAGTCCTCCTCCAGTGCTCTAGTCCTTTCGATTGGAGAGACTCGATTCCAGGCTGCTTTTCTGTGTAAGCTGGGGGAGGGGGGATCTCTGAATCTCTCTCTTCTGCTTTTTGCAATTTTATTTTATTTGCATTTTTTAAAAACCTGTTTATTTTTCAGCCCAGAAAAAAGAAAACAAGACTGAAGCTTCCCTGACTGTGGCCAGAGTCATTTTGATATCCCCACATGCATCTTACATTTTCCTTTAAAATGTTTATTTTTTGCCCATGGGGCGGCACTCATCTGTGGGGGGCATTGCCCCAAATGCCCCCTACCCCATGGCTACAGACCTGGTATAATGCCATAGCGTCCACATTCTAAAGCCACCATTTTCTCCAGGGGCACTGATTTCTATATAACCTGGAGACCAGTTGTAATTCTGGAGAATCTCTAGCCACCACCTGAAGACTGGCAACCCTGCATTGTCTTCCCAGATGCATGCTGGCCCTTTTCTGTTTGAGATTACAGCACACGGAGAGAAGCAGCTTCAGCCTTCCCCAGTGCCGGTGCTCATTTTTGTTGTACGCACATTTTATGAACCACTTTGTACTCTGCCACTGCCTAACAGGTTTAACTTAGTAGGTATACTTAGCACTTCCATGATTCTAACATCATGGATGCATTCAGGTATTAACTTTGGTTCATTTGTGACTGTTGTTTGAATGCATGCTGGGAAGAAGGCTGGAATGCTGATACACAGTTATGCTACCCA
>NW_015161417.1:427862-445153 GCF_001447785.1 Gekko japonicus | reverse complement strand
GGAAATAGGTGATGAAATTTGACAATGTTTGATGGAACCAATAATTCTGTTTTATTTCTCTGATGTAATGTGAAGTATAAAATGCTATTTCACCCATTGTCACACTTGAAGAATCTGATGGGTATTCAGGGTTCCAAAACCCTTGAATCTGTATTCTTCCTTATTAATTAATAAATTAATTTTTTTGATTTCCAACTCTACAGGACTGCTTTTGTGTGTTTTCTCAAATTGGCCTGGGCAAACACAATCAGGAACAGAGGTTCTGTCTTACATTTTTGTGTCCTCAAACCAACCATGTAGCCTCTATTGGCTCTGCTGCAAAAAGTATGCATGTCAACTGTATTATGCAAATGCATGCACGGTTTTAGCATCAGTGTAGAGATGGGAGACCACTGGACTGCATAAGGGTGGCACAAGAGGGGGAATGACTTTTGTGGGAGTAAGCCCTGACGAATAAAATGGGACTTACTGCCAAGGAGACCGTCTTAGGTTTGCTCCCTAAGTAAGTGTTAAATAGTGGGTTCCATGGATGAGCAGGCTCGAGGCTAGCGATCAGCTCAACTTTGTGATTTCAGCAAGAGCAAGACAAGACCCCAGAGCTGCAGCTCTGTTAAATAGCATGCAATTGCCACACCCCAAACACACCCCACTCCCAATGATAGTCTACTTACATAATATTACTACTTGATTGGTTACTTCCAGAGTCCTAGTAGGCTATTGTTCTTGTGCTCCATGCTCAGCCAGTCTATGGTGTGACACACCTGGAACGGTTGAGTCCCAATACATAGCAGTAAGCTTCTTGTAGGAAGGCTGAGCTAAAAACTTCATAGTGAACTAACTGCTCCCATTGGCTATTCAGCTAAAACATTCGTGTTCATGTGAATTCCAGATAGTTCATCAGCAAATATACATACATTCAACTACTGGAAGGATCCAGAGACCCTCACAGGGTTGCAGACCCCCAGTTAGGTTATTCTCCCAAATTTACAACTGATCTCCAGACTTCATCGATTCAGTTCCCTTGAGGAAATGGGCAGGTCCTGGGGGCTGACTGCTTACAATCCCACTGAGCTCTGTCCCCTCCCTACACTCTTGCCTACCCCTAGCGCTACCCCCAAATCTCCAGGAATTTCCCAAAGTGGAGTTGGTAATCCTTAAATCTTAACGGTAATTGCGTAAGGGAAAATGAAAACCAACGTTTTGGGACTGGGAAGAAGGACTAGAAGCTGAGAGAAGCCCTCCTGAGTGCCTTTTTTTTTTTTTTTTTTTTTTTTTTTTTGGAGAGCCACTAACAAACCTTCCAGGCCAGCCAGGGGGAGGAGGAACTTGCATTTTCCGGAACTGCAGCGCTGGGGGTGGCGTTTCCCGGACGGGTGCCTTTAAAAACCGCACCCCGTCTGGCTCACGGCTTTCTCTTGCATCTGCGCAGTCCCTTCCAACGGCGCCATTGCGGGTGGCGGTGCGTGTCCGGCCTTACCCGCTCCCTCTTTCCTTCCCGCCCCTTCCTCCCCCTCACGAAGCATGGCGACGGACTCCTGGGCCCTGGCGGTGGACGAGCAGGAAGCGGCCGCGGAGTCGGTGAGGGGCGGCAGCGTAGCGGTGCTGCCGGGGATGGGGTGGGGAGTGGTGGCTCAGAACGGGGAGGTGTCGGCGTTCTTTGAGTGAGGGGCCGAGGGGTGGGCGCGGTGCTTCATGGGAGTGACTCTGTGTGGGGAGGGGGGGCATGCCCCGTGGAAAGACGTTGGGCCCCCCCACCCCTTGGATAGGCAGTGCTGCGTAGTGGTTAGGATGCTGGACGTGCACTGGGAAGACCCGGGTTGGATTCCCCGCTGCTTGACCTTGAGCTAACCCCTCTCTGGCTTAGCCTACCTCACAGGGCTGTTGTTATCAAGTGTTTGACCCTTGGTTGTGAACCACTTTGGGGGACAGAAGCGAATTATAAATACTTTAAACTATCTCGATATCACTATATTTGGTTCCTTGGATGATTAAAAAAAAAGGAATGGCCTATGCATAAGGGTGTTTTGGCACTTCATGGACATACTGTACAATTAGTGTTGCCAACCTCCGGGTGGTAGCAGGAGGTCTCCTGGGATTACAGCTGAACTCCAGGTGACACATATCAGTTCACCTTGACAAAAAGAACAGTTTGTAAGGTGGAGTCTATTGCATTACACCCCACTGAAGTCCCTCCCATCCCCAAGCGTTGCCCTACTCAGGCTCCACTCCCCAAATCTCCAGGTATTTCGCAACCCAGATCTGGCATACCTATGTACAGTGGTCAGTTGCATGTTTCTACATATAATAAAGTATCCTGACAAGCTGGGGGTGGAACAGAAATGACTAGGATACCTTAGATATTTCTTACAGTCTGGGTGGCCAAAAGGGTGCCATTTTCCCCAGAATAGGACAGCCATTCCTGGGTTGCCTTCTAGGGAAGAGTGTGACCACACAAAATTGCCTTTGCTAAGTCAGACCCTTGGACCACCTAGGCCAGTGGTTTTCCAGAGTCTCCAGCAGAGCAGAGTCTCCAGACCATGCCAATTCCGGTTTAAAACAATTTCAAGCAGTGTGGCTCCCTGAGGCATTTGGGAGGATGCCACCTGTGGATATAGAAAATGCTGGGATAGGTAGATTAGTGGGCATGAAGGCAAAGCTTATGTTCGTAGTTTAGGAAACTGTTTCTTAATTAACCGTCCCTTTGAAGTTGCATATGCAGACCCTCCCACAGTACAAGTGTTGACTTACTTGCAGGATGTTTTACTTCTTTCGTGGTTCGGGTTGTAAGTCCCAGGTGAAAATTAATGATGAGAAAATGTGAACATGCAAATTACACAGTGTCCGTAGTCTTGCATCAGTTTCATTTTTTCTGCAAAGATGGCCCTTTGTTGCAGTGCTGTGAAAGAGCAGGGAGAGATTTCCACCTGGCCTTTGTGCGGAGATAAAAAGAACACTTCAGTGCTCTTTCATGTTCCCTTCCAAGGAACCCGATGCTTTGGAGCACTAAAGAGCAGCACTGAAGAATATGTGATGTGATAATTGAGCAATTGACGTATTCCTCACTCTTTATCTTTTTGACCTTCACATTTGCATAAAGCTTTTTTATTTCATCTTTTATGTGATGTGACCTTTTGCATCTGTCATATAATGTGACATTATTCCCAGCATGTTTGGGTATTTGGGGCAGGGAGGGACCTCTGTGGGGTATAAAGTGAGCCCTTTTCATCCTTCCATATATTTCAATCTTTACTCTTGTAGCTGTTCTCCTGCTGTGTCTTGATCCAGTTCTGGATCATGCCATTCTAGGAGTTTCCTTCAGAGCTGGTGATACTTTGCCATGTTGTGGTTCATTCTGAATACAATCTGTTCATGTTATACCGAAATCCCTACAGTGTGGCTGGGATAATGGTTTCCCATGAACTGAGAAGCCGTTCAGATGAGACAAACAGTGGATGAGTTTGGGTATTTGGGGCAGGGAGGGACCTCTGTGGGGTATAAAGTGAGCCCTGTTCATCCCTCCATATATTTCAATCTTTACTCTTGTAGCTGTTCTCCTGCTGTGTCTTGATCCAGTTCTGGATCATACCATTCTAGGAGGTTCCTTCAGAGCTGGTGATACTTTGCCATGTTGTAGTTCATTCTGAATACAATCTGTTCATATTATACCGAAATCTCTACAGTGTGGCTGGGATAATGATTTCCCATGAACTGAGAAACCGTTCAGATGAGACAAACAGTGGATGAGTCTGAAATCCTGTAGCTCACAGGCTTCATTCTGGCATGCACAGAGCCAAGATCACACTTTCTTGTTTAAGAAAAAAAAACTGGATTAACCAAAATTATTATGATTTCTTCTGGTGCTTCTTAACATTCTTGGGCAGATCGTGAGAGGGAGGGCAGGAAGGGTTGCATCAGTGCTTAGTTCTTGTGGCACTTTCTTACACACCCAGGGAAATGCTGATTGCCTTGTTGGGTTCAGGAAGCAATTTTTCTCCAGGCCAGTTTGGTCAGGGATCCTGGAGGGTTTTTGTCATATTCTGAGCATGGAACAGCATGCCCACTGGGGGTGGGAGGGAAGGTATTTGTGAATTTCCTGCATTGTGCAGAGGGTTGGACTAGATGACCCTGGAGGTCCCTTCCAACTCTGTGATCCTGTAATTCAAGACATTAGGATTTGTTTCTTTCCACAGACTTTGTATGGTGGTTAAAGTGTCCAGGTAAGATCAGGGCGATCCAGGTTCAAATCTTCACTCTGTTATGATGAAGCTTGCATTCTCTCTCAGTCTAACCTACCTCAAAAGGTTGTTATGAGGAGCAAATGAGGAGACTAGAACCATGTTTGCTGCCTGGAATGCCTTGGAGGATAACAATGTAAGAGGCAGATAAATTCTAAACCACAACCAGATCCTGATTTAGACTATGCACGAGTAATGAGCAAAACCGTGAAGGTCGCTCTTTAAATCTATTTGGGTAAAATGTGATGGATGCCAGCTTCAGCTCACCCCATCTTGCGGCACCCGGTGAATCCTGTTCTCTTACTTAGCAATGTTTTCTTTGCTGAATTGAAACGTTCAATGGTGACTCAAACCTAGTTTCGACTTCTTATCTCCCTACACACGCTAAGTCATTCAGTTCTCACTTATACCCAGAAATTAAACTTTGTTGGTCCTAAAGGTGCCACTAGACTCATAATTCTCATATCTGTTGTTAAACTCTTTTATTATCTGTATGCCAATTTGCTGCTATTTGCCAGAGTCCTGTTTCTGAAATGTTTTAAGCATTTTAGTGCTTGTCTTACTTCGTAGGTTGGGTTTTTTAGAACTTGGTGTTATTTTGGAGTCAATGTTTTCATATTGTTTTAGGTCTGGCATGTTTTGTGTGCGTGTGTGTGTGTAAACTGCTTTGTTCTTGATTTTGCAGGGTGTTGTATATAAATATACAAATTTTTGAAAAATTGGCTAGTTCACATGTACAAAAAGATTCTGTTTTGAATGTGGAGGCCAAAGTGTCTGACCCAGTGGAGGAAAATGGTTTTCAGCAAACTTCTTCAAAGGAAGAATCATAGCTTCTGTTCAACAAAGGTTCAGAATTTTGCATATCACTAAACATCAGAGAAAATTGTTTTAGTGGTATAAACTATGTAATCAGCAGCAAGAAACAAAAATAGTCACAATAGTTTGGAAGGGCAAAAATACCCCTCCCCAGAGGCTACTTTGGAAAATAATTGACATGGTAAAACTGGCAGCATACCAAAAAATTATAAGTACACAAAAAGTTTTGAATGAAGACCAGAAGCGGCATATATTATGGATGTAGATGGGATTTCTTGTGTGGATTTGGATAATTAGAAACTGATATGAATAGTCAGTTTTATGAGTTGTCACTACATTTTAACATTCTGTATTTGTGCATTAAGTATGAAAATCAAATTAAGCACTACAAACTCTCATAATACCTACATTCTGAATCACATTATTTCATTTTGGTGTTTGGCTATCAGAAAAACAAACAAACAAAACTTGACATTATTTCTACAGCGGATTAGATTAATTTGGTGCTCTTTTGGGTTTTGCATACTAAATATAAGCAAAACAAATGTGCAGAATCCAATTCTGATCACCTTGGGTATTGGAATAATTTCTAATTTGGTGCTTTCTGGAAATCCCACATCACTCGGCTTTTACTAGATGCTGGGGGCAGATGACTGCCGTCTCTGTAAGAGGCACCTGGTTGGCCACTGCAGGTAACAAAATGCCGAACTGGGTGGACTTTTGGTGTGATTCTCACGTTCTAAGAGAAGCTGCATTTGAATGATGAAGTAGTAAACACAGAAATATAATGCCAGAGTCTGAGCTGTTATTAATAGTGTTTTTTTCAAGCTACTGGTTTGAATGGAGTCTCCCTTTCCCTCATTTCAATTCTAATCTTCCTCCAGAGAGCTAGGGGCAGCGTGCATAGTTACCTCCATCCTGTCCTCACAACAGCCCTGTGAAGTAGGTTAGGCTGAGAGAGAATGACTAGGCCAAAGTCCCTAGCATGGCCAAATGGAGATCTGAAGCTTGGTCTCCCAAGTCCCTCACTCTAAACTAGGAGTGTCAAACATGCGGCCCATGGGCCGGATCTGCCCCCCACAGGATTAAGATCCGGCCCACGAGCAACTTCCTTCTTCCTTTTCCAGGGATGCTACTGCAGCTGCACCATAACATCCTTTTCCCCCCAGCTCCCTCAGTGACTCTTTGCTTCCTGTTTCATGCCTCTTGCCTCCCTACTCCCCTCACAGCTCCCTCAGTGGCTGCTTCCTACTTCCTGGGGAGTAGATGCAAAGAGAAGCCTCTCTCACTCACACACAGACACACATAGCTTCTGCTTCCTTCTCTGGGGTTACTCCTCCTTTTTTGGGAAGGGAGGGAGAGGAGAGGGAGCGAGAGAAAACAAAGTTGGAGTCCCGTGGCAGCTTTAAGGTGAAAAACGTTTTATTCCAGGTATAAGCTTTAGTGTGCAAGCAGACATCTTCGGAGGGAGAATGGGTGGATGGATGGATTCTGACAAGCACAATTTACATTGAGGAAATTATTTTGGCTTATTCTGAGAAGGTTTTTTTTTAAAAAATTGGATTTCTCTGTCCCTATCTGCATTTTATTTGCTTTCAAAAAAAATACTGGTTAGGAATTAGAACACTTGGACTAATCCTTATATCTTGGGAGTGGAGTGATTTCAGATGCCAAATGATAACAGCACACATTGGTAATGAGACAGGAAAACTAGGTCTCAATTCAGTCGTGGAGGGTGCATTGTCTTGAGCTTCATTACCAATTGCAATTCAGCAGTCTCTAATTTCCCTTTGAAATTCCCTTTGAAATTCCTTTGTAAGAGCACTGCTACTCTTAGGTCAGCAACTGAATGCTGGGGTTTCTAATATCATACTTATGTCTATTTATTCTTTGCATCCTCCTGGACTGAATCCTCCTGGACGGAACTGAGACCTAGATTTCTTGTCTCATCACCAATGCTGGTATCTCCACGCCTACTACTCCTTGGCATATCACACCTAATCCAATCAAGCTTGCTATTGTCATTCACCTGCTATTGCCATTTGGCATCTGAAAGCATGTTTATAAAATTTATATCTCCGGTACCTTGTGTTATGTTTTATGGCAGGCATGGCCCGGCCCACCAAAGTGACATTTATGTCCGATCCGGCCCTCTTAATAAATGAGTTTGACACCTCTGCTCTAAACACTGCGCTGGCACTTGTGAAGAAGGGAAAACGTGATTATGCTTCCTTCTAATGCTTCAGCCCAAGGTTGCGACCCTCAGGTGGGTCACGGGGCCCTAGAGAGCTGCTATGGTGGTGTTGTTGCTATTTGGAAGGACCTGTTGCTAAGGTCCTTGATTGAAGAGTAAGGATGCCATGCCTGCATGCTGATAGGAGCAGCTGGGACAGCAAGGTTTAGTCACTCAGAGAGACCGTTCGCTCCTCCTCTTCTGTCGAGTCACTTCTGATGTCACATGCTTGCCACTTGGGCTCCCTGCTACTGGCTAAGAATTAAAGATGAGTCTGAGTACTAGAAAGGCTGAAGACTTCCGCATGAGCATACCTGCCATATATTTTGAGTTTGGCTTGTGAACTTGAACCCTAGCAGCCTTGTAGACAAAATGCTGAACCTCGGGGTTCTAATATAAGCCTGTAGCCTGCGCACACACACACACACAAGAACCTGACAGAGCAAAGATATCACGCATAAGGCAGGTTAGGCTGAGAGAGTGTCACCGGCTCCAAGTCACTAGCATGGCCAAGTGGGGATTTGAAGTGGGTCTCCCAAATCCCACAAGCTGAATTTTGATCTGGCTGCTTCAGTCTTCCTTTTAAAAAGAATTGCCGTAGAACGTGCTCTACTGTTCTGCGTAAGACTACAAACGCCGAGAATTCGTGCACCACAGTGTTTAAGCTGTGGACAAGGAAGGCGAAACCGCAGCAAACAGTCCCCCCTCTAAGCCTCTGTCTCCCAGGTTTGTGGGGCTGTTGTAAGGGCTACAGAGAAAGTATTTTGAGCACCTGAAACATAAGAACATAAGAGACGCCAGTGTTGGATCAGGCCAAAGGCCCATCCAGCCCAACACTCTGTATCACACAGTGGCCAGAAATACCAGGTGCCATCAGGAAGTCCACTAGTGACCCCCCCTAAGCACCAAGAAGACAGAGCATCACTTGCCCCAGAGCCCCTATCTATACCTTGTGGCTAATAGCCATAATATCATAAAACTATTGCTGGTAACCCTTTTAATCACATTTCCTGGAAAGGGGTTTGCTCGGCTAAGTAGAAGAAGTTTCTTTAAAAGTAGCTGCTGTAGATCTTGAGTGACTCTTCTTATTTTCTCTTTGCATGCTCTTTAGTTGAGTAACCTGCATCTGAAGGAGAGACCCAAACCAGAATCCAATGGTGAGTATAATAACCATGGCTATTAGAATGGTCTGGCCCTCTGAAGCTGTTCCCTATGGTACCAGTCAGTGTTCCCTCTAAGCTGAGTTAGTGTGAGCTAGCTCACAGTTTTTTAGCCTCCGGCTCACACATTTTTGCCTTAGCTCAGGAAGGATGGCACCAGAGCAATCTACTTTATGCAGTAGCCATATCGCTTGCTCACAACTTGCATTGAGTCCCAAGGCCCTTCCTCTGTGGTGCTGTTTGGCATTATTTTGGTCACTAGTTTGGTTTTAACAGTGTCACTTTTCATGTTGAATTATTATATTTCATGTTGGTTATTTTCATGTAGGTTATTATAAGAACTCCAGAGTTGCTTGGGGGTGTGTGTTGTGTGCTAAGTCGCGTGTTGCTTAAAATCTAGCAAGTATATAAACTTTGGTGAGCCAAATGGTAATCTCAGTGGGTTGGGCATGCCTAGACACAGAGTAGGGGGGGAAATGCTAAAAGTAGGGCCATAAGGCAAGTTGTGCCACTATTGAATACAACATGTGGGTGTGATGCACTTCCAGCTGACAGCCACAGATCAGCACAGCAAGTTAGTTGGAGCACCGGAGGTGGGACGGTCACTTTCTGTAGTGAGAGGACAAATCTCTGTTTTGCTGCATCAGTCCCCACTCCCCAGTGAATTTTGATCTGGCTGTTTCAGTTTTCCTTTTAAAAAGAATTTTAAAGGTGAACAGCGTCATGTTATGAACGACTGTTAACATTCAGTGTACTATGTTATAATCACTGTATGTCCAAACAACAGGTGCTGTTAAGACAGACTATAATGCAGAGAAGACAGAAGAGGAGGGGAAAGGTATGTTCTAAACATCAAAGAGCAAAACAAACAAACAAAAAATGTCCTGACCTGTAAAAAAGAATTTTAAAGGTGAACAGTGTCATGTTATGAATGACTGTTAACGATCAGTGTACTATGTTATAATCACTGTATGCCCAAACAACAGGTGCTGTTAAGACAGAATATAATGCAGAGAAGACAGAAGAGGAGGGGAAAGGTATGTTCTAAGCATCAAAGAGCAAAACAAACAAAAAATGTCCTGACCTGTAAAAAAGAATTTTAAAAGTGGCTTTGTGCATGGCAGACCAAAACAGAATGTTCTGTGAAGTACGCACAACTGTAAGACTCTCTCACACTCAGTAAAATAAAACACTTTAGAAAAGCAAACCTGTGCTTATTTTACTTCAATAAAGGTTTGGGGAAACTGGACTAAAGGTGGGCAGGGAGAAGTCTGTGGGCTGCCTCTGGTCTGCTTAGTTATGGAGTAGTGCCAGTACAGTTGCATAACTGGTGCTATGGCTCCGCAGCATAAGATGCACATGGAACAGGTGGTGTGAAATGTTTTTCTGAACTATCTGGCAGAACAGTGTCACGTTATGAACAATTGTTACGTTCAGGGGATCTGTGTTCTAATCACCATTTGTCTAAATGACAGGTGCTGTTAAGACAGAAGATAATACAGAGAAGTCAGAAGACGAGGGAAAAGGTAAGTTCTCATCATCAAAAAGTGAAACAAAAAATGTTCTGGCTAATTCAGGAAGGGCTTGTTAAAAAGGTAAAGGTAAAGGTTCCTTTGCTCGAAAGCCAGTCGAATCCGACTCTAGGGTTGCGGTGCTCATCTCCGTTTCAAAGCCAAAGAGCCAGCGCTGTCCGAAGACGTTTCCGTGGTCATGTGGCCGGCATGACTAAACACCAAGGTGCGCGGAACCAAAGCAGTACCTATTTATCTACTAGCAATTTCTTGCTTTCGAACTGCTAGGTTGGCAGGAGCTGGAACTAGAGATGGGAGCTCACCCCATCATGCGGCACCTGGGTCTCAAACTGCTGAACTACTGACCTTCCACAGCCTGCAGTTCAGCATCTTAACCACTTAACACTGACTACTTCGGGAAGGGCTTGTTACTCCAGGCTTAAAGCACATGCCAGGTTCTAGGCTTCTCCAGTTAAAAAGGATCTCTGTTAGTGGGCCTGGAGCCATGGAGGATGGGGGGGGGGGAGCAGTCCTGCATTTATGAGGGTCCAAGGCCATAAAAGGCTTTTTGTGTGACCGCCAGCTCCTTGAATTGAGCCCGGTAACTGATGGGCAGCCAGCGGAGTGACTGCAGATTGGGAGTAATATGCATGCTCTGCTCGGCTCCTGATAATAACCAGGCACTTGTTTTTATTTGGGGCTTTTATTTCCTAAACGTTCTAAATTGCCTGGCTACTGAGCATACCCAGGGTAATGCGCAAGAAAACAATACGGTTCCCCTGTTTGAAAGACTAATCAGTTGAACAAAGTATGTTGCAAATATAAGCTGTTGCAAATATCAAAGCGTTTCACCTGGTGGCTGGGAATGGACCAAAGGAGGGGTCCCACAGTCCTGTTTAGCACAACACAATAAGCTTCTTCCCTTAATGCAGTTGCATAATGTAACTTGTGGGACTGAGTGATTACCGCTGGCTTAAATGGCTTCTAAGAAGATTAGACAGATTCGTAGGGGAGAACATGTATCGGTTGTCAGTGATAACTAGATGGTGCCTCCATTTGCGGAGGCAGTGTATCTCGGAAAACAAGACATTGGGGGCAAACAGCAGTGGATGGCCTCTGCATCCATTTGATCCCTGGTGGAAGCAGGACTGGAGGAACCCTTCATCTGGAGTCTCAGGGTGATTTAATGCTCAGCTACGGGTTGTGGTGGTGGGGGGAATGGTAGAATCACAGAGTTGGAAGGGGCAGACAGGCCATCTAGTCCAACCCCCTGCTCAGTGCAGGATCAGCCTAGAGTATCCCTGACAAGTGTTTGTCCAGCCGCTGCTTAAAGACTGCCAGTGAGGGGGAGCTCACCACCTCCCTAGGCAGCTAAGGAGAGCAAGCGTTTCTCAGTGACAACTGAAAACTCATGGAAAGAAGGCACTCCTGCAAATAGGTGTGTCATGCTCTTAGACCCTAGCCTCCTGTTCTTGCCAGGCCCGGGCAGCACAGTACTCAGCTTTGTTATGTCTGGAGGCAGAAGAAAGCCCACCCAGTGTTCCATCTTCAGTGCCAGCAGCTTTTCGATTTGTCGGTTCTACTCTCAAGCACCAGAACAAAAAACCAAGTAAAAATCGCACAGCCCTTCTGTTTTTCTAGGGAGAGGCCAGGGTCAGTTTGGTGTAGTGGTTAGGAGCGTGGACTCTGTAATCTGGGAGAAGTGGGTTTGATTCCCCACTCCGCCACATGCAGCCAGCTGGGTGACCTTGGGCCAGTCCCAGTTCTCTCAGAGCTTTTCTCTTAAAAGCAGTGCTTGAAAGAGCTCTCTCAGCCCCACCTACCCCACAGAGTGTCTGTTGTGGGGAGGGGAAGGGAAAGGTGATTGTAAGCCACTCTGAGTGAAAGGCGGGGTATAATCCCCCCCCCCATCTACAGTGAAGAGTACAGCAGGCATCACCAGCTTCTTGGCTGTGCAGTTAAGCTCCGTGCACCTCCTGCTTTCAGCAGCATTTTTTAACTCTTGTGATAAAGCTGAAAGTGGTGTTTGTTTTCCTTGCTTGTTTTGCACCTTCCTCCCGCCAGAGGACAGAGCGGCCCAGTCGCTGTTGAACAAGTTGATCCGCAGCAACCTGGTGGACAACACAAACCAAGTGGAGGTACTGCAGAGGGATCCCAACTCGCCCCTCTACTCTGTGAAGTCTTTTGAGGAGCTGCGGCTGTAAGTACCTCTTTTCAGCTACCATTTTGGGTTTTGCTCATGCTCAACAAGCTATTCCTCAAGTCCCCTTCGCACGTAATGCATGTGGCTCGTCCCCACACGGCTTGGCTGATGTTGAAAGACCCAGGCTGTGTGGGAGGAGCCAGTGCCACAGGTCCCTCCCCCTCCATCTGTACCGGACAAGCAGGGTTGGCTTGAGGAATGAGATGCAGTATAAGCAATAAAAGAAAGGACCCTGAAGCGATGCGGAACGGGGTGACAGAATTCAGGGCAAGACTGGGTCAGACAGCTGGTGTGTCTCTATGGGGTCATTTTGAACCCTAAACTGGATAGGGGAAGAAATCCTTCCTGTAAAGCGCGCATACAGCTACTGTTTAGAAAATGAACAAAAAACGTGCTGCTGGAGTCTAAAGCTTCCTTTTGGCCATATTAGCGCAGCCTGCTGTCCTATCTATGAATTGCAGCCATCGCTGGAGATTTTCCACTGGCACCATCTCCCCCTTCCTCCCAGTACAACTGAGAAGCCGGTGCACAGCTTAAAGTTACCGGGCAAAGCTGCTTTAAAGACAGCTCCCTGGTTTTGGCCGTGGCAAGCCATTTTGAGAGCCGTTGAGGGTTTGCTGGACCGTTGGAGTTAATTGCTCCATGTTTCGGCCATCAGCAGGCTCCATAGTGGCTACCTGATTGGGCGTAGTGAGCCACTGTATGTGATTGGCTCACTTTGAGGATGACAGCATCCAAGGAATGGTCTCAAAGCAGCTCTGACCTGCTTGCCGTAATGCGGTAATTCCCAGAGCAGGTGCCGCCGCAGGAGGACTGGTACTGTGTGGCCAGAAAGCAATTTCTGAACAACCACTGCAGGCTTGCCCCCTCAGATGAGGCTGCTGTGTACAAGGAGGGCAAAGACTAAACTAAAGACTAGACACAGCCAGGTCACATTAAATTAACTGAATCACTTAGGGCAATTCTGCATTGTTTTAGGAAACCCATGTTGGAACAGAAATTCCCCTCTGCATTGCTTGCTGCCACTTCCTTTGATCATCTGGGGGGTTTTTTTGGTACCTTCTGCATAGATTTATGGCCGCTCAGGGGTGGCTTTGCAGTCAGTACAGCGTTGCCCCCAGGGTATCTGAATGAAGTTTTTGAGCTGCACCTTTCCCTCAGTGTTGAGGAAATGTGGAGCAAATGCCCTTAAATTGCCTCGACTTGAACACAGAGAAAATCCAGAGTGGCGGGCAAATGCGGAAAGGACCTTAGTGTAAAATCACTTTGTGTAAAATCACTATAGCAGGCATATTTCCAAACACAGCATTTTCCTTGAAAACCAAGCGTGTTGCCGATCATGGTTTCATTGCCGAATTCTCCCTATCCCAAATACCTCCTGATAAAGGCTTGAACAGTTCCAGGGACCTTCAGACCTAAATTTCCTAATAGGAGATTTGGCAAGCTTTCATATTTCCCAGGACACTTCTGTCTATCAGAAAGGGTGGGAAGGAAGTCTGTTCTTGGTGCCCAGCCAACGCAGATCAAATCTCTTCTCCTGGGTGTGTTCTTAAAGCTGCAGAAGCTGACTCGTGCAGTTTGGAATGGGTATTCGAGAGAATGTTGCACAGTCACTTGGACTGCGTCATCTTCTCCCGGGTGTGTTCTTAAAGCTGCAGAAGCAGACTCGTGCTGTTGGAATGGGTATTGGAGAGAATGTTGCACAGTCACTTGGACTGCTCTTCTTTGTGCTTGTTTAGTGTTACCAGAGCAAGAGTCAGTTGGGTGTGTGTGTGTGTGTGTGTGGCTTTTTGGAGAAGGGAAATTATGACTTGTAAAATAGTTAAGGAGAAGTGGGGGGAGGACCAGCAAAACTTGCATGATACTTGCATGATTCTAAGGACCTGGATGGCCCAGGTTAGCCCGATCTCATCAGAACTTGAGAGCTAAGCAGGGTCAGTCTTGGTTAGTGCTTTAATGGGAAACCATCAAGGAAGTCCGGGGTTGCTACGCAGAGCCGGGCAATGGCAAGACACCTTTGAATGTCTCTTGCCTTGCAACAGGCTTCCATAATTCAGCTGCAGCTTGACAGCCTTTTCCTCTACCACCAAAAATCAGGCTTACAAGCCTCTGCTTATCTGGAAGACTTGTCTCTAGGCTCTGATGCTTATGTAACTGCGGAGTCTGTTCTTCTCTATCCCCTTCTTTTTTGTCACTTGTGCCATAAACAGGTAACGAGGTTCATCTGGGTAGGCAAGCAAGTAACTAACTCTTTTGAGCATTGTTGGCAAAGCTTAAGTGTTAAATATCTTGGATGTTTGCCTGGTGCACATAATCTTAATCTCTGCATTAGATAAGGGAGTCAGATATAACTTTGACAATCAAAATGTCAGCAGAAGTAGCATCTCTTGGCACAGGCTAGCTAAAACAGTTCAGCTGGCCCAGGTGAACAAGCACACCTGTTACTTGGTCCATTTTACCCTTGAACTACGAGGAAAGCGAAGTGTGGGGCTGCTGTTTGGAAATTTCGTCCAGTCCAGAATACAGCATCCCCGTTGTTAACAGGACTATTCTGCAAAGCACATACTTCACTTGTGTTTCTTAGGCACAGTGTCCCCACCTGGAGCTGCTTTGAAGGACTTGAGCTGAACGCAGATTACAACCTTTAGTGGGCTCCTGATTTGAGACCTGGGGATGGGGGGAGGACTCCCCCCCCCCTTTTATTTTACTTTATTATTTTGATTTATATCCCACCCTTCCCGCAAGCGAGCTCAGGGCGGCTCACAACAATAAATTCAATACAATCTTGGGATAATTCAGTCAGATAATAAATATCAATATTAAGCAATACAATACAACCAGTTTACAGCATTTAAAGTGGGCAGTGCAGTATATTCAGTTTCAGTTCTTACAGCCGGGAAATGAGTGGGCCAGTGTGGCAAGCCATAACGGTGCCATGCAGCAGCAATAGGGAGGCCAGCCGGTAGAGGCCCACGGCCTCAACCAGAAGCCTGGCAGAACAGCTCCATTTTGCAGGCCCTGCGAAACCGTAACCGGTCTCACAGGGCCCTGATCTCAATTGGAAGCACGCTCCACCAGGCTGGGGCCAGGGCCGAGGAAGCCTGGCCCTGGTTGAGGCTAGGCGGGCATCTTTCAGGCCAGGGACAACCGGCGGATGGCTGTCTGCAGAGGGCAAAGCCCTTCGGGTCACACATGACTTTTATGACCCTTGCAGAGAAGGCAGGGAAGCACCTTCTGGACAGCCCCGTTGTTCATGAAGCATCTTTCCTAGCGCGGAACGTATCGCTTCAGTGTTTGTTTGTTCTTTGTGCAAACGCCCTTAAAAAGCCTTGACTGAAGCACTTGTGGTGGGAGGGGAGGACTTTCCCTCCTCCCCCAATCCCTTGCATCACTTTACTTTTCTGCTGCCCTCGTGTTAACCTAAAATTTTGTTGTCGTCGTCCCTCCCCCCACCGCCAGCAACACCTTTTCTCCCCCGTGCAGCTCTCCCCTTCAGCTCATTCCCTTTCATTGTTCTACTGCTCTCAAAAACAAGCTGCAGTTCTCTAATCCTTTGCACCTCTTCCCCAATCTGTAAGTTGGAGGAATAAAGGTGGACCTAAATCTGTAGCGAAAACCATTAAAAGGAATGCACATGAAGTGTTTCTGAACTCTCGAAAGATCGGCGCCAAATACCATTACTGCAACTTCAGAAAGGGCTCCGAGCGTCTCCCATGTTCTCTTTGAGGCTCTCTGTCGGTTTGCTGTCGCAAGTGCCCCTACGCCACAGCGCCGGCAAGGGGGCTTAAATCCACAGCTTATTGCCGTTGCTCCCCCGAGGGAGAGCGAGTGCATCTTATCGGAGAACGCGCTCCTTCCGAGACGCGACCTTTATGAATGGCAAGGAAGGAAGCAGCGGATCCCTAAACATCTCACTCTCTTAAATATCAAGCGGGAGAGTTTTGAAGGGGCCAGATAAGATAGGACTGTTCCTCCCCTTCCCCCCCCCCATCACAAGGAAAGCTTAACACTGCAAGCCTGAGAGAGAAGGAGAGAGGAAAGAGAGAGAGCGAGTGTGCTAACATGGTGTATTGGGGGAGATCCAGGCTGAAATCCCCACTTGACTGTGAAGGCCGATGGGTGACTTTGGGGCAGGTACCTTCTTTGCCCTCCACCACAGAGTCCTCCTCACTGAGAGGAGGAAGAGGGAGCTCCTCTGCAGAACGGGCGTCTGATCTGAATGCTTTTATGTGTCTTGTTCCCCTCCCTATCTGGGGTTTGTGTGTGTGTGTGTGTTTGCACTGTCAAGTTGCAGTCCACTTATGGCAACCCCATAGCGTTTTCAAGGCAAGAGACGCTCAGGGGTGGTTTGCCACTGCCTGCCTCTGCACAGCGACCCCGGACTGCCTTGGTGGTCTCCCATCCACAGGACCAACCCTGCTTAGCTTCTGAGATCTGACCAGATTGGGCTAGCCGGAGCTCTCCTCGTAAGCCTTTTTTATTCATTTACTTTATTCATAACCCACCTTTTCCTCAGTGGAAACCCAAATCCGCTCGCATTGTTCCCCCGCCCCCCATTTGATCCTCACAACAGCCCTGTGAGAGTGAGTGTGTGACTGGCCCAAGGTCACCCAGCAAGCTTCCACGGCAGGGAAGGGATTCGAACCTAGTCCCGGATCCTAGTCTGACAGCTACCTTGCACTGTCTTTCCGTTCTGTTCCATCCCTGCTGGAGCCAACTCAAACCAGCCCTCGCCTTCCTCTTCCGGTACAGCTTTATAAAATAAGCCCGTCATTCCTGTCCTCAGTTTTCCATTGTAGCCACCCTGAACTTCCAATCTAACCCGGCTTCTCTGATAGTATCTATGAGACAAAGTAAATATAGGCAAAACTCCAATTTATCCCGTGTTATAAGTATGATTCAGAGTTTTCCAGGAGTGCAGATCTGGGGGGCGAGGCTTGATAAATCCTCCCGGAGGTGTACACACACAGGCACCCCAATTTCCCTAATCCTTAGGTCTCCCAAATTCACAGCCTGTGTTTTCCCATGAGCTCTGCTGAGGAATCTGCCAGTGGCGCTGAATATTATTTTGTCTGCTGGTGATCATGAAATTATTCCCAAGGGGTTCTTTCAACCTGTTGTTGTTCCGCCCCA
>NW_015161417.1:406546-427843 GCF_001447785.1 Gekko japonicus | reverse complement strand
GGGAGCCCGCAGTGGCGCAGCTTTTGTTGCAGCGTCGAACGGCTCCGTTTTCATCTTTGCTGCTTTGTTGCTACAAAAGACTCTTTAGATCATGTACTCTTGTCCTGGTAGGTTTTTGAAAGCTAAGTATTAGTGGAGAATCAAAGGCAGAGCTAATGATAGCCGTGCTCGGATTAAGTGGGTCTCCTGTTCCGCTTACAGCGTCACCCTGGCAACCGTCTCTTACTTCTGAATGGCACCGGTTTACCTTTTCAGAGGGCTTTTCTGTAGACCAGACTAGATGCAAAGGTAGAAAGTCTGTCTTATGATGGTGGGCCCGCCCCAGTTGTGCATAAAGTGGGGAGATTGGGAGCTAAGATTTTCAGTGCAATGGGGATGAATGGTTAATTGTTGTTGTCCCCCCCCCTTTGTTACACAGAGAGTGATTAAAATGTGGAATTTGCTGCCAGAGGATGTAGTGATGGCCACAGGAATAAACAGCTTTAAAAGAGTGTTAGAGAGATTCATGGAGGATAAGTCTACCAGTGGCTACTAGCCATGGTGACTGAGGGGAACCTCCATGTTCAGAGGCAGTCAACCTCTGAATCGCAGTGCCAGGAGGCAACATCAGGGGAAGGTCTCAGCCTCTATGCCCTGCTTTTGGCCCTCCAGGGGAACTGGCTGGCCAATGTGTGGGACAGGATGCTGGACTAGATGGACCACTGGTCTGATCCAGCAGGGCTCTTGTGTTCACCCCTGGCATCTTGCTTAACTCCCCACAGCCTTCCCCCACCCCAGGGCACATTTTTAGTTTCCAGGCCCTGAACATGGGAGAAAGACTTCAGGCAGGGATAGTCATGGGAGGGTTCAGTATTCTTGACCATCTTTTTTAAAAACACCCCTGTCCTCCTAGCAAGACATGCCAAATAGAACATGCACCGTTTGGCCCTGTGGGAGAACAGTCTTTTAAGATATTTATTCCACAAAAGACAGGGGGTCCCTTTAGGATCCGCTCATAGCTGATGTCTGCATCTGTCTCTCAAATAAGTTTATTATATTTAATTGGGCTTTGGAGAGGAGATGTACTTTCAGGACTGGGGAGGCTTTACTGGGGACTAGTCCCGATTTGTATCTTAGCACCACCTGGAAAATTGATTTCACATCTGTTGGAGGTAAAACGTTGACTTCTAGCTGTGCCAAAGGACCATTACTCAGAACAGGGAGTATTATTATTGTGAGAGCAACCTCACTATAGGATTTCTGTCTGTTTCTGAGGAATAGAGAGACCGAGGCCTTTAGCAACACACAGAAATGCTTTTGTCTTCTAGGAAGCCGCAGCTGCTGCAAGGTGTCTACGCTATGGGCTTCAACAGACCATCCAAAATCCAGGAGAATGCGTTGCCTATGATGCTAGCAGAGCCGTATGTATTTGCACATTCTATTAGCCTGCCTTACCGTGTGGGGTTGTGTTTGGAGGGTGGGGAGAGCAAGGGTTTGGCTGCTTACTATATTGTGTGGTCGTAGAAGGACTGTTCACAGTCCTTGTTACAAGCTCAAGGTCTGCTGCAGGCCAGCCTTTTACTAATATGCCATGTTTTGATTTTCTGCCTGTATTGACATTTCTCTTCTTTGGTGTGTGTCTAGCCCTCAGAACCTGATTGCACAGTCTCAGTCCGGTACCGGCAAGACAGCAGCGTTTGTCTTGGCCATGCTTAGCCGAGTAGAACCTGAGAACAGATACCCACAGGTAATTGATTACCCTTTGAAGGGTTGCAAGCTTTACTGAGCAGATCAGCCAACTAAATCTTCAGCTGATCAGCAAGAATTTTAAGGCTCTGGGAACCAATTGTATGCATCAGCCTCAATTGTGATGCAAGTATAGTTTGAAGTGCGTCCCATAGATGGCACTAGATACCGAGATGATCCCAAGGTGGCACTACAGCATAATCTTTGTGAATAAAAGGCATGTTTAATTGCAAGAGTCAAATAGCATCTTAAAGGCTAACAAAATTTCTGTCAGGGTATGAGCTTTCGTGAGACACTGCTCACTTCTTCAGATACAGCTGGAATGTGAGTCCATCTATCTTTATGTCTTGGAGAATGGAGTGGTTTCAAATGCCATATGTCAGTGGCAGGTAAATGACAGTAGCAGGCAGGGTCGGATTAGGTGTGATGTCCAGAGGGGCAGTAGGCATTGGTAGTGAGACCGAAAACCTAGGTCTCGATTCAGTCCAGGAGGATGCCACAATTTTTGTTAGTCTTTAAGGTGCTTTTTTTTTTTTTTTTAAAAGAGAAGCCAATGTTGGATCAGGCCAATGACCCATCTAGTCCAACACTCTGTCACACAGTGGCCAAAAATACCAGGTGCCATCAGGAGGTCTATCAGTGTGGCCAGGACACTAGAAGCCCTCCCACTGTTGCCCCACCCTCCAAGCACTAAGAATACAGTGCATCACTTGCCCCAGACTGAGATTTCCTATCTATACCTTGTGGCTCATAGCCACTGATGGACCGCTGCTCCACATGCTTATCTAATTCCCTCTTGAAGCCGTCCATGCTTGTAGCCGCCGCCACCTCCTGTGGCAGTGAATTCCATGTGTTAATCACTCTTTGGGTGAAGAAGTACTTCCTTTTATCTGTTCTAACATGATTGCTCAGCAATTTCATGGAGTGCCCACGAGTTCTTGTATTGTGAGAAAGGGAGAAAAGTACTTCTTTCTCGACTGGACTCTTGCTCTTTTCTGCTGCTACAGACAGACTAACACGGCTACCCATCTTGATGTTTAGTTGGGTTGTTTTTCTTTTTCAAAATGCTGTTTTGCTTCTGGTGTGTTGTGAAATGGAAAATGCAACAAGATGGCTTTTCGTCCCAACGATTACCATGGTGTTAGCGATATCCGACTTTATGAATGGCAGGAAGAGAAAAATGAAGACATCTTGTCTTTTCCCACTTTGCTTCCTCCCCCCTTTATCGTATCAGCCAGCCTGGTGTAGTAATTAGGGCATCAAACAAGGGTCTCAGAGACTCCGGTTCAGATCCTCACTCTGCTGTGATGGTTGCTGGGTGGTCTTGGGCGAGCCACACCATTCTAGCCTAACCTACCCCACAGCATCGTTAGGATAAAATGGACCATACTAGGCTGGTGCGGGAATCTGCTTGGCATCTTTCTTCTGAGCTGGATCCTGGTGTGATAAAGACGAGCCCACTAGAATCAGTCTCCCGTTCCTCGGTGGGAACCGTCGAGAACCGAGCCGGCCTGCTGCTGTTTCTCCTCCGCACCCCTGTAGTTCCATGCTGGGTTCTGCTTCTCATTAATACAGTCCGCTGCCAAGTGGGGGAACAGTAGATGGTGCTTGGCGCCTCGTTTGAATCGAAGTTCGTGTGGATGCAGGTGGAGGTGGTGGGGAGGTTCTCTGATCACCGGCGGGTGGTGCGATGAGAACCAAGGCTTCCGTCGCAACCTGCATTTTACCGCTGGGATAGAATGGGAAGGGAGTGTAACGAGGCTGCTTTCTAGCTGTGATAGAGCACCATCTAGGGGAAGCACCCCAGGTTGTTCTTGAGTCGCATCTGAGGCTGTTGTATCGAAAGTGCAGAGAACGGGCTTTTCTTCCATAACACCTGAATAAGCCATTTTGAAGGACCACCCCTTCTGTGGGTTTAAGGAGGACAGTGTTCTGCTGCTTGGGTTCCTTTCAGTGGTGACTGAGTTGCTCAGTTCGGGTGCCAGTTTGGTGTAGTGGTTAAGTGTGCAGACTCTAATCTGGGAGAACCGGGTTTGATTCCCCACTCCTCCACTTGCACCTACTGGATGACCTTGGGCAAGCCGTAGTTCTGATAAGAGCTGTTCTTGAAAAAGAGCAGTTTCTGTCAGAGCTCTCTCAGGCCCACCTACCTCACAGCAGTGTTCCATCTAAGCTGAGTTAGTGGGAGCTAGCTCACAGATTTTCAGCCTCCGGCTCACACATTTTTTGTATTAGCTCAGGAAGGATGGCTCCAGAGCAAGCTAATTTATGCAGTAGCCATATTGCTCGCTCACAACTTTAATGCCAGTAGCTCACAAAGTAGAATTTTTGCTCACAAGACCCCACAGCTTAGAGGGAACATTAGGGTACCTGTTGTGGGGAAGGGAAGGGAAAGGAGTTTGTAAGCCGCTCTGAGACTCCTTTGGGTAGTGAAGGGTGGGGTATAAATCCAATCTCCTCCTCCTCCTCCTCTTCCTCTTCTTCTGTATCAGGGCTGGGTCAGAAGTTCTCCCATGTCCCCAAGCGTTGTGCTTTATAATAGGATAATAAGTAAAGCCATGTATTCAGGGATACCGTTAGGGTACATTGCAGCATTAACCCTCTCACAAAATGGCATCCCAGAGTAGCCTTTTTCTCCTTACAGTGTCTGTGCCTTTCCCCAACGTATGAGCTGGCGCTCCAGACTGGAAAGGTGATTGAACAGATGGGCAAGTTTTATCCAGAGCTGAACCTCTCCTATGCAGTTCGGGGCAATAAATGTAAGTGTGTGGACTGTGTTTCTTCGGTGATTTTTGGGGTGGCAGGAGGCTGTGCTGTGTGTTGATAGCTCTAGGGAGCAAATTCCCTTGCGCAGGCGGACTGTGCTGGAAACCTTTCGCGCTTGAGAACAGACCATAAAAGGCTTCTGACCTTGGAGGATGGCGGCAACTGCAAGAGACTCCCAACCAGTGTTCCCTCTAAGCCGAGTTAGTGTGAGCTAGCTCCCAGTTTTTTAGCCTCTGGCTCACACATTTTTGTCTTAGCTCAGGAGGGATGGCTCCAGAGCAAACTAATTTATGCAGCAGGCAAATCGCTCGCTCACAACTTTAACGGCAGTAGCTCACAAAGTGGAATTTTTGCTCACGAGACTCCACAGCTTAGAGGGAGCATCGCTCCCAACACATCATACCTGCTGGGCAGCAACACAGTCAGGGTCGAGATTTCCCTAGTCAGGCAAAACAACCCAGATATTTCTTATCCCATTCAGATCAAACTGTAGCCAGCAGGTTTTCTCTCACATTTACAAAACTTTTGTGGGGTTTTTTTTGCACTGGAGCTGTGTTAGAAAAGAGTGTAAAGAAAAGGAGTGTAAAGTAGGAACTGAGAGCACAAGAGCTGCCGTGCCCTCTCCTGCTTAAATGGGGGAGAGCAGTTTTACGGGGCTGCAGGCACAGAGCAGAAGTCTGTGTTGTTTGCCCAGAAGAGACTGAGTGCTGCACAGGCCCCAGAGGGAACCTAACTGCTCACAGGGCCAGGGCCCCCGTTTTGCTTTTTGGCAGGGGGTCACGTCCAGAGGACCCTGAACATAACTAACAGCTTTCTCAAGTTAGCAAGATCTGGGCCAGGCCAGCTCATTACTGTACTTGCGTCAGTGGCTTGCATCCACCGTCTGGGTTTAGAACGGTGCCCCTGTCTTTGGGAGAATGGGCAGCGATTTCCATCTTTTCCTACCCCTTCCCACTGAGAACCTTCAGTCCCCCTTTGCTATTCCTGATGGAGACCTCCAGGAAAGAAATGGGGGGGGGCTTGTGCGGGGCAAAGGGGGAAATTCCTCCCTGCACAGCGGTCTCGTTGCATGCAAGTGAATGTTACTATGAGCAACACAACAGTCCACTCACAGAATTTGGGTTTTGTGGTCACCTGACTGAGGAGTCACTTAAATCTGTAAGGTTTTGGCCATGCCACACTGCAAGTGAGGCTGCACAGTCCCTTTCCTCAGGAGAAGACACACAAGTGAATTGTGCCTGTTTTCTCTGGAGGAAGGCAAAACCTTCTGAGGTTCTCCTGCTCCAATCAGGTCTTGATCTCTTCTCTGAACAGTGGAGCGTGGTCAGAAGATTTCCGAGCAGATTGTCATCGGCACCCCGGGCACCGTCCTGGACTGGTGCTCCAAGCTGAAATTCATCGATCCTAAGAAGATCAAAGTCTTCGTCTTGGACGAGGCAGACGTCATGATAGCCACCCAAGGACACCAAGATCAGAGCATCCGTATTCAGAGGTACAGAGAAACACCCATCAGGTTGTCTGGGGTGCACCACTGTTTGTGTTTGAGGCTCGTTTTCCTGGTGCAGCTGTTGCCGTATTCTTTCCATTAGCCACAGACTGTAATACAAGTTAAACTTATTTTTGATAAGAACTTGAGCTATCCTAATAATGTGAGTTTTAATTAACTGACATCTGCACCAAGCAGTTGGTGTGAGGTTGCTTGTATATATTGAAGCCGTCTCCATTCTAGAGGTTTTCCCACCTGTGAAAGTGGATGGGGAGATGCCTCTCCTAAGATGGCATTTGCTGTCTGTACTTCAGTTTATTAGAAGGTTTTCCTGGATCCCAGGTGTTACCACAATAAGGGACTTAAGAGGAAACCATTGACGATATTGTTGCTTACATTGTAAGCCACCTTGAGTTCCTGAAAGGTAGAAAGGCGGCCAATAAATGTTTTCAATAAATTTTACAAAAACCCACCCATCTGGAGAGTTTGGGGAAATGCACATTTTATTAGAGCCATTTGAGCTGGCCGCATACAACTGTAGTTTTCGCCCAAGGAGACCAGGGGGCTGCTCCTCGCTTTAATTCTCCAACTCTCTCTTAGGCTTCAGGATCACAATCCTGATAACGTTGAAGAAATGTTAATACACTTGTCCTGCAAGGGAAGGGGAAGGAGGGAGTGACCTGTGAAGTCTTCTTTGAAAGACAGTCATAGACAGCTCCGCTCTTGGGTAGGGGTGTGTGAAACGGCACTCTGGGAAGCGTCGCTGGCCTTGCCCAGATTTGTGCCGCCACCCTTGAGAATTCCTTGGGTGTTTTGTCCAAGCAGGTACCTCAGACCCCGAGCGCGAGGTCCGGCGTCGTGATGGGCATCTAGCTGGGCCCTAGAACCTTGGCTTTTTCTACCCAATCTCCCAGGATGCTGCCCAGAGACTGCCAGATGCTTCTCTTCTCGGCCACCTTTGAGGACTCTGTGTGGAAGTTTGCAGAGAAGGTCGTTCCTGACCCGAACATCATCAAGCTGAAGCGCGAGGAGGAGACGTTGGACACCATCAAGCAGTATTACGTCCTGTGCAACAGCCGCGAGGAGAAATTCCAAGCCCTCTGTAACATTTATGGCGCCATCACAATCGCGCAAGCGATGATCTTCTGTCACGTGAGTCTGATCAAGGATGACCCGGGGGACGGGACGGGACGGGACAATAAGCTGATTTTGACACAACCAAGTGAGGCTGCTGAAAGCTTGTGGGCAGGGCCAAAGCTATGTGAGCCTTCCAGAACGGCCAGGTGTGGGGATGCTTCCCTCTTGAGAGGAGGAGTTCTTGTGAAGAATGTCTCTTGAGGCACTGCCTTGCAGTAGGGGTCACTCTAGCTGGCTTCGGGCAGGGGGAGGTGGATACAAAGGTGATGGGGAGTTCTCTGCGGGGCTGTTCTTCACCCTGAACCGGAACAGTTCTCTGAGGAGAGGTTTATTCTGAGCAGACGCTAATCTCAGAATGGCATCTGTGGAGGACCCTCTTCCCCAGTCTCTTGTTGAAACAGAAACAAATTTACCACAAAGGAAATTTTGTTGAAGAAAGTAAACTATCTCCTCCCCACAACACACTGTGTGCCATTTCATAGTCCACCTCTTTAAAAACAAAGTGAGGGATCCAATTGTTCTGAGGTATTTCACATGACTTTCTCTCTCTGTCTGTCTGTCTCTCTCTCTCTCTGTGTCTCTTTTCCTTCCTTCCTTCCTTCCTTCCTTCCTTCCTTCCTTCCTTCCTTCCTTCCTTCCTTCCTTCCTGGCACTGAGAATCAATTAGACATCCCCTATTAAAGTGAAAAGGGGAGGGGAGAAATGAAGCAGTAGACATTCTCAGTGACCGGGAATCTAAATGACACCCCCCACGCACATTGGGGAAACTGGTTAGCACTGCAGGAGCTACCTCTGCGTTGATTGGGGGGGGGCAGACTTAATCCATTGGTATTGTTTCCCATTGGGGTCATTGTCAGAGGCATCTCCTAACCTCTTTGTCGGCCGTGTCCTCCGCAGACTCGCAAAACGGCGGGCTGGCTAGCGGGCGAGCTTTCCAGGGAAGGCCATCAAGTGGCCCTCTTGAGCGGCGAGATGATGGTGGAGCAGCGAGCAGCGGTCATTGAGCGTTTCCGAGAAGGCAAAGAGAAAGTCCTGGTGACCACAAATGTCTGTGCCCGAGGTAACTGGCACCCGGCGCTGGAGAACCTTCCGGCAAAGACCTGCTGTCCGTCTGTCTGTGCGCACTGCTACTGACTGTGTGTTGAGAATCTCTAGAAACTAGGGTTGGCAGCTCCGGGGTGGGAGGATTTGGGGGGGGGGGTAGAGCCTGAGGAGGGCGGGGCTTAGGGAAGGGAGGGACTTCAGTTGCAAATAATAATAATAAGAAGAGATTGGAATTCATACCCTGCCCTTCACTACACAAAGGAGTCTCAGAGCGGCTTACAAACTCCTTTCCCTTCCCCTCCCCACAACAGACACACCACACCCTGTGAGGTAGGTGGGGCTGAGAGAGCTCTTGACAGAAACTGCTCTTTTTTCGAGAACAACTCTTAACAGAGCTACGGCTTGCCCAAGGTCATCCAGCCAGGTGCAAGTGGAGGAGTGGGGAATCAAACCCGGTTCTCCCAGATTAGAGTCCGCGCACTTAACCACTACACCAAACTGGCTCTCTATATAAGTAACGCACTAGAGTCCGCTCCCGAAGCGGCCATTTTCTCCTGGTTAATTGATCTCTGTCGCCTGGAGAACAGTTGTAATCCCGGGAGATCTCCAGCCGCCACCTGGAGACTGGCAGCCGGACTAGAACCTGTGCGTCAGATCCTATCAGCTCCTGACTGTTGCCTCTGCCCCATGCGGCCTTTGCCCACACACTTCTCACAATCCTCAGGAGGTCCTCTCTTCTTCCCTAATTCCACCAGTACAAAAGCTTATTCGGCCTTCTGCTTCTAAAACAAAGGTCAGGTCTTTTATGGTGATTGGCTTGGAGGTTCCCCTTTTCCTAAAAGCATATATCGAAACAAAAACCCAAGGAGTTTTGCGGTGCCTAATGTATTGTGGCAGATCTTCCATGGGCCAGAGCTTTGCTTCATCAGAGGGATGTTGAGTCACTTTCACCCAGCTTTGCCCAGCAGAGCAAAGAGTTTCTGAACGGGAGTCCTGTTGCCAGACCTTCCCAGCACGGGTAAAAACTGGCTGTCCCAACAGCAGCTTCTGGTGCTTTCATCGAACTTGCTGGGACCACATACACTGCTGAAGCTGCTCAGTCAGCAAACCTACAAGCACCTGCAGCTCTTGAGTCTCTCTTCGTCTCATCTCAACCAGCACTTGCTTCTCCTCTGTTAGGGATCGATGTGGAGCAGGTCTCTGTCGTCATCAACTTCGATCTCCCCGTGGACAAAGACGGGAACCCAGACAACGAGACGTACCTTCACCGCATCGGGCGCACGGGGCGCTTTGGCAAGCGAGGGCTGGCCATCAACATGGTGGACAGCAAGCACAGCATGAACATCCTCAACAGGATCCAGGAGCATTTCAGTATGTCCCTTCTGGCTTTTTTCTGTCTCTCAGCCAAGAGGGCTTTAAGGAGGTGGAGAGCACCTTCCTTCTGAGGAAAGGCCTGGGAGCATTTTTAGTTTGGAAAAAAGATGGCGGGGGGGGGGCATGATAGAGGTCTATAAAACTATGTATGGGGGCGGAGAAGGTAAATGTCAAACTCGGGTCTCGTTTGCCATGGGTTTCTTAACTGTCTTTGATTCTGTATACATATTATCCCGTTGTATTCTGGTTGGGAGGGGGGAGGGTGTGGGTGTGGGTGTGGAAACTGCTTTGCTAAGAGTCGTGCTGGCTTGTAGCTGCGCTTATGTGGGGCCTCCCTTCAATGGGACGAATGCATGCTTGATCTTGGGTACCAGACACTGCTAGATAATACGATCCCTATGCTTGCATATGCTGGGGGAGGGCTAACGGCACACAGTAGATTTGGGCGGGCTGGATGTTATTGGTGTGATTGGACTGGACACAAGGTGGGGAGGTCATTTGAATTATGTATAATACCAGAACTGGTGCCAAGGAAGTTAGTTCTGACACAGATTGTCTATGCTTGAAACCTCTTTAACTCTCAGTAAACAAATTACTGCCAAGAGAGTGCTGTCAGGAGCGAGTCTTGTTCAAGACCTGACGTAAATAGAGCTTTTCCTCTCCCCATAATACTAGAACTAAGGACACCCAATGAAGACGGTGAACAGTGGATTCAGGAAGGACAACTCCTCCTCCTTTTTTAACTCAATGAGTAATTTAAATTGTGGGATTCACTGCCAGTAGATGTAGCCATGGCCACAGGTGTGGTGGTGGAGAGTGGCATCAAGTCATAGCAGACGTATGGTGACCTTGTAGGGTTTTCAAAGCAAGAGACATTCAGAGGAGGTCTGCCACTGCCTGCCTCTGCAGAGCAACCCTGGACTTCCTTGGTGGTCTCCCAACCAAGGACTAACCAGGGCTGACCCTGCTTACCTTCAGAGATCTGATGCGATCAGGTCAGGCATGAGTAAAGATGGATTTAAAATGGGGTTAGACAGGTTCATGCTTCATCAGTGGATACTAGGCATGGTAGATTAAGAAGCAATAAACCTCTGGAGCTCAGTGCCGGGAGGCAGCATCAGGCGGAAGGCCTCTGTGCTTTGTCAGCCACTGTGTGAAACGTGGCTGGACCAGAGGTGCCACTGGTCTGACCCAGCAGGGCTCTTGGGCTCCCATTTAAAAGCAGAAGTTCCCAGTTGCTGTTGCCTTTGGGGGTCCTGGACTCAATGTTCCCTCTAAGCTGTAGAATCTTGTGAGCAAAAATTCTATTTTGTGAGCTACTGGCATTAAAGTTGTGAGCAGGTAATTGAGCTATTGCATAAATTAGTTTGCACTGGAGCCATCCTTCCTGAGCTAAGACAAAAATGTGTGAGCCGGAGGCTAAAAAACAGTGAGCTAGCTCACATTAACTCAGCTTAGAGGGAACACTGGTCCTGGTCTCCTTCAGCAGGTAGCAAACTCCAAAACAGCCTGTAACAATAGTTGAATAAACCCAACACAGTGATCTTGCCTGGTTGATGCAAGGGACCAGCACTATGCTTTTGCTGGGTCCAGAATTTTAATTTTTGTAGCGCAGTCACAAGTAAAAAAGGAAAGGGAGAACGGTCATTTTCTGCTAGAAGGGAGTAACCGCCAGGTAGGGTTTACTCTGCTCAAGCTGCTGATGGGGGCTGAGGGGCATGGGCCAAGGAAGACGGCACTGGTCCCGAAGCAGGGTGGCCCAAAGCAAATCCTCTTAAGCTGAAAAAGCTGCATTACAGCAGTTGGTCCCAAGCTCTGTGCTGTGAAGTGACTCTTCCTGTGTTCCCAGAAATAAATACACGCTTCAAAAATGAACTGGGAGACCAGAGCCATCCACCCTTCAAGGCAGCCTCACAAAGACTAACTGTTTGGAGCGGCGGTTCATGCTGACAATCTGTAGATGTGGGCAGGACTGCATCCTCTTTGTTTCGTAGGATCAGGTCACACATTTGTTCCCAGCGCACAGAAATGGCATAATTCCGAGAGGAAGCTGCTTGCTGGATCTCTGGATAAGTTACTCCTCTGGGCTTTTCTCTTTCTCTCCGGGTGGAACGCCCAGAACTGCTCTGGGCCTCCCTACAGGTGACGTGCCCACAGGATTGATTCATGCAGAAACCACAGGGGTGGGCTTCTGTTGACCCGGGGTGTAGATTCTTAACCTTAATCCCTTGGCATTTCTCCTTTCCAGACAAGAAGATCCACAAATTGGACACAGACGACTTGGATGAAATCGAGAAGATCGCTAACTGAAGTGCAGCTGCCGGAACTGGCACACGCCCTCCCATGGTAGCTCTCCCACTACAATTGGATCAGCATTCTGATTGGCACAAACCTTAGCCAGTCACGCGCAAAGGGACGTTTTTAAAGATAAACAAATATACAGAAATTACCTCATTTTTAAAAAAAACCAATTGTGGCTGGACTTGATTTTAAAAACGAAGTGCAACTCTGGGGAAAGAAGAAATGTTTACAGAGACTTTTTTTTTTTAGTTTAGCCTTAAAATGGGAGACTTAAATTCTAAAGACGTATTGATGCCAAAAACATAGCCCGTTAATGCATAGGAGACTACAACCCTACATTATCTCTGTCAGTGGGGAGTAACTTTTTAAAAACACACCCAAGCAGTTATATTTAAAGGTTCAAAAACCCAGGAGTAAGGAGGTGAGCTTTAAAAAAAAAAAAAATTAGCGGAGTCTGGCTAAATATTGAAGTCGTAAGGAAATGGTGCTTTCATTTTGAGCTCTCGTTCCTAGATGGCTGGTAGGCTGTCCTGCTTTTCCTCGGGTAAATGATCTGGAAGGATTGCTTTTTGCTGGTAAGCACAACTGACTGGTTCAAAACCTTAACTTTCCCTGAAAGGACAGGTTATAAATGTGCAGAGTCCCTACGGTTACCTTGCAGAACTCGTTCCCAGAGTTCCTTGAGGGGAAGCCATAGCAGTTGACATGCGAGTTGCAAAAGTTCACAGTTACCAGAGGGTACCTATAGAAACAGATTTAAATTGGTGTAGTGATGGAAAGTGTAATATTGTAGTGCAATGGACATTTCGATTAAAGATTTATTTTAAAGTTTGCTGTACCAAATAGGCAATCTGCAAAGAAGTGCTGGATCAACCAGGAAGGGGTGTGTGTGGTAGGATGCTGCAGCCAATCTTGTCCAGGCTCTTGTCGGTCAAGAAACCATCCAGTATTGCTGGGAAGTCAACACTTTGCGGCGAGGGGCGTATATCTGAAGAAGAGTGTGGATGATTCAGCCTCTCTTGACAAATCTGATTCATGCAGCTTCCAGCTTTGAGGCGGGAGGATGCTACAGCTCAGTGCTGTAACAGTCTCCCTCCTAGGCCCACTGCTCTTATAGCCCAACCCGAATTTCTCTCCCCCGTCCAAAGATATTGAATCAAATGCACCAGCTCTCCTCACTTGCTGAAACGCGGCATAGAGACCAGGCGAATCACAGCGCAAGGGTGAAGGGAAGAGGGGGGGTCAACACGGGAACAGGAAGCAATTGGTGTAGATGATGAACTGGCTCGTTACTAACCTAGTTCTTTCCAAAAGTTTGGGTTCTGAGCATGTTCTCCCCCCCCCCCCCAAGGGTCTCCCTTTGATTTGATTTCTGTTTAAGCGGGTGTCAGTATTTTTGCAACGCTGCTTTCATCAGAGCAGCTCTGAACATTGGAGGGCTGTCCACCGAGCACGGCTGTTGGGTAGCTCCATGTTGGCGGCCCTTGCACACAGCACTGCATAGTCATCCCTCAAGAAATACTGCTTGGTTGAACACACCTGGTATTTCTTATGGGACTGCTAGACTTGGAACTAGTCAAATGGGGGGAGGAGGTGTTTTTACGTGCGAGAGATCGGTGGTGGTGGTGGTGGTGGTTCTGACCAAGATCTCTTGGGTGGGTCACACTGCAATTGCCTGTACAAAGCACGGCTTGGTCCCTCTGCTTGAGTCTATCAGTTCTGCTACCTGCTGGCTGGAAATCCACCTGCTTCTATCTTGCCTGTGCTTTCGTAACCCCAGCACAGATTTCCTTCATCACTTTGGGTCTTCCATTTCCCTTGTAGCAATCTTTGATGCACAAAGGGTTGGATCACCCTTCGGGGTTTTTTTTTCCCCCATGAGTGTTTTTCTCACTGAAGACCGAGAACTGGAGCAAGTTCGGGGGCAGCTAACAGACCCCTTGCTCCAAAGAATCCCCCTCCCCCAATCTTTTACAATTTTGGCTGCTAATTGTTCTGTTCCAAGACAGAATTGTGGATTCTTTTACCAAGTAAAACAGAACCGATCCCAGAAACACATGCAGAAAGCTTATTTTTTAAAAAAATGTACCTAAAATTTTAGGAAACTTAAGAGGCAACCTTTTATCAATTTGTGCAAATGGCTTTCCAGGGAGGTGGGGGGGGGTGAAGGAAGTTTGGGGGGGAAACCCCACAGATTTTGTATTCTGAGGTGTATCTATTTTTATTCTGCTGGAAGCCTCTCAAGTAGCAGGTGCGTGTGTGCTTGTGTGGCGAGCGGCAGAGGTCCTTCAACCCCCCCTCCTTAGTACTGCTGAGCGACAATGTGAGACCAGCGTGCCGGCTTTGAAAAGGGTCGCACAGACGCTGCTGGGCCAGTGTACTCTTTCTAATGTAACTTTTCAGTTGGAGTAAAGGAATACAGAAATAACTGCAATGAGTCTGGGTTGCCTTTTTCACATCGGCATCATTTCTGTGACAGAGAGGGATCGCTTTTGGGGGTGGGGGCAATGTTCCCTCTAAGCTGAGTTAGTGTGAGCTAGCTCACGGTTTTTGAGCCTCCGGCTCACACATTTTTGTCTTAGCTCAGGAAGGAGGGCTCCAGAGCAAACCAATTTATGCAGTAGCCAAATCACCTGCTCACAACTTTAATGCCAGTAGCTCACAAAGTAGAATTTTTGCTCACAAGACTCCATAGCTTACAGGGAACATTGGGTGGGGGTCTTCCCCTTTCATGCCATGGTGTGTTTCCAAGCAAGAGAGGTAAGCAGGTTTCACAGAGCCATTCTTCTTCCTAGTTGCTTGTGGCATCCACAAGCTTTCCTTTAATGGTTGAGCCAGTTTGGTGTAGTGGTGAAGAGCGGTGGACTCTAATCTGGAGGACCGGGTCTGCTTCTCCATTCCTCCACATGCAGCTGCTGGGTGACCTTGGGTCAGTCACAAGTTGTCTCAGCTGTTCTCTCAAGAGCAGTTCTCATAAGAGCTCCCTGAGCCCCACCTACCTCACAGGGTGTCTGTTGTGGGGAGAGGAAGGGAAGGAGATTGTAAGCTGCTCTGAGTGAAGGGTGGGGTATAAATCCAACTCCTCCTCTTCATCGGACCAAAGGTCTCAAGTCAGGCCACACTAAATTATTTAATTTACAAGAAGATACCTCCTGGGGGTTTCCTTATGTTGCTACATATCCAGATGGTGTTTCTCGTATCTTTGGAGCAGCTCTTAACCAGAGAAGTCACTCTGGCTGTGGGATGGTGGCCACACAGTGAGTTTTCACAGCACATATGTACAGCTCAAAACCTTAAACTTACTGCTTTCTGTTAAGTTTTTCCAACCAGTTTTTTTTTTTTTGCTGTCAAGTCACAGCTGACTTAAGAGACCTCATGGGGTTTTCAAGGCAAGAGACATCCAGAGGTGGTTTGCCATTACCTGCCTTCGCATAGCGACACTGGTATTCCTTGGTGGTCTCCCATTGGAATACTGACCTGGGCTGACCCTGCTTAGCTTCTGAGATCGGGCTAGCCTGGCCTATCCAGTAAGCTAGCAGGTATAAAAACCAATGGCTTGCATGAATGTAAAACAAGTGGTCACACCCAGAATATCTTTATTGAGCCTAACACTACACGTAACAGGTTTCATTGTGAATTAAGTGCAAAAATCATAACACTTTTCTGTACATTAATTGACTGTTTCAAGCTTGATTTTCCCCTCGACTTTTCCAGAAAAGGGACATGAAGTGCATCATGCCTGCATTCCCTCCCAACATGCTTACTGTGCTCTTAAGAACAGTTTGCTCATCTCTACCTGGAGACACAGATACAGCCCATTCGAGTGGCTCCAAAACGAGAAAGCAGTGCTTAAAGGCAACTGCTTGGTCCCAAATTATGGAGGACATTTTCCCCGTGCCCCCTCCAAATTCAATGAGGAAAATTTTGTACTGTGTCTCCAGTGTCAATGAATAAGAATCCAATCATGGGACACCTTATACACATCTTGAAAACCTCACTGAACAGCCACAACTAGCAGTGTGAGGGGCTCAGCCCACCCTTAGTACTGACACGCTTTCCTGTGTGGGTCATATTCCACGTAGGAGGGGCCTTCACGATACATCTCCACCTCGCAGACTGTACCAGTGCAAGCCTTTGAAAAGCTGTATATCTGAACTGGCACCGGCATCGTCTTGGCTACAGCTTCCTTCCCTTTCGTCCCGTTTCTGACAGTTTGGAACAGCTCCCCCTTCCAAATAAGCCACCTTGCAGTAAACCACAGAGCAGAAGACTCGGCAGTACAGAACACGTGGTGCAATTTGTCCGACTCGGCCGGTTCCTCCTGACCAAAAAGGACTCGAAGTTGTGTGGCGGACTTGCACAGAAAGTGAGCCGCTGCCGCTGCTTTCCCGTTTGGGGGAAAAACAACTGACGGAACAGCAGTTCCTCCCACCCCTTCCTTGTGCTGCCTGAATTGGAAAGGGTTCTGCCCTCTAGTGCGTGGGGGGGGGGGGCGCCTCTGTGCTGTTGCCAGAATCAGGCCTTGCCTCGAGCACTCGTATCAATTCCTGAAAGGATAATGCTGCCTGTCACCTAGGCCTTGCTTCCTGCAACCTCCAGCCCAGAACCGTCAAGCTTCTTTTATATTCTGCTCCCCAAACTACGCTCTGCAGGGAACTGACAGGCAGCGGAAAGAGGTGTGACATTCCCTGCCGCTGCTCTTTCTAATTCATTGCTTCCCTGACCACACAGTCGCTGCTTTAGAGCTGAGAACAGCAGGCAGCTTGCAGAGGGGTTTGGCCAGGAACTCCACAGCTGTAATCAAAGGAAAGGACTGTCTTCTTTAGGATGGGATAGGGCCAACGTTTCTGCCAGATGGGGAGGAAGAAAAGTCAAACTGCCAATTCTGTACAGTTCATAGGGAAGTTGCCTGTTTGGGCAGCCCTAATTAAAGCAGCAGTGAAAGCCCCCTTCTAATCTGAAGAGGTTAGTTTGGCTGTTTCATTGAAGCAAAAGCTGAGATTTGTTTATGAGATACGAACACTCAGGAGTGGGCCCATTTGGCAAGCAATCCAGTAGGTTAATGCAGCTTTTGTATAATACAAACTGTCCAAGCCCTAAAGGTTGCCTTTGGATAGGTTCTTCCCTCTCTCTCTCACACACACAAATACAGATTTTTTTACAAGAACATAAATGGCATTTTGCTAAATACAAAGGTTGATTTTAAAAACGAAAAAGCAGCTTTTTGAGAGAGCTGCCCTTAATACACAGGCCTCAACTCAATTTAGAGAACAAGAATACCAAATCAACACAAGTTTGCAATCAACTCCTGTTCCAAAAAAGAGAGTTTTTGCACCAGCTGCCAAACACTGAAATGCAAATTTATACCGATAACCCATTCCCTCAAGACCAATTTATGCTGTAATCTTGTAAGGAACGGCTGATTAAGAATACAGTAACAAACCCAGTTGGGTAGCCAGAGAAAGCAAAGGTCGCTTATTCTTGAAGGCAGAGAAAAAAGTGTGCCTGTCTCTGCAACCAAACCCAGGATGTTCTCTGGAGAAAGAATTTAAAAACAGAGCACTGGAAAGCAAACCGAAAGGCTCTGCAGAGACATTGCCACTGGATGACAATCTGTTTAAGCGGGATTCGTCAGGAAACGATCCCACTGGGATCAGACTCCTAGTGTCCATCTTCCCATCCTACAGACACTAACCTAGGCTCGTAGTGAGAAAAATGACCCACGTCTACAGCCAAAGGAAACTTAATCCTCCTACTGGGAAAAAAGCGAATCAGAAATACGAAACAAATGGGCAGAACAGGTGACCTTGAAAGGAGGTACTGCCTTCTGCTGAGGGAAAGGCACTTGTAACGATTCCAGAGAAGGGAGGTGTACGAGGGAAACTGGCTGGGAGGCGGACACATAAAAAAGGGAACTGAAATGGGATGTTTGGAAACAGTCCCCTCTTGAGTATGCAGGGAACAGCTTGGGAAATCGGGCTTTTAGGCCACAGAAAGGTGCCTGTGGGGGGGCCAAAGAAGTGGACATCAGGCGAAGATCCGTGGCCTCCAATGGCATTTTAATACAGAGAGCGGCCCCTGGTGGCTTAAAGCTCCCCCTCTGGCTCCTCCTGCAAGATACACAGCACTGACTTGTGGGGGATCGCACACTCTTGCAAGGACTTGGTCAGGTCCGAGAAGGTCCGCCGAGGCACTTCCACTGTTTCAATACTACAGCGCTTGTACGCGGCTGAGTTTTTTCGCTCCGCCACCGCGAGGACAGTCTCGAGGTGGTCAGTCGGCCGGAAGTGGTGTTCAAACCTCTGACCCGAAGGAGACCTGATGGCCAAGAGCAACCTGGGCTCTTTCTCGGAGGGCTCTTCCAGAGCGACTGCTGACGAGGAGGTACTTCCTTCTTTCATTTTACCCAATGGCTTTGTTTCCAAAGGAGGTGGTGACATTTTCACATGTTCGCCGCTGCCCATGTCGTGTTTTGTCATGGCAGAGAAGGGCATCCTCTCCGGAGGGCGAGCTTTGAAGCCCTGCTCTTCCTCCTTCAGGCGGTTGCTCACTCGGAGTTGACTTGCCTGTTCGGACATCGCTTCCACTGCGCCTCTCCTCAGCTCCTTTCTGCTAATGGACGGGAGCACCCTGTATTTATTCAAGGAAGAGGAGGTCCGGGTGGGCACCTGCTGGAGGAGATCCGGGATTTCGGCCGGAGGTGCCTGAACGGGTTGGCACACCTGCTGGGAGGAGGCTGCTCTCCGGCCACTCCCAGGTTCATCGCAGGGGTCTAACGGCTGAGGGGACGATGGCACTCGACAGGAATAGGCCTCCACGCTATGGGAGTAATTCAAGCTTGGCCTCACGCGCCCCTTTGCGGATTTCGGCCGAGTGACGTGCATGGTGACGGAGGATGGCTGCCAGAGGGGAGGCTCTGCAATGCCCGCGGAGGTCTGCCGTTCGGGGGGTGCTACGTTCAGATGTGAAGCAGCAGCCATTGCTTTTCAGGGCCCCTGTGGAAATGAATGGGCAACAACATCTCAAGGGACTGGCAGTACCTAACGTGCCTACTGCAGGCCTGGCCTATAGCTCGTGGCAAGGTACGAAAGCAGTCCTGGCTATCCTTCAGGCCAGTATGCAGCTATGATAAGTCATCACAGACCACAAGGAGGTTCAGATGCACAAACCTCCCTCGAGACAACCCACCTGTTACCACCAAGAGCACATGGCATGGGAATTTCCTAGTCAATTACACCCCTTGTGATTTTTCACACTTTCTGTGAGAGACATGGCAAAATGTGGACGGAAGCCCAACCATCATAGGAGCAGGCAACTCAATGTCAGTTAACGCTCTGTACACTGACCTTCTAGCTGTTTCAAGCATGGTCATGTCTGCAGTTGCCACTGACTATATCTGAACAGGAGACGTGGGGACAAAAGCAACATGTAGCCAATAAGGGAGGAAGGCTTTGGCTCACGGACTAGTTTGGGGGCTCCTGTCATTTGAGTCAGCTGCCGGGGGAGGGGGGGGGCTTTCAAGTGCCTTCACAGCCTTGAAGAATACCAACCACTGCTGCTAGATTTTTTAAATCAAGAACAGTAGTCGCTTGTCTATCCCCATGTCACTCACTGCTGCTAGAGTAAGCGCCAAGCCTGCTATCCCTTTTAACAGGCTCAACTAAAATGAACACATTATCTGAAACGTAATATATCATATATTAGTAGCTCTTCAACATTTAAGGCAGAAGCACATTTTGGGAAGGATGCTGACAAGCTCGAGCGTGTCCAGAAGAGGGCAACCAGGATGGTGAGAGGGTTGGGATCATAGTCTTATGAGGAAAGGCTGAAAGAGCTGAGGATGTTTAGCCGGGGAAAGAGAAGGCTTTTAGAGGGGACATGATTGCAGTCTTCACATATTTGAAGGGCTGTCATGTAGAACATGGAGCGGATCTATTCTCTCTTGCTCCGGATTGCAAGACTAGATCTAATGGGTGGAAATTACAAGGGAGTCAATACCGGCTAAATATCAGGAGGAACTTCCTAACTGTTAAGAGTGGTTGAGCAGTGGAACAGACTGCCTCAGGAGGTGGTGGATGCTACTTTGCTGGATGTTTTAAGCGGTGGCTGGACGACCACCTTTCGGGTATGTTATAGGGCTATCTTTCGGCTATGCTCCTGCAGAGTGCAGGGGGCTGGACTAGATGACCTGCAAGGTCCCTTCCAGCTCTAACATTCTATGATTTAATAAGATGCCTTTTAATCCACACAGCCAATCAGAAGCCCTGCTGGGCACAAGACCCACCTGGCCCTGTCCACTTTCTACAAAGATTGCGCAGGTGCCAGTAAAGGTGTTGATGGGTATCGTGGCACCAGTGGTTGGGTACCCCTGCTCCAGAGGGCCATCAAAGCCCAAGACTCCTGTTTCCATATCTTCTTATTACTTCCCTGTTCAAAACTGACATTTGGTAGCTGTGACCAGTGTTCCCTCTAAGCTGAGTTAGGTGTGAGCCAGCTCACAGTTTTTGAACCTCCGGCTCACACATTTTTGCCTTAGCTCAGGAAGGGTGGCTCCGGAGCAAACTAATTTAGGCAGTTGCCAAATGGCTCGCTCACAACTTTAATGCCAGGAGCTCACAAAGTAGACTTTTTGCTCTCAAGACTCCACAGCGTAGAGGGAGCACTGGCTGTGTCTAACCAGACATGGGGTGATATTTGCCAGTCACAGCTGTTTCTAGGTTAGCTGATCTTCTGTTGTAATCGCAACGTTATACAGTGAGCTGTTCTGGGCCATTGGGGAGGAGCAGGTGAGAGATTATGTGGAAAGCTCACATATCACACAATCTCCTTCCCTTGGCCAGTTCCCACTTTGGCCACATTTCGTTGTGTCGCGCCCCCTCCCTGAATTCTCTGGCTTGATATGCCCCACAATTCCATTGAAGCAGTGGAATTCACCGGGGAGGCATTTGTTGAACTGTTACGGAGGAGAATTGGCTGCTTTGTCTAACTTTGTGTAAAGACTGTGACGGTACAGGAAGCTTTTGGGGATGCCCCCCGAAAGGGACAATTACTGGAAGGAGGCGGCGGGAGGCAAAAGACATGCAGAAAAGACAAAAGGCTGAGCAAACCGCAGCAGCGTTGAAAATATCACCCCATTTTAGAAGTCAGACAGGATGAATAAAGCATTGGGGGGGGGGGACACGGACTCACCTGCAGAAGATGCTCCATCGGTTCCAAAGGACTGGCAGCTCCAAAGCTCCCGCTGATAAATAGGTCAGTCACTCTGATATGATCTCCAACGGCAGCTCCAGGGAGTCACAGATATTCAGGTCTGAAACCCAGGAAGAGAAGAAAGAACAGACCTGATGTTTGTCTCCGCATAGCCCCCGCTTGCCCTTTCAAAGGGATGGCCAGGGTGGGAGTTCTCTAGAACAGAGGCCAAGCTCTAAGCCTTCCCCCCCCCACCCGCCCCGCCTCCCCGAGAC
>NW_015161417.1:393839-406488 GCF_001447785.1 Gekko japonicus | reverse complement strand
CCCCCCCCCCCCGGGTCTCATGCCTTGCTAGAATGCACTTCCCTAAAAGACAATGCAAAGAGCCTTGCTAGAATGCGCTTTCCTAAAAGACAGTGCAAAGAGACCCATCCCAGGATGTCAGAGAACAGGGAGAAACACCTGAGTGAAGGTGCTCCTGAAGGTGTGCCAGACCATTCTTTTGTATAAATCTTTTTATTAAATTTTCAAAGAGAATGTACAGAGAAGGTAACCAACAAAACATCAGTGGAAGAAGACATCCCTAAACCAGGAAACCAATAACAGTATATTCATCTAAAACTTAACTTGTGTTCAGCAATGTTTGCATCAAGTACCTGAGGAGTGAAAAAGAGTATAATAGGAATACAAATATAACCAGGATTACCATACTAGCCAGTTGGATCTAAGTGACCTAATTTACCATAGCCATAGTGTATTCATCACTGGAGGGATATCCTGCAAGGTAGAGAGATAAGATAGGATGGGAAACCATAAAGGACTCCACCAGCATCTTGAACAGAGGCCAGGAGCTGACTGGTAATTGAAACCTTCAAGCCTCCAGTCTATTGAATACAGCCTCAGACCATCAGGCGACAGTGCTTTTCCTAAGCGCTGGGCATCTTTCCCCTGATCCAGCTTAGATTATTTGAATTTACACGGCCTTACATCCAAGCCACCTTCAGCATCCAACAATTCTCAAGAATGGTGCAGTAAGAACAGGCGCCTATTGCCCCGCTGTGCTCCTTCTGTCTTTGGGAAAACAGTCACTTGGAGGCCGTTCAACACCAGTTTCCTCTGGTTTTGGCTCTCATCTCCTCAAAAATGGGAACTACGAAAAACGGAAGGATACCCAACAATGGCAAAGGTGGCTCTAATCCCAAAGGCGGGGTATGCTGCTGCCATGTGTCAAGCAAAGCTGGGTTGGCAGTTATAGGCCCATGGACTCTGGAAGCAAAAAATATGCAGAAAAAGCTGGCCGGAGTGAGCAGCTCAGCAGAATCCAGGCCCCGGGAGAACTCTGAGCTGTTCGACGGGAGTGTCTATTTTTCTTAAAAAGAGCAGGCGTGTTTTGTTTATTCGCGTTAAATAGGCCCAGCAACAGAACCTCCAAGGCAGCACAAGCAATACAAAGAGCCTGGGCAACAGCGGTACAGATCTCAGTCTGGATTGATAACCTATCGACAAGGGTGAAAAGAATGAAATCTCAGGGTTACACTGCCCAAGCTTTTGTAGCAAATCTAAAATGTGTGCATGGAGGGGTACTTTACAAAAGGAGGTGTGGCAGTATACCAATTAAAAATATTCTGGAGAAACAGGATATCGATTTAAGGAAATGAAAGGAAAACTCCATACGCTTGTCGTCTTTGCTTCAGTAATTCTGTACAGAGCAATGTCTACTGAGGGCACTCTATAAATGTATCTGTTTCCTCCATTTAAATGTATTGATTTCCATCACCTAACCAGCAAGCAGCCAAGATTTGACCAATGATGTCAGTGGTTTGTAAAGTACCCATTCCAAGCTGTAATTACCAGGTATACATCTGTTTCTCAATAAGCATCCCCTATCCCATGTCAATCCAGATATGGCCAATGCTCCCTCTAAGCTGTGGTCTTGTGAGCAGAAATTCTACTTTGTGAGCTACTGGCATTAAAGTGGTGAGCCAGCGTTTTGGGTACTGCATAAATGTACTGCAGGTACTGCAAGGTGATAGTATGTTTATCGCAGTCAAAGACCATAATACAGCGAATAAGCAGGTACTGCATACTGCTCTGGAGCCATCCTTCCTGAGCTGAAACAAAAATGTGTGAGCCAGAGGCTAGAAAACTGGGAGCTAGCTCACACTACCTCAGCTTAGAGGGAACACTGGTTATGGCATGTATAAACTGGGAAAGGAACCGTGTACACAGTTCTGTGCTCATTCAAGGGAAGGTGAAATAAAAATTTGCTAGATAGATATCTGCTGCATCCAGGGATCTTTACTCGGGCCATCACGTACATAACTTTCAACATCACCTCAGAACCAGCCTACAGAGAATGATTAAAATGTGGAATTCACTGCCAGAGCATGTAGTGATGGCCACAGGCATAGACAGCTTTAAGAGAGGATCAGATAGATCCATGGAGGCTAAGCCTATCAACGGCTACTAGCCACGGTGACTGAGGGGAACTTCCACATTCAAAGGCACTAAGACTCTGAATCTCAGAGCCAGGAGGCAACATCAGGGGAAGGCCTCGGCCTCTGTGGCCTGTTATTGGCCCGTCAGAGGAACTAGCTGGCCACTGTGTGAGACAGGATGCTGGACTGGATGGACCGCTGGTCTGATCCAGCAGGGCTCTTCTTATGTTTTCACTGCATATGCTCCAACTGTTCCTAATTCACTGCCAGAGCATGTAGTGATGGCCACAGGCATAGACAGCTTTAAGAGAGGATCAGATAGATCCATGGAGGCTAAGCCTATCAACGGCTACTAGCCACGGTGACTGAGGGGAACTTCCACATTCAAAGGCACTGAGCCTCTGAATCCCAGAGCCAGGAGGCAACATCAGGGGAAGGCCTCGGCCTCTATGCCCTGTTGTTGGCTGTCCAGAGGAACTGCTTGGCCACTGTGTGAGACAGGATGCTGGACTGGATGGACCACTGGTCTGATCCAGCAGGGCTCTTCTTATGTTTTCACTGCATGTGCTCCAACTGTTCCTATTTCCTGGTTCCTACCCCTGGTAAATAACAGCCCCTGTTTTGCAGGAAATTCTGGGAATACCTTTTTAAAGCCTTCGCGTGATTTGCCAGAGTTTAAAAGCAGTAGCCGTACTGTGTCTTGTGGGAATAACCAGCATCACAATCCCAGCCAGAGAAGGGGGGGGTGTACCCTTGCAGAGTGGGAAGCTACACACCTTAGCAGTGAATCTTAGGGCAAGTCACATACCCAGATTATATACTCCAAGACATACAAAAAATATGCTCATTATATCAGATATACACACAATATATAATTATGTAGAACTCCAGTGGTGTGCCCTGTCCTGGATAGCCCAGGCCAGCCTCATCTCGGAAGCGAAGCAGTGTTGGCCCTGGCTAGTATTTGGCTGGGAGACCTCCAAGCGATACCAGGCTCACGATGCGGAGGCAGGCAATGACAAACCACCTCTGAACATCTCTTGTGTACAGGGTCGCCATAAGAAGAAGAGAAGAGATTGGATTTATACCCCACCCTTCACCACCCGAAGGAGTCTCAGAGCGGCTTACAAACTCAGTTCAGTTCAGCTAACCTTTATTGGCATAAAATACTTTAAGAGGATTACTATAAAAGGGAATATGCATTTAAAACCATATACAGCCAAACTTATAGGACATAATGTAGCATAAAACATTTAATCATTGGAAATGGCTTACAAACTCCTTTCCCTTCCCCTCCCCACAACAGACGCCCTGTGAGGTAGGTGGGGCTGAGAGAGCTTTTTCCAGAACTGTCCTTGAGAGAACAGCTTTGACAGAACTATGGCTTGCCCAAGGTCATCCAGCAGCTGCGAGTGAAGGAGTTAAGAATCAAACCTGGTTCTCCCAGATTAGAGTCCACGCACTTAACCACTACACCAAACTGGCTCTCAGCTGTGACTCAATGGCCCTTTCCACCACCACAGTGCTGCAGAGAATCCTTTACCACGAAACCTAGAAGGACAGTGTGGTTGCAGTGCTTACGGTGTCAAGATGAAGACCAGGGAGGTGTGGTTTCAAATCCCCTCTCAGCCATGAAGCCCATTGTGTTATTTAGGGCCAGTCACTCTCTGCCAAGCCCACTTCACAGTTAAACTGACATGAGGAAAAGGAAGGAGAAGCACATATGCTACCCTGAGCTTGCTGGAGGAAGGGTGGGTCCCAAATATGGAGCTAGATCTCAGATTCAGCCTGCTTTGCACCCTTTTTCAAAAAACAGCCATCCAGCTTCCCCAGAACACTCAGTTTGATTTGATTTAGTAAGAGGGGCATGGTAGGAGTGTTCGTGTGTGTGGCTTTTTGTTATTTCAGATTTTGTGTACATCCCTTTCTACTACGTTTGGCCTTCAAAATCTCTTCCCAACCCCATTTAATTGCCCATAACACTGTGAGCCTCTTGGGAATAGGAGACTGGGATTTAACTCAGCCATGAATCTTATTGGGTGAATGTGGGGCAGTCATGCTCCCTCCAAGCAAAGTACAGCTGCTAATTTCAGGTTGGGAGCTGGAGTGCTCCTGGAATGTCACCTATCTCAGCCTACAAAGATCAGTTTCTCTGGAAGAAAAAATGGCATCAGAAAGCAAAGCAGAATTTATGGCATCACAACCCTGGAGCTGCCTTCCGTACCCAAATGCTGGCCTTCCCAAGCACTGCCTTCAAATCTCCAGGAATTAGCTAAGGCAGAGTTGGCAACCCTAGAGCCTAGCCTAGCCTACCTTACAAAGTTGTTGTAAGTTCTTTTGGCCCTGGCCCCCACCTGGTGGAATTCTTTGCCTGTGAATGTCCATGCCCTGCAGGATCTCTGCAGGGCATGTAAGGTGGAAATGTTCTACCAGGCATTTGGTTGAGGACACCAACAGTGCAGTATGTCGTCTGGCACTCTCATGCCCCCCTTTCTCCGCAGCCCCCCTCAGGGAGGCCTGTAAAATCTGCAATTCCCCCACCATCTTGGATCAACAGAATTATGCTGATGCATTATTGGCTCTGTACATTTTATATATTTACTCCTAGTTTTAACTTTTAATTATTTATTGTATGTCCTCTCCTGTCGTAAGCCACCCTGAGCCTTGCTTGCAAAGAAGGGCGACCTAAAACCTAAATAAATAAATAAAATCAGATCGAGAGAGAGGATGACAATGGCCATCGCCCTCTCAGCTTCTTGGACTAAAAGAGATATGTGTAAGAAAAGAAGCTGGGGGGGGGGCGTCGTTAGGCAAGAACTGCGAGGTCCTAGTGACCCCTCCCACCCAATACATCGACGCATTTCGATCCCCCTAGGAGGGAGGGAGGGAGGCTATGTACCCTCCCGGGGCAAGGCAGGCAAGGGTACCGGTTGGGAGCCCAAGAGCGGCGCAAGCGCGTCTCACCTCCCTGCGGCTCCATCCAGCGACCCCACCCGCAGCAGGCCCCGTTCTTGGTGGCAAACAGCGGCGCGTCTCCACGGCAACGCTCGCCAGCCTTCCACTTCCGGTCCCTGACCGGAACACAGCGACGGCTCCCAGAGTCATAGAATGGAAAACCAGACCGTCACTTCAAGGGAAAACTAGACGGACGCGGGTCGGCCCGAGGAGGCCGCTCTAGGCACCGTGTTCTCTCAGGCCAGAAAAACAAATTCTCCCTGTGTGCGTGTGCGTCGTTTGACGAGGAAGACAGTTCCGGTTTTAGACCGGAAGTGCCACTATGGTGGAGCGAGTCTAGTGTTTTTGGCTTCTGATGGCGAGATGACAGATGCTCGGGGCTGCCTTGTGCGGCAGATGCGACGAGCAATTAATTATTTCGAGGGGTTTCGCGACAGAGATTATACTGCCTAGAGCGGCACCGCGCCAGGCGCCGAAGGGAGTAATGGGCGAATGGCGGCTTCCCATTAAAAAAAGCTAACACCAACAGAAGTTTAAACAGCGCGGCCGCGTTCTAGTTAGGGTTGCCAGCTCTGGATTGGGAAATACCTGGAGGTTTTGAGGGTGGAGCCTGAGGAGAGCGGGGTATGGGAAGGGGAGGGACTTCGATGCCATAGAGACCACCTTCCAAGGCGGTCATTTTCTCCAGGTGAACTCATCTCTGTTGCCTGGAAATCAGTTGAAACTGCAGAAGATCTCCAGCCAGCACCTGGACGTTGGCAACCCTAATTCTAGTCCTTATGGTGCCCGCTGTTGCTTCATTTCATTCTCTTGGTTACTTTTTAAGGTGTTTTATTTCTAGTCAGCAGGGAGGTGCTCAAAAGTGACAGCGAGCACTAGGAAACAATGAAGACCTTCCTCACAAAATGATTCACATCATGAGCTTTTATTAAGATTTCCAGCCGGTTGCATGTTAACAAGAAAAACGTGTGTGTGTTATTCATTCAACTAGATTCAGAGGAGTGGTGGATGGGGGTGTGACAGAATTTGCATTAGGATCGTCAACCTCCAGGTGGCACCTAGAGATCACCTGCTATCACAGTTGATCTCCAGACAACCAAGACCCATTCCCCTGGAGACAATGGCTGTTTTTGGAGGGTGGACTCTATGGTATTATACCCGGCTGAGGACCGTTGTCTTCCCCAGACCCTGCTGTCCCCAGGCTCCATCCCACAAAATCTCTAGGTATTTCCTAACCCAAAGATGGCAACCCTAATTTAGACACATTCCCTTCTGTTTTACAACATTTGTGGGCTTGCCCCAAGATCACATAACCTCAGAGCAAACCGCTGTACAAGATGTTTTAGTAGCCCTTCCTGTTAAAAGTTGCTTTAAGCCATTCCTCATTCTGGTAGTCTTGGACCCAGAATTACTGCAGGCAGTATCTCAGCTTGCAGCCCTGGTAGTCAAGGAATTCTAGGCTTTCCAGGATGAGAAAGCCATCAGATTATGGTAATCTCTGATGTCAAACTGAATTGAGAATTGAGAAGTCAGCCATAACAACACTGTGGCCTGAAAAACCCTCCTCCCACTTTTTTTCTTTTTAACATTGAGCCTGATGAAGGGTTCTGCAGAGTTTGAAAGCAGTGTTAATTTGGTTAGTCTTAATAAGCAATAATAATACAGTTTTTGTTGTTATTGAACCAACACGGCTACTTTCTTTTTAAAATAAAGAAATCCAGGATTTTTAGCACAGTTGTGATTGGCAGCAGCCTGTACTGTACCGTTTCCTCTCCTCCGCAAATACAGAGACGCAGAAATGGCATGCTCTTTCTCACTCTGGTCTTATTCGCTTAAAAAGCTGTGAGGTTCCTTTCATGTGTTTCTTATATTTTTAAAACATGTTTTTATTTTTAGAAAACAAGTTAGAGGTATAAAGGGGATACAGAAAAGGGAAGGGGATCACAGAATGTGTAAAACGGAGCATTTCTCCCCAACACCCCCTTCATTATAGCTTTTAAAACACTGTCTGTAAAATACAATGTTTATGTAGATAATTGTAAATGGTAAAATTCAATAAAAACATTTAAAAAAAATACAATGGCACTTGCTTCTGTTGGGGTACATTTATATTCAACGTTTTAGATTTCAAATTTCATAACGAATCTGTTTTACATCTACATTAGTGATTTCATCTCTACTACCTCTTTCTCACATTGCTGGTCCTGCTTTTCACTCCCCAAATAAAAACCCTGAATCTGCTCACAGGAATAGGGGGGGGGGAGTACAGTGACATTAAAAAGCTGGATTTGGACAGGATGGAGAGACGCCTGGCTGCTTCCTACTCTTTAAAAAATTGGTTCAAATGCAAAAATATTCTGTTGTCACTGGAACAAGAGGCGCAGCCATCAGGCCTACAGTGTAGTTGGTAATCCCCATCTGCATTGTGGAAAGAGTAACTGGCTTTAAAGAACTTGTTCAGCCTGAATAGCCCAATCTTGCCAGAATTTAAAAGCCGAACAGGGTTGACCCTGGTTAGGCCTTTGGTGGGAGTGGAGAAAACCAAGGAAGTCCAGGGCTGCTATGCTCGTCTCTTGTCTTGAAAACCCCGTGGCCCTGGTTCACCATGTATCCTTTGCAACTTGCCAGCACACTATTATTATTAGGGAAACTTACATATATCTTGTCAGTTTTCCCCACAGGTCAAATAGCAGTTCCCAGGGGCCATTTCAGGTTGGGAAAGTAGCTTGGGGGGGGGGTCAGGTTTAGACCCCTTCTCCCTGCAAACCATGGTCCTGATCCAAATCGAGCCCCCACATAACTAAGAAGTAAGTTTCAACCTGACACTTCCAGCTCAGATCCGGTTCAATAGGACACGGGGCGGACCCCTTAACAACATAGCATTCGGGCTTCGGAAATTCCTGAAGATCTGGGTGTATGGATGTTGGTGAGGATGGGGTGTCATGCAGTCCACCCTCTGAAATGGACCTTTCCCCCTGATCTTTGTAGTCTGGAGATTTTGTTGTAATTCCAGGAGAACTCCAGGCCCTACCTGGAGGTTGGTTACCCTAACCTCAATGTGACCAACTAAGGCTCAGAATAGTAGTGGGCAGATAAAAAGCTTGATTCGCCATGTCTGGGGTGTTCAGAGTAAGGTTGCCTCCTGGGATTACAACTGCTCTCCAGGCATTCCAGGAGAACTCCAGGCCCTACCTGGAGGTTGGTTACCCTAACCTCAATGTGACCGAGAACTAAGGCTCAGAATAGTAGTGTGCAGATAAAAGGCTTGATTCGCCATGTCTGGAGTGTTCAGAGTAAGGTTGCCAACCCCCAGGTGGTGGATGGAGATCTCCTGGGATTACAACTGCTCTCCAGGCAGCAGAGATCAGTTCACCTGGAGAAAACGGCCCCTTTGGAAGGTGGACTCTGTGACATTATACCCCATTGAAGTCTCTCCCTTTCCCAAACCCCCACCCCCTAAATCTCCAGGCATTTCCCAACCCGGAGCTGGCAACCCTAGCTCAGAGGTAGAAACAGGATTTAACCTCCAGCCCAGTAGAGTCCTTGATCATGGTGTTCTAATGCCTACTGCGTAAAGTTATGTCTGATATAACAGAGGAGGATATTTCGTAAACGACAGTGGAATGTCTCTCTGCTTGGAGAAGTGGGGGGGGAGCACATAACATAAACTTCCAGAGCCCCTGAGAACTGCAGGCTTCTCCTCTGCATCACGGGCATTTTGTTGGCTTTAAATCGTAACGGTTAACAGCCACTAGACAGCAGTATAGTTTTACCTTGGACGCTCTCCTGTACTCAGCTTGTCACCCAGCCCTCACTGCTTCTCCCTGTACAGTATTGCAAAAGTGTGGTCTCTTCCTCCTCCCTGAACGCCCTGCCGGTTATCTCTTGCTCTGACAATTGCAACCTCCCCCCTCTTCTCTGTTCTGCTGTTGGTACCCCTTGGGCCTCTGTCCTCTCTCTGGCACTCTGCCACCGAAACCAGTCACTTTATCATCGTTCTGACTGAGTGAGGGCCCTTCTAAAATTCCTATAATGTCTTGTTTCTGGTTCCGGCACAAACTTCATCCTCACCTTTGAAGACCTTTGTAGTCTTGTCCTTCTTATCTCTCTGCCCTCTTATCCTCACACTTCCCATCCAAGACTTTCCTTCCAGCGGTGATGTAGTGGTTAAGAGTGGCAGACTGTAATCCGGAGGACTGGGTTTGATGCCCCACTTCTCCACGTGCAGCCAGCTGGGTGACCTTGGGTCAGTCTCAGTTCTCTCAGAGCTCTCTCAGCCCCACCTGCCTCACAGGGTGTCCGTTGTGGGGAGAGGAAGGGGAGGAGATTGTAAGCTGCTCTGAGGCTCTGAGTGAAGGGTAGGGTATAAAATAAACATCCAATTCTTCTTCATCATCCTCTTCCTCCTGCCCCACTGTCCTAAATGGTCCAAAGGTCTTCTACTCCTCTAGACGTTTTCTTCTAGACGTGCCTTAACAAGCTGCCACACAGGAACATGAAGGAAGAAACGGTTCTTCAGTTCTGTGGACCCCAGGTTATGAAGGGCTTTATTTATTTGGTTTAGTTTAAATCCCACCCTCCCTGTGGGCGGGCTCAGGCCGGCTTACAAGGTCACATAAAATATTGTGACAAACAATATATAAAATTCAAATAATTAAATTTTCAAAGTTTCGTACACAAACCAGAGTGAGAGTTGCCTCGGTAGCAGTGCTTGAATGGAAATCTTCTGAGCGGTGTTGAAGGGTATCAAGCCACCAACCACGAAGAAGAGGAAGAAGAAGAGATTGGATTTATGCCCCGCCCTTCACTTGGAGTCTCAGAGCAGCTTACAACCTCCTTTCCCTCCCCCTCCCCACAGCAGACACCCTGTGAGGGAGGTGGGGCTGAGAGAGCTCTGAGAGAACTGAGACTGACCCAAGGTCATCCAGCAGGTGCAAGTGGAGGAGTGGGGAATCAAACCCGGTTCTCCCAGATTAGAGTCTGCACACTTAACCACTACACCAAACTGGCTCTCTAAGCCAGAGCTGTCAGCAGGGGAGGCTAAGAATGGAATATAGACACCCGCTGCCTCAACTGAAAGCCCAGCAGAATAAGAATGGAATGTAGACACCCGCTGCCTTAACTGAAAGCCTGGCAGAACAGCTCCGTTTGGCAGGCCCTGTTGAATTGTAACAAATCCCGCAGGGCCCTGGCCCTGGTCAAGGCTAGCCAGATGTCCTTCGGGACAGGGACAACCTGTGAGCGCCAACACCTTGATCTGTCCTGGAAACTAATCCACAGCCAGTGAAAGGACCACCAAATAGGACTGACACATGGTCCTGCTGATAAGCCCCTAGTAACAAATGGACTGACAAATTTTGCACCGGCTGCAGCGACTGGCTAATCTTCAAGGGCAGCCCCATGTAGACCACAATGCAGTACTCTAACCTTGAGGCGACTAACCTTAAGGCACGGCCAGATAAAGTATCTGCACACAGAAATCCACCTTGCTAACTAGTTGTAGCTAGGTACAACTTTTTGTTTTCTTTTGTTTACCATGAAACCTTTGGCACAACCCCCTTTTCTAAGCCAAGACACGTGTGATGTCAGTGGACTCAAATAGCTCCCCTGTTTTAACCCCACTGCCTCTCACTTCCTTTTGTTGTCTTCTTTTTGTCAGGTTTTTGCCTGTAAGCTCCTCAGGGCAAGGAACCTGTCTTGTCTGTAGTCTTTAAAGTGATGTGTCGGATTGCGACAGGAGATTTGGCCAGAGAGAACCTGTCAGGTGAAGTCCTTCTCACTCACTAGAATGAGTCATGATGTAGCTGAGCACTAGGCCCAGCGAGATGCTATAAAACTTGCAAAGATGTGGAGAAATGCTGGCTTTCCTCCTTCTTGGCTCCTCCCGCTCCAAGATGCAACGACAGAGACGCCACTGTCCCCGGGTGAGCTCATTTGAAAGCCAGAAGAGGCACAGAGTGTCACCAACGGCTCCGAGATATGATAAAGGCTACTCAGTCCACTTGGCACGACAGCTGAGAAAGCCCCAGGGGCTGACCCTGAGCTGTGCCACCCAGAGCATAGCATCGGAAGGGCCTCTGCTTGGATTCTCCCCCGAGAAAGTGGTTTTAGCCTATCCCGATTGGCAGACTGCAGATTTGCTGGATCACACCTGCTTGAGAGCAGTAATATTTTGGGGAGGGGCAATAAAGCAGCGCGTCGTCTGAGAAGCGCATCCCGGGATCCCTTGCAGTGTCGTAGAGGGTTCTGGGGAAACGCCTCCATCACATAAACACATGAAGCCCCTTTACCCTGAGTCAGACCATCAGCTGTACCCCTAGCAGCTTCCCAAAATTTCTGGCAGAGAGGCTTTTCTCATCCCAGCTTGCTGAGCCTCTATGTGCATCTTAGGTGCTCTCCTCATGAGGAACATAAGTAGCCTTTCTCATCCCAGCTTGCTGAGTTTGTATTCACCTGGGATACTGGGATCTGAACCTGGGAGCAGCCTCTATGTGCATCTTCGGTGCTCTCCTCATGAGGAACATAAGTAGAAATAAATAAAATAATAAAAGTGGGTACTATCCTGAGGTTTGATATCCCTTTTCCAGCTAACCATATCCACAAACTTCTGTGAGGTCCCTGTTTTCATTTTTCTAAGTCGTTCACTGTTGCGTACACCCTACGGCAGGGGCCTCTGACCCCTTCTTCAATGAGAGCGACTCTTTAATAATGAAAAATATCCCAGGCTACTTCCTCCTCCGCTACCTGTACACTACCAAGGTTTGTTCTGTCCTAGAAACTGAACAAGGTCTAGGACGAGCGCCAGAAAATGAAGCTGCTGAGAAAATCCGATTTTTTTTAAAAAAATAATAATAATAAAGTGTAGAGCAATATATATTTTTTGCCATCTTTTTCTCTGTCTTCCAAAGGGGGTATGAGTTATTCTGCAGTAGCTAGAGAGCTATGGGTAACTCACGAGCTACCTGTTGGAGACCCCTGGCCTACAGCCTACCAGAATACAATACATAAAATATAGAATTATCTTCCTTTTATGACATTTTGTACTTCATATGGTCACGTGTGTGGTAGAAGACCAGGGTGTTTTTAAGCATATCATGGGGTGAATACAACTGACCATTTACCAAGCGGCAGGGCTATTTTTGGGCAGGAACGTACAGGAACGGAGTTCCGGCTGGCTTCAGAGTTGGCCACGCCCACTACAGCCAAAACCTCTGTGTGCGTGGCTACACAGGGATGGCCCGGAGAGTGAACCCCCCCCGGCAACTCCAAGGTGGGTGGGCTGGGGGGGGGCCTGGAAGGATCAGGGAGGCATTTATATGCCTTCTCATGCCTTCCGTGGCCTAGACAAGCCAAGAGAAGGCAGGGGAGTGTGGCACAATATGCTAATGAGCTGTGCAGTCGTGGGTGTGGCCTAATATGCTAATGAGTTTCTGCTGTTGGGTGTGGCCTATTATGCTAATGAGTTCCTGCTGGGCTTTTTCTACAAAAAAAGCCCTGCCAATCGGTAACTTTCCACAGTGATGTGTCGATTATCTCTATTATCCTGCCAAGCACTGGGGGGGGGGGGTTCGTCTCGCTGC
>NW_015161417.1:377793-393764 GCF_001447785.1 Gekko japonicus | reverse complement strand
CCTCTGCCTCCCTGGTTTCTTATGAGCGTGTGTTCAGATTCACCTCAGCATTTAGGGGTAGGGTTGCCAACTTCCCTGTAGTGGCTGGAGATCTCCTGGGGTTATCACTGATCTCCAGGTGACAGAGATCAGGTCACCTGGAGAAAATGGCCACTTTGGAAGGTGGACTCTATAGAATTAGAATAATAGAATCATAGAGTTGGAAGGGACCTCCAGGGTCATCTAGTCCAACCTCCTGCACAATGCAGGAAATCCACAACTACTTCCCCCCCCCACACACACACACACAATGACCCCTGCTCCAGTGCTCCATGCCCAGAAGATGGCCCCCCAAAAAACCCCTCCAGGATCCCTGGCCTGGAGAAAAATTGCTTCCTAACCCCAAAGCACTCACTGGAGAAGACCCTGATGCTGGGAAAGATTGAAGGTCAAAGAAGACATGAAATTGAGCCAACTTCAGAGGACGGCGGAAGACAGGAGGGCCTGGCGTGATCTGGTCCATGGGGTCGCGAAGAGTCAGACTCGACTGTACGACTGAACAACAACAAACCCCAAAGTGGCGATCAGCATTCCCCTGGGCATGTAAAAAAGGACCACGGAAACCAAGCACTGAGGCAACCTTTCCTGCCTTCCCTTCTCGTGATCTGCCTAAGTTCACAGAATCAGCATTGCTGTCAGATGGCCATCTAGCCTCTGTTTGAAAACATCCAAAGAAGGAGAGCCCATCACCTCCCAAGGAAGCCTGTTCCCCGGTGAAGTCCCTCCCCTCCCCAAACCCCACCCTCCTCAGACACCCCCCCAAAATCTCCAGGTATTTCCTAACCCGGAGCTGGCAACCCTACTTGGGGGACAACAGAGACATCTGGGCTTTCCAAAAGCTTACTTTGGGTATGACTCTGTGCTGCACACACACACAAAGCAATACCTTTTTAAAATTCAGTCCTCTCTAAAAATCTACCACATCGGCTACCATTTAAAAGCAAGTTTAAGTAGGATGCTTGTGTTGGTTCTACCAAGCCTACAAGGTCAGGCCTCAGACGCTAGCTAGTTCTATCGGGCCACAACGCAAAAGGCCCTGTCCCAACCACTAATCAATCTCACCGTGGCAGAATTTCGGATTAAAGGAGACTTGGCCATTTATGTATAAGGTATATTGATTAGATGTAGCAAAAGCATGGTTTCTTCCCATGAAGCACTGCAGTCTGTCCAATGCCTGCTTCCTAGTCGCAAAGTGGTGCCTGGCTGTGAACTAACGGTTTCCCACACATACCTCTCATTCCTTTAGCCAAAAATGTACTAAGCCCCAAGGCTGAATCTCTAGAGATTTTTGCCTATACCTCACCTGCTGTAGCCAAAGGTTTTGACCTAACCAATAGCTCTTAAGGAGGAAAAGTTTATTGTTTTATGGTGTCATCAAGGGGAAGGGTCTGGCTTCGGGGAAAGAGCAGGTAGAGAAAGAGGTACTTTTCTCCCTTTCTCACAATACAAGAACTCGTGGGCACTCCATGAAATTGCTGAGCAGTCAGGTTAGAACGGATAAAAGGAAGTACTTCTTCACCCAAAGAGTGATTAACACTTGGAATTCACTGCCACAGGAAGTGGTGGCGGCTACAAGCATGGAGGGCTTCAAAAGGGAATTAGATAAGCATATGGAGCAGAGGTCCATCAGTGGCTATTAGCCACAAGGTATAGATAGGGGCTCTGGGGCAAGTGATGCTCTGTCTTCTTGGTGCTTGGGGGGGTCAACAGTGGGAGGGCTTCTAATATCCTGGCCCCACTGGTGGACCTCCTGATGGCACTGGTATTTCTGGCCACTGTGTGACACAGAGTGTTGGACTGGATGGGCCTTTGGCCTGATCCAACATTGGCATCTCTTATGCTCTTATGGCTAATCCTGTGATTACCACATGGACATTTGATGAAGGGCTGTAGACAGGATTTTTGACTTCAGGGGGGCATTTAAATAAGTCGGGGGGCACCGATGTACACACCCTGTGAACCAGTAGTTTGTCGCCGTCCAGAGGCCCCCAGGGAAACCCGCAGGCAGGGTTGGAGTAGGGAGCAGACGTGCTCTGTAGCGTGCCTTGCCCGCAGCCAGCCAGGGGTACACTGCTGGGAGGCAGGGCAGGGCAACAGTGCGGCTCACCACAGCTGTGGTGCATGAGAAAAATAAAATCAACCGGCCGGATGGGAAGTCGGGAGACCTGGGTGATAAGTTGGGGGGCCCGGCCTCAAGATGCCCAACTGTAGCTACAGGCCTGGTTTGATGCATGCATTTTATTATCTTGCAAAAGGGAATAAATATTGTCAAGGTTCCATTGTTCAGCACCACCTCCCGAACGCCCTTTTGGGGTCTTCAGGTGGTGGTCAAAAGACATCTCTTTCTTAATGGTGTGCACTGCCGTTTCAGATGAATGCGCTGCGCTCTTTTATATTATAGGTAAAGGGAAAGGTTTCCCTCGCTCGAAAGCCAGTCGAATCCGAATCTAGGGGGCGGTGCTCATCTCCGTTTCCAAGCCAGAGAGCCAGCGCTGTCCAAAGTTGTTTCCGTGGTCATGTGGCCGGCATGACTGGCCTCTGTTTGATGCACGGAACGCTGTCACCTTCCCGTCGAAGTGGTCCCTATTGATCTGCTGGCAATTTCTTGCTTTCATACTGCTAGGTTTTTATATTATGGTAAGGTTCCAATAAATAGATTGTACTCTTCTCTTTTGTACCAAGACTTGGTGTCCTGCCAGAATCCCATACAGCCCATTGAACCTAAGTGAAGCTAGTACACCAGGTGGAAGCCTGGTGACCAGGTAAATTATTCTTTTTTTCTACAACACTCACCCTTTGATTAGAAGGCATATGGCCCCGGAGACGGTGCAAAGCCCTGACTTATGAAATTGTTTTAGACAGAGGCCAGCTGAGCAGGGATGAGGAGACGCTTCAAAAAGGACAAAAAAACCCTTCTAGAGTTGCTCGTAGAAACAGAAAACAACCAGCAACACCCTGATCCTGAATTTCTGATATTCAGTGGGAAATCTCCATTGGCTGTTGCTGTCTGTGAGCACAGAGTGGCATCTGGTCTCTACGGTGAAATCTTTTGCAGCAGAAAATAGGTGAAAACGTTTGATTGTATACCCAGAGTAACTAGGAGAAATGTATTAGGATGATACACCCTTGATCAATGTTCCCTCTAAGCTGTGGAGGCTTGGAGCAAAAATTCTACTTTGTGAGCGACTTGCATTAAACCTGTGCTACTGCATAAATCAGTTTGCTCTGGAGCCATCCCTTCCTGAGCTAAGACAAAAATGGGTGAGCCGGAGGCTAAACAACTGTGAGCTAGCTCACACTAACTCAGCTTAGAGGGAACACTGCCCTTGATGCCACACGGCCAGTTGGAGCTCTTAGGTCCAAGTAACCGGATGCCAGCAACCCAGGGGTGCGTTTTCTGGCTAGTGATATGCAAGCTGGGGGGAGGCTGCATGTGCTCAAACCCTTTGGAAGAGGGCGAACACAATTCTGTCTCCTTCCCCTAGGGTGGAGAGTCCCTGCCTTTATTCCTAGGAAACTGAGAGGGCTCTGTTTTTGCATTAGCTTGATGGGGGTGAGGCACAGTTCCCAACCTCCTGGTGGGGCCTAGAGATCTCTCAGGATTAAAATGGACCTCCAGACTGCAGAGAGATCTGTTCCCCTGGAGAAGATGGCTGCTTGGTATTATACTCTGCCAAGGTTCCTCCCCTCCCCGGGTTCTACCCCCAAATCTCCAGGAATTTTCCACCCCAGAGTTGGCAACCCTAGCACAAGGGCTCAACCTTTGTCACTACAAAGGACTCAGACTCCCCTCCCCTCTGGAGTACCCTTGTGGATGCTCAGGGATCCCCAACTGCCAATTAGAAGACCCCATGTGTATTCTCGTGTGTGTGTGAATGAGGTATTTCCAACCCAGCATTTGTTTCAGGTTTAGCATCATGTGAAATGTGAACCCACAAGTAGTATTTCTTCCTGTGGCTCCTTGGGTTGGGTCCAGGCTAAACTTTCCATCAACAAAACTCAACTTTCCTGCCTCCCCCCCCCCTTGCACTGATCTCCACAAAATGTTGTTCTCGAGGGATAAGGAACGCTGAAGGATGACTGAAGAAAGATTGGCCGCAGGAATGAGCAGTTGGTGCAAATTGCCAATCTAGTCTGGATCCAACCCTTTTTTGTTATGTGTGCAACTAAAGATGTTATCGCAGCGAACAGAAATAACCGGGGTCCCTCACGTGATCTTTTCCATTGCCCTATTTCAGGAACAAAAGACGAAAAGCTAATCTCAAACCTTTTCAGCTTGCCAGAAAAGGACTGGGCTTGTGTAAGATTCTTAAACCTCAAAGGCAAGAGAAGAGGGAAAGGAAGATATGAAACCTTCTTCACTCGGTGGGCCAACCGCCTCTGTGGTAGAAGGCCACTGTGTTATACCCATGAACCATTTGGCCCGACTTTTTGTCGAAAAAGCTGGTTGCCATGACCACTCAAAGTGGATCATTTTTCCTCCCCCTTTTGACGGATGTTTCTAGAACACAAGTTGCTGTGGCAATAGGATGGAGCTTTGTAATCTTTTCTTCCTACGGATCTCATCTTCTTTGCCAGCCCTCCTCGATTTATCCTTTCCTCCCTCAAATCTGTGATAACGGGAGAGTAAGCCTAGTAATGCCCCCCCCCTGACTCCTTTCTGTGTGGAGAATGAAAAAACATTCCTTCTCTCTGTAGCAAACCTTCGGTGGTCTGCCCTGTTCATGTCAACTATCCATTGTGGGTTGACGCTTGATGCTTAGTTGTGAGAGAGTGTTGTCTCCCGCCAGCTCCTCATGGAACACGGGAGGTGCCATCTAGGGTTTACATCCCATTCCCACACAAAACAAACATCATGGCACCATGAGTGAGCATTTCTCCACACAGCTGAATGGGATGAGAGAAAAAAGAAGAGGAGATTGGATTTATACCCCGCCCTTCACGTGGAGTCTCAGAGCGGCTTACAAACTCCTTTCCCTTCCCCTCCCCACAACAGGCACCCGGTGAGGTAGGTGGGGCTGAGAAAGATCTTTCTGGGACTGCTCGTGAGAGAACAGCTCTGACAGAACTATGGCTTGCCCAAGGTCATCCAGCAGCCACAAGTGGAGGAGTGGGGAATGAAACCTGGTTCTCCCAGATCAGAGTCCGTGCACTACACCAATCCACTCAAAATTCCAGTTCATAGAGGCAATGCGGAGCTCACGGAGCATTGGGTTGGCTTAGTGGGGGTGGTGGTGGCCAGGAGCAAACCAGGAGGTGAAAATGGCCCTGAAGCCAGTCAAGCCAAGCTGGCCTCTGTGGAGCTAGAAGCAGGGATCGCTAAGCTCAGTAGTCCAAACAGTAGCTCACCCACTGCTTCTTCCTGAAAACTGCAGGAAAAGACAGCTAGTGAACTGGCACCAATTACCTTTGCTGATTAAAGGTCTGAGCCGACTGGCCTCTGAATCTCTGGGAGAGTTGCTAGAACTTGGTTATGCTTGCTCCATGCCACCGGTAGTCCTCTAGGGCAGTGGCCTGTCAGGAAATTTCCCCGTAAGTTCAGTGGCTGGTCCACATCTGGGAATCCACTTAGTGATAGAACCCATCCCTGGGTACAGCTCAGTGGCAGAGTATCTGCTTTACGTGCAGAAGGTCCCAGGTTCAGTTCCTGGAATCTACAGCAAAAAGGGGCCAAGAAAGACCACTCAATACCTGGGAGGTGGAAGAGCTATCTGAGTAAACCGTACTAGGCAAGACAGTTTACCGACGGACTCACAATAAAGCCACTTCTTGTGTTCAAAACAATGGATGGTGACAGTAAACTGATAAAGATGGTCCTTTGTATCCAGTGAGCCCTGACCTGATTGCCCAGGCTCGGCCGCTTTCATCAGATCTTGGAAGCTAAGCAGGTTCTGCCCTGGTTAGTGTTTGGATAGGAGATCACCAAGGAAGTCCAGGGTTGCAACACAGAGGCAGGCAATGGCAAAAACATCTCTTGCCTTGAAAACCCCACGGAATTGCCAATTCAGCTGTGCATTGGTGGCCAAAAAAATGTACGGAATGATCTTTTTATTAAGAGGTAGGATTTCAAGCAGTTGACAGGAAGTTGAGGACTGCCTTGCACATCACGTGATGTCTCCTTACAGGCACCAATGCCAAAACTTCGGGCTACCAATTTGCAGTTTTTAATTTCTGACCACGGTGTGTGTGTGTGTGTGTCAAGAGATAAAGCTGAGCTGAAAACCAAGAAGCTCCCCCCAAATTTCCTTCTGCATATTGTGAAGCCAGATGTTTCCAGATCGTCCCAAAATATCTGAATGTTTGTTGAACCAGTACTGCACATTCAACGGTATTTGATTTCAGCAAAGTATCCAGTAAGGGGACATGCCAAGGCAAGAAGCACAGGGCTGCCTTTGCTAGCTCCCCTGAGAAGGTGCACGATATCTTGACAGTTACCGAGATTTTTCACTTAACCGCCAAAATCAAAGGGATAAAACACTCTTAAAGCAAATAAGGCAAAACCGTTGTTTGAAAATTCGCGACGAATTTCAAATTCTCATTCAAAACGCGAAATGTCGGCAGTGTTTTTTAATATCTGGGAATTTTCAGTCTCAATTATAGGAGATTCACCAAAGGATACTCCAGCGGTGGGGACTGGATTTAACACCGCAAGATGGGGTTATGGTCAATGTTCCCTCTAAGCTGAGTTAGTGTGAGCTAGCTCACAGTTTTTTAACCTCCAGCTCACACATTTTTGTCTTCGCTCAGGAAGGATGCCTCCAGAGCAAACTAATTTATGCAGTAGCCAAATCGCTCACTCACGACTGTAATGCCAGTAGCTCACAAAGTAGAATTTTTGCTCACAAGACTCCACAGCTTAGAGGGAGAATTGGTTATGGTACGTACGTTAAGTGCTGTCAAGTCATGTAAAATTTCAACTGACCCTTAACTCCCCATCTGCCAAAAAAGGAAACAATACAGTCTTGCTTCAGAGGGATGTTGAGACGGCAGCTGTCTACAAGGGGCTTTCAAAGCAAGTCAGAAACGGAAGTGGTTTGCCATTGCCGCCTTCTGCAGTCTTCTTTGGTGGTTTCCCATCCAAGTACCAACCCTGCTGAGCTTCTGGGATCTGATGAAATCAGGCTATACCATGTGGCCTTCCCTCCCTTGTGGTTATGAGTGTTCCTGTTTCCAAAACAAGGGAACTGCAGTAACCTTTGAGACAGACGGCCGTCCTTCCATGCTAAGGAACTGTCAGATTCTCAGACTCTAACCACTAACTGATCTTCGGCCCTCTCCCGCCAGAACCCCAATTATTAAAATTCCCCTTGTTGCTTCAATCCACCCTCTTTTCCATGGAGGTGTACCACATCTGGCATTACTTTTTCATACGGGCTTTCTGAAAAACCATGCAGGGAAGCTAGTCAGGGATGCAGACAAGCACTTCTGTGCAATGCGCGAATAACACTACCATCATTATTGTTCCATCTTACCTGGCCCTGGACGAGGGAACACCAGTGTTTCCCGGAAGCAGATGATGCTAAGGAACAGAGTAGTAGCAATAGAGCTGTTACGCCATCTTGTGAAATAACATCCAGAGCACTTATTAATTAATTGTTTATAATGTTATCTGTACTGCCATGATTTTAAATGATTTTACTTATGTTTTATATTGGCGTATGCCCTTGTAAGCCGCCCTGAGCCCGCGTAGCGGGGAGGGCGGGGTATAAATTGAATAAAATAAATAAATAAATAACTTATTCACAGGTCTTTTCCTTTCTAGTTCTCCTACAGGGTCCAAATGTGGAACTCACAAGGCTCTTGTGTGGGGTGAGATCCAGCCAGTCTGCTTTGGATCTCCCAACAGAAGAAAACATCATTCTTGCTCCTTCATAACATTCCAGCTGGTCCTTAACTCCCCATCTGCCACAAAAGGAAACAATACAGTCTTGCTTCAGAGGGACGTTGAGACGGCCGCTGTCTGCACCGTGGATCTGAACCTCTTTCTCTAAAAGCCTCTCCTCAGTCTTCAGAAACCCAAACGGGGGCAGGTTTCAATCGGTTCCTCACCCCAGACATGCATGAAACTGCCTTGTATCAGTCTGATGGTCTATTAGGGTCAATATTGGCTTCTAAGACTGGCAGCAGACTCTTAGGCAGAGGTCCTTCACAGCACCTACCAGGTGATCCTTCTAATAGGAGATGCTGGGGATCGAACCTGGGACATTTTGTACGACAAGCAGATGCTCGGCCACTGAGTCGCAGCCCCTCCCAGACACTGCAAGTCACCATGGCCATAGCGTAGAATGAAATACGTTGTGTGCCCTCCCTCTAACAGGTACTCTGGAACAGCCGGACTGCAGGTAGCCCCATTTGTCCACCATGTTTGCGTGACTCCGTGGATTCTTCCTATTCAAAGCCGTCTCTCGTGCCGGCCCTAATAACGCATTCCACTGGCATAGCTCTTCAAGCTCGTTCTGGTTTCTGTTTAAGAGCTTTTGGTGTGTGTGGGGGGGAATATTCTGAGAGGCTGTTTAAGAGCTTCGGTAGGATTTAAAAACATGTAGCAGCATGCAGGGAAACCTGGAGATGTCTGTGCAAAAGGATAGCAAACCGATTGCAGAGGGATACAACCCAGAGTTGAAGGCGATGCTCCCCTTCATTATGCATCCGAGACGCTCTCTGCTGGGCAAAGGGCTCTTTAACCCTTTCTCCCACGTAACATGAACAGCTTCGACTTAGGTAGAGCCCTTTGCCTGGGAGAAAAGCAGTCAAGAGTACATAACAAAGAGAAGGGGCCTCAGGATGGAAGAGAAGACTGAACTGGGCCACCATCCCTATTCTAAACACTGGAGCTCTTAACAGACACAGCTTTCATGGTTTCAAATCCAGGCCTCAAACCATGAGGACCAGGAACCTGGGTTCTTAAATTAGATTTACACCCACTCTTTTGCTTGAAGGTTCAGGGTTTAACTGAGCACACAGTAGCATGTGAAGCCAGAATGCCTAATCCCCAATTATGACTCCTTTCCCCCCCTCACCGTATAACCATTTTGCGATTAAGTCCCCTAATCAAAGAAGCCGTACTCGTGGTCCAATTGAAGGCACTTCCCTTTCAGCAGATGCACTGGCCATCTGTGAAGACAAACTCTTCCAGACATGGCCGTAGCTATTAACGCTGCAGAGACGATAAAGCACGGCTCTGGCAAGAGAGAATGCAGCAGGCTCCGTAGCAGGAAACACAGGCAAAGACGGAGTCCAAAGCGCTGCACGTAATCCAGCAAATGTCTATTTGCATGAGTGCAGGTTTGCTGTGGCAAAGAGATAGAGCTGCTAAAGAAGCCCTATGGCCCGTGCAGATCCCCCCCCCCAAGATTTCCCTCGAAGGCAACTTGTGTGCACAATGATTTTCATCGAGGCAACTTGTGTGCACAATGATTTTTACGTGAAAAGCCTCCCGTTTTAAAATGACGATCATGAAAGGGAGGAGGTTTCCCAATGGACCTAGCCTCTCAGAATATCCCCCCACACACACACCAAAATCCCTAAGAGCATGACACTATGCTCAAACACATGTGAGCAATGCCCAAAGTCTGTTAGGGCTCAACAGAACTGTTTCGGGCTAACCCACTGGTGAGATCCAGCGAATGTCTATTTGCATGAGTGCAGTTTTGCTGTGGCAAAGAGATAGAGCTGCTAAAGAAGCCCTATGGCCCGTGCAGATCCCCCCCCCCAAGATTTCCCTCGAAGGCAACTTGTGTGCACAATGATTTTCATCGAGGCAACTTGTGTGCACAATGATTTTTACGTGAAAGCCTCCCATTTTAAAATGACGATCATGTAAGGGAGGAGATTTCCCAATGGACCTTGCCTCTCAGAACATCCCCCCCTCCGCACCAAAATCCCTAAGAGCATGACACTATGCTCAAACACATGTGAGCAATGCCCAAAGTCTGTTAGGGCTCAACAGAACTGTTTCGGGCTAACCCACTGGTGAGATCCAGCGAATCTCTATTTGCATGAGTGCAAGGCAATGTATATAGCAAGTGAGGGAGACAACTGCTATTGGGCAGCCCCTGTTTTCCATCTCTGCACCAGACTAAAGAGTGAAAAACAAATGTTTTCATCGAAGCAACCTGTGTGCACAATGATTTTTACGTGAAAGCCTCCCATTTTAAAATGACGATCATGTAAGGGAGGAGGTTTCCCAATGGACCTAGCCTCTCAGAATATCCCCCCCCCCGCACCAAAATCCCTACGAGCATGACACTATGCTCAAACACATGTGAGCAATGCCCAAAGTCTGTTAGGGCTCAACAGAACTGTTTCGGGCTAACCCACTGGTGAGATCCAGCGAATCTCTATTTGCATGAGTGCAAGGCAATGTATATAGCAAGTAAGGGAGACGACTGCTATTGGGCAGCCCCTATTTTCCATCTCTGCACCAGACTAAAGAGTGAAAAACAGTGCAAATGTGTCCAGTTTGAATTAAGGCAGAGCCCAGCATCCGGCTTTCCTGGACACCGAATGTGTTACTTTTGGGGCTCAGTCACCTGGGCCCATTAAAGGTAGCAATCAAATAAATAAATACATAAAGTTAATTGAATTAAAACTCCTTTAGAAATCTAGGCTGAAAATAGAACCTTCCTACGACATAGCTCCAAATGAAGTCTGGTTGTTCTGGTACAAATGGTTACATAAATAATTTCCCACCCTTTATTCTGGTGGAGAGGAGGAGAAAAGCTAAACAAGAACAACTGTTTCCTGCATTTATTTATTTTTTAAAAATATATCCTTGCCATTCAGGATGGCTTACGTCGACATTAAAACCAATCCAGCATAAAACTCAATGCAAAACAGTAAAACCACACACATGTCGCCTTGCACTCATGCAAATAGGGATTTGCCACCTGCAGACCCCAGTGCCAAAGCAGGTCTCCTCAAGTGAGATGCCCAATATGGTGTCGCCCCATCCCACCCTGAAAAGTTCCTGCAAGAACAGCTGCAAATTCAAAGGGCAAATGTTCTTTACATATATACACACACCACAGAGAGAGAGGGAGAACTTCTTTTAAGACACTTTTTTTTGCCCATTTGGAACAAATAAGAAACATCTGTACAATTCAGAGTAACTTTCAGCCCTCTCTGCACAAAGGCAGAGATCAAATCCGTGTGCTCATGTCTCCTCTGTCCCGCTGAGGCTACACTAAAGGCTCAACGCTTCTGAGTATTGTTGTGAGAACCCGTAACCCCAACTCTGCCCGAAGGCTAGCTGATGCTTGGCACCCACTGCTGATCTGACAGTCCCCCGTACATTGGTATGGCTTGGCATTTCGTCTGAGCATCAAGTCTAGAATTCTCGGAGAATAGTCAGGATGACCATTTCATTGTTCGTGGGAGCAAAAAACCCCAAAACAAACAGACTCGTTGTTCTGGACAAAGACGAGAATCAGGTCATAAAAGACTGGCCGGGTAGAACTGGCACACATCGACGACACGCATCCATCAACGAGGCAGTAATGGCAGTTCGTCAACCCGAGACGTACAGACGGCAGCCAAGGGAACACGGAAGGGAAGCAAGCAATCAGAGGGAACAATATGTTCCATACTCCCACTCTTCCAAATCCACTACCAGAAAATCAGGGCGGTGGGGGGTGGGAATAAACCATGATAGCTCCAGGGTCCTACGAAGACAGGCAGGATGGCTCTACAGGGTCTTCCCAGGTGGACATGTCCAGCCGGGACAGGGGGCTTCTCAAAGTGCAGACCCTCAGCTCGTGGGCCAAGGTCAGCACCTCCGACCTCTCTCTGCCTTTGCCCATCTTGGAAACCGAACTGGTGGCAGTCTGGCTGCATGGAGATGTGTCGTTGGGGCCACCACTCGAGACTCTGAGGCCCCCCGTGTTGTGCTCACGGCAGGTGCCGCCGATCAAGTTGGTTGTGATCCGGTCGACACAGCGAGCGGAGCCCCGGGTCCGGCCACAGGGAGCCCCGGATCCCTTGTCCTCCTTCTCCCCGCTCTCATCTTCCTCCTCCTCCTCCTCTTGGATGGCGCTCAGCCTCGGGGCGCTGCGGTTCCTCTCCGGGGGAGGCCGGTAGGGGCACTTGCAGTTCAGGAGCTTGCGGAGGGGGACCCAGGGGACGATGGACTCACCCAGCAGCTGCTGCTGGAGGTGACGGGCGTCGTTCTGCCTCTTGAGACGCTTGAACTCGTTGAAGGCCGAGCGGGAGGTCTGGTAGAGGAGCAGGGCCATGGCGTGGGCCTTCTCGGCCTTGGAGAGCAGGACGGCGTGGCAGCGCAGCACCACCGCCTTGTTCTTGACCTGGTGCCGGTAGACCCAGGCGAAGACCTTGGGGTGGCGGCGGTCGGCCACGCAGTAGGTGATGCGGTGGAGCAGGTAGGCGTGGCCGGGCCGGCGGGGCCCCTTCTCGCAGGGGCTCATGCGGATGCCGTGGGGCCCCAGGGTGAGCTTCATCTTGGTGCTGCTGCCCCCGTAGTCGCTCTTGGCCCAGATCTTCTCCACGGCCTCCTCGGTGCAGCCCTCGCCTTTGGCCTGGAGGGTGACGGCGTTGCCCAGGTACCAGACGGTGTAGGTGGGGTCCTCGCGGTTGAGCTCCACCTTCTGGCGCTTGCTGCGGAAGACGCTGCCCAGGCGGCCCAGCGGGCACTGGGGCAAGAGGTCCGGGCAGGAGCGCACGAAGCCCGACAGCAGGGAGGCGTAGCTCAGGCCGGGCCCCAGGCTCTTGCCGCCCTTGGCTTTGCGCTCCCCTGCCACCAGGACGAACTTGCTCCGGCGCCAGGGCAGCATCGCGGCCATGGGACGGACGGGCGGGCGGGGGGAGGGCCGCGCTCCACCCCGGCCGCGGGGCGCTCCGCTCCTCTCCAGCCGGCCCCCGGTTCCCTGCGCTTCCTTCCTGCTTTCCGCCCAGCTCTGGGTTGCGCCTGCCGACTCCAGCCCGGGGAGGGGAAGCCCAGGCTAGGGAAGCCGCGGTTTCGGCGCCGGGGCTGAGTCCAGCCTGCCCACCTCGCCCGGTCTCGGGGCCAGGGACCCGCCGAGCCCTCCTCGCACCTGCCCCGGACAGCCTCCTTCTCCCCGTCGGCTCAGCCCGGGCTCCGCATGCAGCCGCCGCCGCCGCCACCGAGCTCCAGCGCCCGGCTCCGCCTCCCTCGTCGACCCTCCCCGGACCCGCACGCGTGGAAGGCAGCGCGGCCCCCGCCACGCCCCGGCCGCGCGGACGCCTGTGCCACCAGCTTGCGCGCAAAGAGCGGGCACGCCCTCCTGCCTACACGTGTACGTGCGCACGTGGGGAGGCGCTCTGCGCGGCCCCGCGCGCTCGGGGCCTCCATCCGTAGAGCGCGGCGATGCTTGCAAGAACCCGATGCAGTTCGCCGTCCGGATGCAAGAGCGCGTCGGCCTCGGAGCACCTCCGTGCCCCTATGGCCCCGCCCCCGCCTTTCGTGGCCACGCCCATTCTTCGGACAACCGTCGGGCTGGTGCAACAGGCGGGCGTCGGAGCATGCACGGAATGCCTGTCCCTTCCCCCCCCCCATTTGAGAAGAGCTTTCATCCCTTTAAGTATGGTTGCCAACTTCGAGTTTGGAAATTCCTGGAGGTTTAGGGGGTGGAGCCTTGGGAGGGCGGAGTTTGGGAAGGGGAGGGACCTCAGTGGGGTATAATGCAACAGAGTCCACACAAATTACCCGGCTTCTCCAGGAGAATGATCTGTGTCCTCTGAAGATCTCCAAATCTTGGTGCAAGTTGGCAACCCTTTGTACACGACTGGGCTGCAGCGCAGGACTGAACCCTGGCAGAGCTTTGAAATACGGGTTTGTCGCAAACCTTCAAACACAAGGGGCCAAAACAAATGTGTGTAGTTAACATAAGCAAGAAAGAAGCAAGAGAAGAAAGGGGGAAGAGGAAGAAGAGATTGGATTTATACTCTGCCCTTCACTCGGAGTCTCAGAGCGGCTTACAAACTCCTTTCCCTTCCCCTCCCTGCAACAGACACCCTGTGAGGTAGGTGGGGCTGAAAGAGCTCTCTCGAGAACTGCCCTTGAGAGACCAGCTCTGAGAGAACTATGGCTTGCCCAAGGTCATCCAGCAGCTACAAGTGGAGGAGTGGGGAATCAGACCCGGTTCTCCCAGATTAGAGTCCATGCACTTAACCACCACACCAGACAGTGATGGTCACTAATACATTCAATGCAGAGGAACATAGAGGCCCTCTCAGTAGCCGTGCCCTAACTCTTCCTTGACCAGATTCTGAGAACACACCCTAAGAAATGCCTTGAAAGCTTATGGTGGGCCTTCTGCGCCACAGCTGCCCTGTTCATCTCTATACCACAGGTTTGTGGGAAATACCTGGAGAGGGGGGAGTGGAGCCTGAGGAGGGCGGGATTTGGGGAGGGGAGGGACCTCAGCAGGGTATAATGCAAATAGAGTCCACCTTCCCAAGCAGCCATTTTCTCCAGGTGAATTGATCTCTGTTGCCTGAGAATCAGTTGGAATCTCAGGCGATCGCCAGGCACCAACTTGCGGTTGGCCACTACTAGTACCATACTAGCTTGTCTTCGCCACTGGGCAGCCTAAAAAGAAAAAGAAAGGCCATCTGAGGGTCAGAGCAGCCAAACGCTTCTCTTGTCTTTAAAAACCATTGAATGAACAATCTAAATTCTGCCGATGAAGTCTTCCCCAGCATTGCTTTGGCGTGCCAGGAAATTATTGACAACCTGGATCTCTGCCTGTTGCAGGGCTTTGCCGGTGGGGGTGGAGGGGAGAGGTTGGCCACTTGGTCACAGGGCATCTGAGGATCCTTGAAAATGACCAAAGAGCTCTGCACCAGCCAGATATCACAATGCAGCCCTTGCAAGTGTCTGGATGTTTTTGGGGAATGTATAGTGATTTTAGTGTGATGAACATGGAAGCAGGGGTCAGGATAAGAACATAAGAGATGCCAAATGTTGGATCAGGCCAAAGGCCCATCCAGTCCAACACTCTGTATCACACAGTGGCCAGAAATACCAGTGCCATCAGGAGGTCCACCAGTGGGGCCAGGACATTAGAAGCCCTCCCACTGTTGACCCCCCCAAGCATCAAGATGACAGAGCATCACTTGCCCCAGTGTCCCTATCTATACCTTGTGGCTAATAGCCACTGATGGACCTCTGCTCCATATGCTTATCTAATTCCCTTTTGAAGCTGTCCATGCTTGTAGCAGCCACCACTTCCTGTGGCAGTGAATTCCATGTCTTAATCACTCTTTGTTTACTTGGGATGCAACACACACCTGGAGAGTTTCGCTCCCCAACCTGTTTTCCAGCATTATGGTTAAACATTCTAGAATGGAAATTTCAACTCAAGGAAGGGGGGGGGTTCTTTATTTCATTCTTTGGAACCTCTTCTCATTTGTTTACTTGTTCATGTGTTTTCATTTCAGACCACCTGAAGAAGTCTATCTGAAGACGTGTGCATGCACACAAAACCGTATACCTTGGATACAATTTTGTTGGTCTTAAAGGTACCTCTGGATTCAAACTTTGTTCCGCTGCTCCAGACCAGTATGGCTACCCACCTGAATCTACCTTTCAGACCAGTTATAACTGCATGAATTTTAAAAAGCGGCTGACAAAATGCTCAACAAAACTATGCTAATCAGATGAAATACTTTAAAAGATCGTTGCCATAAAATTATATTCAGTGGTCATCACAGAACCATTAAAACAAGAACACATCACAAAATCCTAGGCTTGCCAACTCCAAGATGGGAGTTGATTGTTCCTTCCTGGGAGGGTGGGGTTTGAGGAGGGGAGAGGTCTCAGCAGGATATAGTGCTACAGAGTCCACTCTCCAAAGTTAGTCCAACACTCTGTCACACTGTGGTTAAAAATACCAGGTGCCATCAGGAGGTCCAGTAGTGGGGCCAGGACACTAGAAGCCCTCCCACTGTTGCCC
>NW_015161417.1:366153-377343 GCF_001447785.1 Gekko japonicus | reverse complement strand
AATACATTATGTAACGTAACATCCTGTTTCCTAACAAACAACACTTAACTCTGTAATGACTGAAGCGTAAGCAACTTGAAACTCCAACACTAATAGCCACTGATGGACTTCTGCTCCATATGCTTATCTAATTCCCTCTTGAAGCCGTCCATGCTTGTAGCCGCCACCACTTCCTGTGGCAGTGAATTCCATGTGTTAATCACTCTTTGGGTGAAGAAGGACTTCCTTTTCTCCGTTCTAACCCGACTGCTCAGCAATTTCATTGAGTGCCCACTTGTCTAGGAGTGCACAGCAAGTGGTATAAATAAGATGGAGCCCAATTTCCAGATCTATGACATAATGGGATTGTTTCTTGGATTTGTAGACCTAATTTTATCCTCGTTTTTAACACTATTCTCTCCCTGCTGATGTCTTTGAATCCCACCCCCAATTGTTTTCATATTTGATTGTGCTACTCCATTTTTCTTACTTGGTACACAGCTGATCGTTTTTAATGGATTTTTCAAAGAACTCTGCTGGTGGATGATTGATTGATTGATTGATTGTTCCAGTGGCTTTTTAAATTATTTCACTTGCCATTCTTATGATGGTTAGATCCTTCAAGAACCATTCTAGCTGAGGGTGTAGGAAAGAAATATTTTTTGAAATAAATAAATAAATGGATAAAAGAAAAAAAATCACTTCTGGCTCTTGAGTAATGTCACAAGCGGAGAGATGGAAGTATTCCAGCCAGTCCAAAGCAGCTGTTTTCTCCAGGGGAGCGGACATCTGGAGATAAGCTGAAATGCTGGGGCTCCAGGCCCCTCCTGGGGATTGGGAACCCTACTCATAATGGATCTTTCCACATGGGGGTGGGGGGGAGGAGAGAATCTCTCTCTCCAGCAGCCCCTGATTTCTGTCCTGTGTTTTGGTACAAAGCGCTCCCCAGGGCAACTCCCCAAAATATAAAAAACCCATAAAATACATTGCATAGGATAAAATCACAAACAACAGGTTTAATAGCTGAGGAGATAGCTAGGGTGGCCAACCTACAGGTAGTGGCTGGAGCTCTCCTGGCATTACAACTGCTCTCAAGGCAACAGAGGTCCGTTTCCATGGAGATGATGGCTGCTTTGGAGGATAGATCCGATGGCATTATATCCTGCCGAGGCCCCTCCCCTCCCAAAACCCCACCCACCCCAGGCTCCACCACCAAAACCTCCAGGCATTTCTCAACTCAGAGCTGGCGACCCTATTCATATCACATTTTGTGTTTTTCCCCCCTGTGCTTGCATAAACTCGCAGCAGGCACACTACCCTGTCCCTTGCTCAGTAGCCAAAGTTGCTCCCTAGATGAGAATGACAGAGGGCTGCAAGCACAGGCTGGAAAGCTGAGCTAAAACGAATAAAATGAATTTTAACAGGGATCAATGTAAAGTTCTGCATTTAGGCAGGAAAAATCAAAGGCATAATCATAGGATGGAGGAGACTTGTCTTGGAAATAGTCTGTGTGAAAAGGATCTAGGAGTCTTAGGAGACCATGCATTTACCATGAGTCAGCAGTGTGATGCTGTAGCTAAAAAGGCAAATGTGATTTTTGGCTATATCAGTGGGAGTATAGTGTCCAGATCACACAAAGTGGTGGTATTGCTTTGCTCTGCTCTGGTTAAACCTCACCTAGAGTATCGTGTTCAGTTTTGGGCACCACAATTTAAGAAGGATATAGACAAGCCGGAACATGTCCAGAGGAGGGCAATGAAGATGGTGAGGGGTCTGGAGACCAAGTCCTATGAGGAAAGGTTGAAGGAGCTGGATATGTTTAGCCTGGAGAGGAGACAACTGAGAGGTAATAAGAGAACCATCTTCAAGTACTTGAAGGACTGACATATAGAGGATGGAGCGGAGTTGTTTTCTGTTGCCCCAGAAGGTCGGACCAGAACCTGTGGGTTGAAATAATGTTTTCTGCTAAACGTTAGGAAGAACTTCCTGACAGAGCAGTTCCTCAGTGGAGCAGGCTTCCTCGGGAGGTGGTGGGCTCTCCTTTGAGGTTTTTAAGCAGAGGCTAGATGGCCATCTGACAGCAAAGCTGATCCTGTGGACTTGGGCAGATCACGAGAAGGGAGGACAGGAAGGGTTGCATCAGCGCTTAGTTCTCGTGGTCCTTTCTTACACACCCAGGGAAATGCTGATTGCCACTTCGGGGCCAGGAAGCAATTGTTCTTCAGGCCAGTTTGGCCTGGGATCCTGGAGGGTCCCCCCCCCCATCTTCTGGCCATGGAAGAGGGGTCATGGGGGGGGTGTTTGTGAATTTCCTGCATTGTGTAGGGAGTCAGACTAGATGACCCTGGAGGTCCCTTCCAACTTTCTGATTCTGTGATTCTATGATTCACTTTCAGTTGCAGAAATGTACCTATTCTCTCTCTCCCTGCTTCCCTAAGCCACACTTGCTGTTTCTTCTTTGCAGAATGTTCAGTTCCGCAGTAAACGCCTCTGTGGTGAGAGTCAAGCTAGTGAGCTATCAATGCCAGCCCTCAAGGACAAGGGTAGTGTTGTTGCCAGGAGAGAAAAATATGGAAAAGATATGAGCAGTTTATTATAATTCATTTCATTCATACATGGTGTGTCTCCCCCAATGGGTACCTAAAGTGACTCTCCTCACAACAACCCTGTGAGGCAGGTTAGGCTGAGATTTCATGACTGGCTCAAGGTCATCCAGCAAGCTTTCATGGCAGAGTGGGGATTCGAACCTGGATCTTCCTGATCCTAGACAACACATTTGGCAGCTTTGAAGGTGGCAATATCTAAAAAGATCGCCCCCATATTGTAAACTATTATCCTGAACTTTAACAGCGTAGGTTTAGACTTCTACCCAGTCTGTGTTTTACAAAATCTTCTGTCTGATTCATATATAAGGATGGTGAGAAGAAAAGCCAGAACTGGATCTAGCTAGCTTTGCCATGGGCGGAAAAGGTGGGAGAGAGTCCCTACCCAAGAGGCTGTGGTGGGGAGCATGGGACCTGGGTCATCAGTAGGGTTTCCAGCTGGGGGGTGGGAAATACTTGGAGATTTTGGGGGTGGAGCCTTGGGAGGGTGGGGTTTGGAGAGGGATGGCACTTCAGCAGGGTATAACACCATAGAATCCATGTTCCCAAGCAGCCATTTTCTTCAGAGGAACTGGTCTTGTTTGTCTGGAGATCAGGTGTACTAATGGGAGATCTCCTGGTGTCACCTGGAGGGTGGCAACCCTAATCATCAAAAGCCACATTGGACGGGTAGTGTTGCCAGCTCCGAGTTGGAAAATACCTGCCCCGAAAACAAGCTATCGTTTGAGCCCCGAAAACAAGCTATCGTTTGAGAAAGCCAAAATATAAAAAATAAGATGGTTATCATGCTCTTAAAATGTATTGTTATGAGTCTTATATTGCTTTTTTTAGAAAGAAGTAGAGGTGTTTAAAATCATATTATTGGCATAAAATGATTGTGAGATGACCACCTTCAATGACATTGAATTGAATTATGTGCTGTAAGCTAAATTTGTTAAGCAGTTTGTATGACCACCATCTCTTGAGTTTTTAGTGGGTTTTCTTTACTTTTCGCCGTTAGTATGTAGTTCCCTGCCCTGGTTTTCGTTGTAGTTTTCATAGTTTGTAGTTTTTAGAAAATGCAAATTAAAAAATCCCCTATTGGGGGGGGGCGGCATAAAAAAGAAAGAAAGAAAATACCTGAAGATTTAGGAGGTGGAGCCTGAGGAGGGCGGGGTTTGGGGGAGGGGAGGGACTTCAGTGGGGCGGAATGCCATAGAGTCCACATTCCAGAGTGGCCATTTTCTCCAGGGGGACTGATCTCTGTGGCCTGAAGATCATTTGTCATCTCAGGAGACCTCCACCCACCACCTGGAGGCCGGCAACCCTACACAAAGGCTGTAACAAGCAGTGGGAATTGAGTGAGATTTTTCAAGAAATCTGTCTGGATCCAACCTCCAGGGTAGAGGAACACTGTCGCAGGCCAAGCATTAATATGTGCCCCACTTGCCTCCTCCCAGTTAAGAGAATTTCAGGGTCTATGTATGTTCCCCACGATTACCACTTATAACATGCCTGATTAGATCTTCCAGTCTTGTCTGTAAGATGGATGAGTTTTAAGTATAGTTTCCGCCAGCTCTTCTGAATACAAGTATCTGTTTATGTACAACAAGATTTATGGTCGCTGTGAAGGGGGAAAGGCCCACATCAAATATATATTATGTGCTTAAGGCTTGCAGTGTATCGAGACACTTAAATCGTGCTTCTTCAGCAAGGGGGGGGGAGGTGGAAATAGAGTATCCTGGTTTAGTTCAATAATCATTAAAAAGACATGTACATTAAAGCACCAATCCTTCAGTGCGTGCTGAGCAGCCAACCACCTCTATTAGAACCATAGAGTCACAGAGTTGGAAGGGGCCAGACAGGCCATCTAGTCCAACCCCCTGCTCACTGCAAGATCAGCCTAGAGCATCCCTGACAAGTGTTTGTCCAGCTGCTGCTTAAAGACCGCCAGTGAGGGGGAGCTCATCATCTCCCTAGGCAGCTGATTCCACCATTCAAGTTGGCAAGGAAATGAGAACCCAAAAAACCTCTTGCTAATGTTTAGTTGGCATAAGTTAATGTTCCTCATTTTGTTGCCTTCTGCAGGTTTCAACCTGCAAATGAGCAAAGTCACTGCCCCAGACAGAGTGTTCCATCTATCCCTTGTGGCTAAGAGCCACTGATGAACCTCTGCTCCATATGGCGTCAACATGGCAAATGGGGTTCAATGTGGCCAAGTGCAAGATGATGCACATTGGAGCCAAAAATCCTAAATATAAATACACATTGATGGGGTCCGAACTGGCAGAGACTGATCAAGAGAGAGATCTTGGAGTTGTAGTAGATAACTCACTGAAAATGTCGAGACAGTGTGTGACTGCAATAAAGAAGGCCAATGCTATGCTGGGGATTATTAGGAAGGGTATTGAAAACAGATCAGCCAATATCATAATGCCCCTATATAAATCAATGGTGCGACCTCATTTGGAATACTGTGTGCAGTTCTGGTCACCACACCTTAAAAAGGATATTATAGCTTTGGAAAACGTGCAGAAAAGGGCAACTCAAATGATAAAAGGGTTGGAACACTTTTCCTATGAGGAAAGGTTAAAGCGCTTAGGGCTCTTTAGCTTGGAGAAACAATGACCGAGGGGTGACATGATTAAGGTTTATAAGATTATGCATGGGAAAGAGCAGGTAGAGAAAGAGGTACTTTTCTCCCTTTCTCACAAGACAAGAACTCGTGGGCACTCCATGAAATTGCTGAGCGGTCGGGTTAGAACGGATAAAAGGAAGTACTTCTTCACCCAAAGAGTGATTAACACATTCATTGCCACAGGAAGTGGTGGCGGCTACAAGCATGGACGGCTTCAAAAGGGAATTAGATAAGCATATGGAGCAGAGGTCCATCAGTGGCTATTAGCCACAAGGTATAGATAGGGGCTCTGGGGCAAGTGATGATCTGTCATCTTGGTGCTTGGGGGGGTCAACAGTGGGAGGGCTTCTAATGCCCTGGCTCCACTGGTGGACCTCCTGATGGCACTGGTATTTCTGGCCACTGTGTGATACAGAGTGTTGGGCTGGATGGGCCTTTGGCCTGGAGGCTGACATCCCTACGTCTTTGTATTTCATCCTGGACTCCAGATGTTGTGCCCCACTGATTTCCTCATTTGGGGGAAACATCTGTTATGTGTCATTGGGCTGGCCCTAATAAAGAGTATTATACGGTCTGTGATTTTGGTGTTTTTTTTGAGATTTTACTTTTGGACTTGACCCGACTGGAAACAACTTCTCTATTTTTATGTTGGCATTTGCAACTGGTATGACACACACCGTTAGCACAGAGGAGTAACATGATTCAAGAGAAATAACAGAATTCAAGAGGAAAGTTGAGAGCTCAGTGTGTGGAAACAGGCATAGCTTTTCATGCTATGGAGGTAAATAATATCACCTGGTAAACAACATCTCTATAATTCTGCACATCAGGCTGAGGTCCACGCTGTTATACAGTAGCACTATAGAACAACCGTAATTCTACACTATTGTGGCTGTCAGACTTAAAAAACTGTTTTGCTACATGTTATGGCCATAATTTTCTGCATCAAAACACATAACCCAGCCTGGTGTACGTTCCGCTCAGAAATCCAAAGTTCTTGAGGGAAGGCGAATATCCCCCTTCCCCGCCCTTCCTTCCTCTCCTCCAAAGCTCTTTGCAAAAGGTTTCTTTAATTCCTTTTCGCAGCCTCTTTGAATAAGAAGGAGCTTTTTATGTCACCCCTTTTTATAGCACAATTTGATTTGTCACCTAGCCCTGCTCAGGAATAAGCGGAGGACGCTCAGCTCCTAGACCTCTGCCATAACCGTTCTAAAAAAAGAAAAGGGAGGATATAGCAAGTTGATTGCTTTCCCACCCGTAAGTTCACAAGATGTAATTTGAGATGGCCATACTGTAAAAATGAGGGTTTAGTCTGATCAATGAAAGGAACAGAGATTCGTTTTAGGAAGCATGTACAGAGAGCCACCCTTTCCCTCGTCACTTGGTAACTCCCACCAGACCTGTAGGATTTGATGGAATATTTCCAGTCAGGTTTGAGTATTCCTCTGCAAGGGGGGGGAGGCTGGCAACCCTGCTATAGCCTCTCCCCTTTTCATGCTTTCCCTCCCCTGGGAAGCCTCTGCCTCGGAAAATTCTGTATGGTTCCCGCTGCTGGGCTGGGCCCAGTTGCTCAGTGCTACCTGCTGTCCTGGGCCCAGTTGCACAATACCAGCCACTAGAGCCCGTAGCTAACACAGGGCCCACGGGGCCTGGCCCCCTCGTGTTTCTTCTGGGCCTCCTCCCTCCTGGGCTGACCCTAAAGTGCTCCAACTTACCACCTGCACTGTACTTTCATTTAATTAGCTGGTGGCCCCCCCGAGGCCCCCTCCCAAAGAATTCCCTAGCTACGGGGCTGCCAGACCCAGTTACAAAGTGGTGAACCTGCAAGGACTCGTGAATGGCATCTCACTTCCCTCTGTATCTCCTTTCCAAAACGATTTCCTCTTTTCCATCTCCTGTCAGCCCTCATATCGTCACCTTTCCCTGCTTCCTTTTCTCCTGCCCACCTGCCCACCAACCAACCTTTTACCTGCCCCCCCTTTACTGTACCACCTCCCCCTGCCTTTTACTGATAGGAACCAAGGCTTGGAGGCTGACAACACTGTTATGATTGCCTGGCAACATTTATTGAGAGCCTTTGTTTCTTAAAGCTACAAGCGGTGTTTCTATTATTGGGGGGGGAGTTTAATCCCCCAATTTTTAAACATTTCAGATATTTCTGAAACCCTGGAGATTTTCTCAGGTTTGTAGAAAGAGCTATCTTTTCTGTTCATGCCTCCAGTCTCTGGATTTCAGTATCCACAGATCTGGCTCTGTTGAGAATGTGGTATATTGGTATTTGATGTATGAATATTATTGTTGGAGAGAGAGAAAGGGACGGTTATAGCCAGACATCAGAAACATAGGAAACCAATCATACCCCCTCCCCTAATTTAGAGGGACAATAATAATTTCTTCATCAACTGTAAGAATTGAGAGCCCATTGCTCAAAACGTGAAATCATGGTACATTTTCCCTCTGACTGAGATTGTTTCCAGCTCACAAAGGATTTAAAATTGTCTGACGCATAATGGAAAACATCAGCTTGCAACACACTAATTCTGTCGTGGATGAACGAAGAGCGTTACATCTTATAAATAGTCATGCAAATGAACGTTTTGGTGTAATTGCTCTAAACGGTACATCCAAATAACCATTTATTATTTAAATAGACACCAGGGCTGTGTTCTTTTTCGTTTGACGCCAGACACACATGCCTTGGTAAGAGAGTGTGCAAATAGGGATCCTTCATCTGGACCTGTTGAAGAAGAAGACATTGGATTTATATCCCGCCCAGAGGTCATTTCGGGGGGGAACGCGGGGGAACGCAGTTCCCCCAGGTGAGGTGCAGGGGGCGGGGCACATGACGAAGCCCCGCCCCCTGCTTCCGGCCGCCCCGCTTCCAGCCCTCCTTCAGCCAGGAGGAGGCAGGAGAAGATGGAGGGTAAGTTGCTTCCTCCCTGCCTCTCCCCACCCCTGCCTGCCTGCCTGGGGCCAGGGAGGGCCTTGGCGGGGCTTCCTCGCACTCCCGCTGGCCTTGCAGGTCCACCGCCGGGCCCCTGATGTCAGGGGGTGTGGCATACGCTAATGAGTTATGCTAATGAGTTCCCCTAGCTCTTTTTCTACGAAATGACCCCTGATCCCACCCTTCACTACCCAAAAGAGTCTCAGAGTGGCTTACAATCTATTTTCCCTTCCTTTCCTCGGTGAGGTAGGTGGGGCTGAGAGAGCTCCTTCGAGGACTGCTCTTGAGAGAACAGCTCTGAGAGAACTTGCGACCGACCCAAGGTCACACCAGCAGCTGCATGTGAAGGAGTGGGGAATCAAACCCAGTTCTCCCAGATTAAAGTCCATGCTCCTAACCACTACACCAAAGTGGCTCTCGATATCAGCCTAACAGGCAGTAGTCCAAAGCAGATTCCCACAAATGATGGTATATCATGTGAAATAATTAAATAGATGGCCCTGCGAGCTCAACAGACCCGCATGCTGTACTGTCGTGGGTTTGCTTCTTCCCAATCAGTAATTGGACAGGGCAGATCATTCTTCCTCCCTCTTATTTGGCCAGAGCATTTGACGCCTCTTGATGCAGAGACCCAGAAGAGTCAGAAAATGCTTCATCACAAAGGCTTGTGGAACTTACTGCCACTGGCAGGGTCTGAACCGGCAGTGCCTATCTAGACAACAGATCTGAGAGTCCTGGTGACTAGGTCAACTGTGCATATCAAATCAGGTCCATGCACAGCTCCCGTGCCTCCTTTGTCATGCATATATCAGGCCTGAGTCTTCTCTGGAGAAAAGAGAGTGATTTATTCGCCTTGGGGTGGCTCCCAGTGGGTAAATTAGAGAACATCTGCCATAGACCCTCTGTCTGCTGTCTCCGCTCCACCCTGGCCACAGCAACAATTACAAAAATAGGGTGCAATCATTGCCAGCTCTTTAATTATTCACACCCGCTTTGCATAATGGGCGACTGTTCCCAGATTTAGATAGATCCTCACTCTGCTCTGCCAGTCAAAGGTATTTCCACCTCCCCCTTCTGGTTCCGATCTGTAAAATTAACTAAGCTTTCTGTGGCAGAATATGCCTGCTCTGGCCTGCAGGACCTATTCCACCTGGCTCTCCTAGGGGTTCCCAACTCCCTGGAGGGACTTTCCTTTCTCCCTCAAGGGTAACTCGCCACCACCACCTGCCCTTTGCAAGGAATTGTCCACTGGGAAGGGCATAACTCCCACTTCCCCTTTCGAAGTTCAGAGGCCTTGCCTCTGTGTCTCCTGCTGCCCAGTGCCTTGAGCACCCCTGGAGGAATAGCCGCTTCTCAACTGCCCGGTGTCCCCCCTCCTGGTACTCCTTTTAAAATACTGTGTTTGAGACAGTGGAGGTCTATGTGGTACAGAGAACCACAGCCAGCATCAAAAGTTATGAAGTATTTATTTAAAAGGAAATGTTTACAAGCATACTTTTATCACAGCACCAGACTGAGCAAGGAATGCAAAAGAACTGGGTCAAAACACAAACCCTCTGTCCCTCTCTCTAAACATGCCCTACTAAATGTTAAAATAGGACAGACTCTTCTAGTTTAGGAAGTTACAAATGTCTACCAAGTCACCATTACCTTAAAAGCATCCTTCAGCCTGTCAGGCCAGCCACGTGGTCAATGGCTGCCTTCCCAGCTAAGATATCTGCCTGCTCTTCTGAGCTCAGCACCCAAGGAAAAGAGAGCTATTTCCTTTTGTACTGGGATTTTACCATCTTTGTCTCCTCTCCCACTTCACCCCAGGGCAAGGTGGCTTTTCCTGTTGTCTCCAGGAATCTACTTCCTCAGCCTCCCTAGAATTTGACACCTCCAAACCTCTGTTCCCTGTTTGGAGAAGAGAGGGTGAACTGATCCATCCCATTGTCTCTCCTGCTAGATCCATTTGCAGTTTTAAGAAGATGAGCCTGGAAAGTCATTGCCCAGACTCGCCCTCTCCCCGGTGTGGTGTGGAGGTAGGAGCCACCAGTCATCACTGGTGGTTACCGCCTCCTCTCTTGCTAGTAGTTCCCTGTACTTCCTGGCTACAGAACAAAGTTTGAGTCGGGTGGCACCTTTGAAACCAACAAAGTTGAATTCTGGGTATAAGCTTTCATGTGCATGCACACTTCTTCAGATACTATATGAAAGCTTACACCCAGAATTCAACTTTGTTGGTCTTAAAGATGCCATTGGACTCAAACTTTGTTCTATTGCTTCAGACCAACATGGCTACCCACCTGAATTTATCTTCCTGGTTACACTGTACTTTCTCGTGTCCTGTTCTCCGTACTTCCTGTCTACACCAGAGTCTCTCTCATTTTTGCTACTTTCCTGGCTACACTGGAGACCCTCCTGGCAGATCTCTGGAAAACTGTGTATCCTTCACCACAGATGCTGCTGACATGGTTGTTGGCAGGGCTATTTTTGGGCAGGAACGCACAGGAATGGAGTTCCGGCTGGCTCCCGAGTTGGCCACGCCCATCAGGAACTCATTAGCATAATAGGCGACACCCAACAGCAGAAACTCATTAGGATTGGCTACATTAGGGGTGTGTGGCCTAACATGCAAAGGAGTTCCTGCTACAAAAAAAGCCCTGGGTTTTGACAACAAACAAGGTAAACAGAATAAGAAGCAAAAGGTGGATGTGGCTGGATGACAACACTTCTGGTAACATGGGGGTGCGGCCTAATGTGCTAATAAGCTGTGCTGTCAGGGGTGTGGCCCAATATGCTAATGAGTTTCTGCTGTTGGGTGTGGCCTATTATGCTAATGAGTTCCTGCTGGGCTTTTTCTACAAAAAGAGCCCTGGTCTTGGTACCAAAGCTGACGTAAATTTTTCACAGAGCCGTCCACCTGCAACCCCCAAGATCTTTTTCCTATCAGCCATTTCATTGTATGTATAGAAAAATGATTAATTTTTGGTTATTATCCCAAGCTGTACTTCACTTGATTTCCCCCCCCCCTCATTAAATCACATTCACCATTTTATTCCTCA
>NW_015161417.1:356358-366090 GCF_001447785.1 Gekko japonicus | reverse complement strand
AAATCTGTGACCGACCTTTCTAACATGCCTTTTCTCTGGGGAACGAAAAGGAGTGTTCTCGAAATGGTTTCACAACTGATAAATCTCCAGTCTGCGTAGCATCAGCAAGGAACAGTTTCAGACTGTCTTCAGACTATGTCCTGAGCCCTAAGGAGAGCTAAAATGTCACTGCAAACCAGCAGTTTTTCACATTTGGAAGTTTGAGTTTTGATGCTGAATTTGAATCTCGCACCCCAGACCTGGCATCCAGAGTTCCAAATTTGTCGACAGCAACATTCAGCTCCCCACCACCACCATTTTGCTGGGTTCAGTGGATGAGGTCAGTGCAAGCTTCGCTAAACTCTGTTACATGGCAACAGTCAGACCGTGTCAAATGCTGACCTCTGCTGTCAATCACCTGTCGGGTATGGTTGACTCCCAGCTGCTCTGAGTCTTGTACTGTCAAGAAAAGCGTTGCCGCTGAATGGCATCTGTCAAGTGCATTCAAACGTTAACTGCAGCTGCAAAATATTGAGATCCACTCTGGGACTTCTTGAATATCAAATCTCTACTAAGCCAGAGAATATTCACCTTCCCAAAGTGGTGACGTGTATGCAGCAGGGAAATTCAGGCCATTGGGATGGCGGAACGCTGGTGAATTCTACCAGATGTCTCGAGGGAGAGCAGGAGGCAGACATGTGGTCGTCACTTTTGGTAGCATGTTACGGTGACATTTGAGCTTGGTCCTGGCACAACAGCTTTTTAGAAACCATCATTTAGTCCACTTTTTAAACCTAACCCTTCTTCCCAGGAACTCAGGAGAAAAATATATAGTTTCCCCCCATTGCATCTGCTCAAGACCCATAAGAACATAAGAAGAGCCCTTCCGGATCAGACCGGTGGTCCATCTAGTCCAGCACCGTCTCACACAATGGCCAACCGGTTCCTCTGGAGGTTCAGTACAAGGGCATAGATGCCGAGGCTTTCCCCGATGTTGCCTCCGGACACTGGAGAGGTTGATTGCCTTTGAACATGAAAGTTCCTGTAAGTTGGATGAGCTTTACAGCAGAGCGGGGATTTGAACCCGGGCCTCCCTGGTGCCAATCAAACCACTACAACTTGCTAGCTCTTCATTTTGAGTCCTTTTGTACAGTACAGCCCATTTCTGCTGTCCTTGCTCAATCTAAACAGTCACTCCTAAAGGAATGCGTACAGCTGTCCCTCTGAACTATCCTTTCCCCCATTCATTCACGCACACATGAAGCTGCCTTATACTGAATCAGACTATTGATCCATCAAGATTAGTATTGTCTGCTCTGACTAGCAGTGGCTCTCTGGCCTTTCACATCGCCTGCTACCTGATCCTTACCTGGAGATGCCAGGGATTGAACCTGGGGCCTTCTGCGTGCCAAGCAGATGCTCTGCCACTGAGCCATGTCCCCTTGATGAGTTGTTCCATGCTTTGTTTCCTTCCTGGTTTTACTTCTTTCAGGTCTTTGAGTTGCATAATTTCGAAAATGTATTGGGTGAGCTGGCAAAACCACTGCTGAACTGCCTTCAGACACCCATAACGACTCTGGTGCATTCGTCTGATGGTTTTCGTGGGTTGGTTTGCGGGCTATTGGACATCAGTTGGTTGCTTTAGTTTTATTTATTTACTTTTTTGGCACTGTGATTCTTTTTCACTTCTGTTGTGAGCTTGATGGAACATGAACATTGCATGTGGGGTTAAGTTCAGCTCTGCTGAATGTTGCATTTGGACATGTTGCATTTGGACACACATGAACACCTGGAGCGGCTGTCTACTGTAGTCAGGCCTTTCAGATCAATATTGCCTACTTGGAGTGGCATCAGCTCTCCAGGGTCTCAGACAGAGGTCTTTCCCATCACCTGCAGTGCCAGGGACTGAACTGGGGACCTGCTGAATGCCAAGCAGGTGCTCTAAAGGTAAAAGTAAAGGTCCCCTTGCTCGAAAGCCAGTCGAATCCGACTCTAGGGTTGCGGTGCTCATCTCCGTTTCAAAGCCGAAGAGCCAGCGCTGTCCGAAGACGTTTCCGTGGTCATGTGGCCGGCATGACTAAACACCAAGGCTCACGGAACACTGTTACCTTCCCACCGAAGTGGTCCCTATTTATCTACTTGCAATTTCTTGCTTTCGAACTGCTAGGTTGGCAGGAGCTGGAACTAGAGATGGGAGCTCACTCCGTCATGCAGCAACTCGGGTCTCGAACTGCTGAACTACTGACCTTCCACAGCCTGCAGTTCAGCGTCTTAACCACTTGAGCCACCGCAGCTCCTAAGCAGGTGCTCTACCACTCAGCAAAACAGCCATTCCTCCAAATAATATTTCTGCTTTCACATATGAAAAATGTGAAGCTGCCTTGTACGGCATCAGATCATTGGTCAGTCAAGGTCAATACTTAGGGCCGCCAAGCTCCAGGTGGGGCCTGAAGATCTCCCAGCTTTACAACTGATACCCAGACTAAAGAGATCAGCTCCAATGGAGAAAATGGCTGCTTTGGAGGGTGCAGTCTATGGCATTATACTTTGCTGAGGTCCCTCCCCTCTCTGGCTCTCCCCAGGCTCCACCCACAAACCTCTCAGAATTTCCTAACCTGGAGTTGGCAACTTATAATAATTATCATATGACGGTGTTTGTGGTATAGCCAGGAGATCCTAAAATTGTCTGGCAGCTTGACGTCCTAGCTCTTTAGCATTATGCACCACTAGGTGGTGAGCTAGGCTTGTTTTTAGGCAAGAGACATTTCAGGGGTGGTTTGCCGCTGTCTGCCTCTGTGTCACAGCCCTGGTATTCCTTGGAAGTCGCCTTTCCAATGCCTAGCCACAGCTGACCCTGCTTAGCTTCTGAGATCTGGCAGCCTTGACAATCTTGACAACCAAAGTTGGCAACCTTATCTGTACTATCTTCTCAGACAACTAAAGGGCCTTGTGTTTTATGAAGGAGAGGGAAGGGGGCATGGTATAGCCCGATCTCGTCAGATCTCAGAAGCTGAGCAAGGTCAGTGCTTGGCAGGGAGACCACCAAGGAAGATGCTGCAGACGAAGGCAATGGCCAACCCCCTCTGCTTCTCCCTTGCCTTGAAAGCCCCTGGCTGGGGTGATCATAAGTTGGCTGCGACTTGACAGCAAAGAAAGATCTGCCATGATGGAATCAGGACTAGGGAAGATCTCCTGGCCCAAAACCAAGCAAATAGATCTATACGACAGAAGTGAAACTCAAAACTCTCTCTCTTTTCACACACACACCCTACACATGCATTCACTGCTTGGGACCAGTATCCATTTTTCATTTTAAAACAGATATGGGAGGCAGGAGATTGGAAAACAGCATTACCTTTGCAAACTGACACTCCAAAGCAAAAAACTCCCGTTGAATCAGATTCAGGCCAAAGCTGTTTAGATATGAGCTCTAAAACATTTGTTCCTTGAAACGACTCCCTCTCCCACACATATACCTGCCCCTCCGATCCAACATGGAGGAACCCTGAGCAAGAATTACAGTTCCCTATCTGGCTGTTTTTGGAGAAAGTGGGACGACGGCTGTTCCTGCCCATGCAGCATCGCTTTCACAGAGAACGGTTTAGCCTCCAGGCAGATTGCTATCGGCAGTCTCTGGCTGTGGCACAGAATACTAACATCCGCAGTTGTACATCTCCAAGTGAGTTTAAAAAATCAGTGCAGGCTGCGGCGGAGCCACCAGCCAAGTTAATGGCCTTCCTATCCGAGCAGCTCTTGGCTCATGTTGAGTGCTGCACCGAAGATTCTCCAGTGAACGTTCGGGAGGGGGGACGCTTCCAGGGGCTGAAGTACTCACTCAAACCCACTAGGGATGCCAACCTCCAGGTGGGACTTGGGGATCCCCTGGAATTACTGCTCATCTCCAGACTACAGAGATCAGTTCCCCAGGAGGAAATGGATGCTTTGGAAGGTGAACTCTGCGGCATTGTACTCCACTGAGGTCCCTGTCCTTCCCAGGCCCCACCCCCAAATCTCCAAGAGTTTCCCAACCTGGATCTGGCAACTGTAGCACCCCACCCACCAGACGGTGCCCAAGGGTGACCTGGCAACCCTATAGCCCACCGACACTCACTTTTCCCACATCGGTATGGCTTCAGTGCCACAATATTCCCCCTTAAGCAGGGGTCATTTCCTGCAGGAGCGCACCAGAGCGGAGCTCCGGCAGTAAAGAGCCCAGGGAGCGGGCACATGCAACAAGCCCCACCCCTGCTCCCAGCAGCCCTCAGTCAGAGCAAGAAGCAGCCAGGTAAGATGCAGAGCCCCGGCCCCCGGCCCAAAACAGTCCAGTTGCACCTTTAAGACCAAGTTTTATTCAGGTACAAGCTCTCCCTCCTCTGCGAGGACAGATCTGCATGTTTCTCCCCCCCCCATAGCTAGCAATCCAAAACAGTCCAGTGGAGCCTGAGCGGTGGGTGTTGCCTTCTGACACACTTCCGGTGATGTCAGGGGGTGTGTCATATGCAAATAAGTTATGCTAATGAGTTATGCTAATGAGCTCCTGCACCTCTTTTTCTACGAAATGACCCCTGCCCTTAAGTGTATACGGTTGCCAATCTCCCTCAAGGTAGTGGCTGGAGATCTTCTGGGATTACAACCAGAGTTCCCTCTAAGCTGATTTAGGTGTGAGCCAGCTCTCAGTTTTTTAGCCTCCGGCTCACACATTTTTGTCCTAGCTCAGGAAGGATGGCTCCGGAGCAAACTAATTGATGCAGTCGCCAAATCGCTCGCTCACAACTTGAATGCCAGTAGTTCACAAGGTAGAATTTTTCCTCACAAGACTCCACAGTTTAGAGGGAGCATTGAGGGTCAGTTTGGTGTCGTGGTTAAGTGCGCGGACTCTAATCTGGGAGAACCGGGTTTGATTCCCCACTCCTCCACTTGCACCTGGCTGGGGTGACCTTGGGCAAGCCGTAGTTCTGATAAGAGCTGTTCTTGAAAAAAGAGCTGTTTCTGTCAGAGGTCTCTCAGCCTCACATACCTCACAGGGTGTCTGTTGTGGGGAGGGGAAGGGAAAGGAGTTTGTAAGCCGCTCTGAGACACCTTTGGGTAGTGAAGGGCAGGGTATGAATCCAAACTCTTCTCTTTTTCTTCTTCAACTGATCTCCAAGTGACAGAGATCAGTTCACCTGGAGAAAATGGCCACTTTGGAAGGTGGACTCTATGGCATTATACCCCACCGAAGTCCCTCCCCTCTCCCAAAAGATGCCCTCCTCAGGCCCCCCCAAATCTCCAGGTATTTCCCAACCCAGAGCTGGTAACCCTATCAGTGTCTGATTTTTAATTTTCCTCCCCAGACATATTTGCAGCTGTGTGTCCTTTGTTTTCCTGTAGGCACTCTGCAAACAGCATTTGCTCAGGCTTTGGTCTGATGCTTCATAATGGTTTTATTTGCTAGCTGTTGCTCACTGGTTGTTTTTGTTTTTAATCTTTGATGTTTTTATAACCCACTGGTTTCACTTTTCTCCTGTGTTGCCTTGAAGACCTGTGTCTTGATGGAGAGGCAACATGGACGTGTACATCAAAGCAACCGCCTCCTCTCCTTCGCAGGACCGCCATCCCAGCCAATCAGGGATCCCGTTGTGAATGTGAGGACTTTGTGGTGCCATATAGCCAATCAGATTTGGCTTCACAGCAAAGTTGCAAAGGCAATACTTACATTTTAATTTTTTTCAAAGTTTTTTTATTTTTGTCCGAGGGGGCGGCGCTCATCTGTGAGGGGCACTGCCCCCAGTGCCCCCCCCCCGTGGCTACAGGCCTGCATGTTGCCCACTGACACCTTTCCTGGCACCCACCAAGTGTTTTTAGAAAGTGGGCAGGGCCAAGTAGACCTTTAGCCCATCAGGGCTTCTGATTGGCCATTGAAGATCTGATTGGCCGTGCAGATGTTTTAAAAATAGCTTCGGCAGCTGCCACCACAGCACAAGGATCTTCACTGCAAGACTACAGGAGAGCTCTGTGCGTGCAAGAAAATAATTTTAAACAGTTATGTCCATTTTAAAAAGGCATCCCGTTAAGCGCAGCTTTTCCCTGAAATGTTAAAACATTACTATTTAAAGATATGCATACCCTCACTCCGATATTTTGTGGCTGGCTGTCTCCACCCACTCTGGCAGCCATTCTGTAGTTGCACCCATCACTGTGTGATGTGTCAGAATTCCAAAGAGCCCACAGGCTCAAAAAGGTTCAGGGACCCCAGAAGAAGAAGAAGAGGAAGAGGAGGAAGAGGAGGAGGAGGAGGAGACTGGATTTATACCCCGCCCTTCACTCGGCGTCTCAGAGCGGCTTACAAACTCCTTTGCCTTCCCCTTCCCACAACAGACACCCTGTGAGGCAGGTGGGGCTGAGAGAGCTCTTGACAGAAACTGCTCTTTTTCAAGAACAGCTCTTATCAGAACTATGGCTTGCCCAAGGTCATCCAGCAGCTGCGTGTGGAGGAATGGGGAATCAAACCTGGTTCTCCCAGATTAGAGTCCGCACACTTAACCACTACACCAAACTAGAGTGTTCTAGGCCCCAAATTAAGTTGGACATAGATCTGTGTGGTGTGGTGGTGGATGGTATACCTCTGTGGTGTGGCAGTCCCCCAGGATCTGGGGGACGCAGGTTCAGATCTTCCACAAAGCTCACTGAGTGACCTTGGAACCCTCATTCTGTCTCAGCCTAACCTCCCTCACAGGGTTATTGTGAGGATAAAGTAGAGCAGGGGAAAACTTTCTCTGCCACTAGAGGTCCAGAGAGGAAGGAGCAGGAGGATAAAAAATACATTGTTTTCTCTCCACCTTGTAAGTCTTGCCTGGATCTTGTAGCTTGTTCCTTTGGTTTGTAAATGTTTCATAGTTAAGCCCAGAAGCGTCCATCGTTGCTCTCTTCTCCCAACATGCACATACAAACCAAGCATGGAAGGATACCTGGAAAGTCTCCAAAGCAGCTCAGAGCGAGTTTGCAAGATTTCCCAATCAGCTGCTTCTCTCAATCCCTCGGGCCAAGGGAACCATAAAGAAAAAAACTGATGCAAGCGGCAAAGGAAAAATGACATCAGCACAACTCAAACGCCTTAACAGAGCAAACCCCACCTGGGACCCAGTTCGAGACACAAAAGCGATACGCTGGTGCACCTATAATTACCTGGCTTCAGCACTTCCATTAACAAAGAATTATGGCTTTCAAAATCTCGGGATAAGCAGATCGAGGCAGTGCTGGCACTGGCTGCTTCAGCTTTTTCGAAGATGGCCCAGAAGGGCAAAGCGGGCAGAAGGATCTCCAGCTGCTATTGGTCAATCCGTGGGAGAGGGAGGGTTGGCCAACGGCAGCAATAAGGGGAAGGCTGGAGGAGGAAAGATGGTGGCAAGGTGGACCTGAAAGGGAAAGGCAAATTGGAAGACAAAATGAGAAGTGGACCATGAAGTAATCTCTGCATGTTGCATCCTGCTCTTTCTCCAAGCAACTCAAGCCAATAAGGTTGCTCAGTACAGTAGCCAACTAGGGTTGCCAGTTCTGGATTGGGAAATACCTGGAGATTTGGGGGGTGGAACCCAGGGAGGGTGGGATTTGGAGCAGGGAGGGACCTCAGCAGGGTACAATCCCATCAAGTTCACTTCCCAAAGCAACCATTTTCTCCAGGGGAACTAATCTCTGTTGTTTGGAGCTCAGTTGTAATGGCAAGAGACCTCCTGACCCACCTGGAGGTTGGCAGGACTATAATGCCAGCCTCTCTGTGTCAAGGTAGGCATGCCAGGGCAGGCTTGCCAACGTCTCAGTCTGAGTGTTCTTTTGGGATTACGACTGGTTTCTAGACTACAACATTGAATTCCTCTAGAGAAAGAAATGGCAACTTCGGAGGGTGGAGTCTATGGTATACCATAGAGTCTAGAAGAAACTGAAGTCCTAGAATGACATCACATCCCAGCTGAGATCTCTCTCTCTCCTCCCTGAAGTTTGTCCCCAGTCTCCATGAATTTACCAAGCCAGAGCTGGCAATCCTAGCTCAGGGTGGCGGACTTGATTCTCCTTTCCTCCATTTGTTCCTCTGTGGTAAGTGAATATTTATTTATTTATTGTTAGCTGCCAAGGCGGCTAACAATTCAAAACATACACGATAAAATTACATTCGAAAACCATTATGATCAAACCCTCCCCAACATACATAATTCAAACAATTCTAAAAAGAGTTTTAAAACAGAGTTAAAATGCATACAAAAAAAAATTAAAACGTTGGTTATGAAGGAGGGAATGTTGTTGTTGTTGTTGTTGTTGTTCAGTCGCACAGTCGAGTCCGACTCTTCGTGACCCCATGGACCAGATCACGCCAGGCCTTCCGGTCTTCCGCCGTCCTCTGAAGTTTGCTCAATGTCATGTTCGTTGCATCGATGACACTGTCTAACCATCTCATCCTTTGCCGTCCCCGTCTTCTTTGACCTTCAATCTTTCCCAGCATCAGGGTCTTCTCCAGTGAGTGCTCCCTTCTCATTTGGTGGCCAAAGTATTTGAGCTTCAGCTTTGGTATCTGGCCTTCCAGGGAATAGTCAGGGTTGATTTCCTTTAGGATTGACTGATTTGATCTTCTTGCAGTCCAAGGGACTCTCAAGAGTCTTCTCCAGCACCATAGTTCAAAACAAAAAAAGTCTTTTCTCGCTGACGGAACGCAGCAACAGAAGGGGACAGATGACTCTTCCTTAGGGGGGAAGAGTTTCAGAGTTTTGGTGCCATGACCGAAAAGGCCCTCTCCGGGTTTGCCACCCACCTAATCTCAGAAGTCGGGGGTCCTGAAGCCAGGCCTCCCCTGAAGGATGGCTGTAATGGTTCGGTGCGTTCCTAAGGGTTAATCGCCTGCCCTGCAGATCGACCAGACTGCTTGGGACAGGGTCAAAGCATTGGTAAAACTTGGTTCTTTGGTAAGTTAAAGGGTTACCATCCTCCAGGTAGGGCCTGGAAATCTCCCCAAACAACAGAGATCAGCCCCCCTGGAGGAAGCGACTGCTTTGGAAGGTGGACTCAATGGCATTAGACCCCACTGAGGTCCCTCCCCCCCGCAAACCCCACCCTCCCCAGACTCCACCCCACAAATCTCCAGGTATTTCCCAGCCCGGAGAGGGCAACCCCACCTCTGGGTTGGGAAATAGCCAGAGGTTTTGGGGGTGGAGCCTGGAGGGGTGGGGCTTGTTGAGGGGGCGGGCCTCCGCAGGGTGTAATGCCGTACAGCCCAACCTCTAAAACAGCCCTTTTCTCCAGGGAAGCTGATCTCTCTCGCCTGGAGATCAGTTGTAATCGCTGGGAGATCTCCAGGATGCCACCTGTCGGCTGGCAACCCCATTCCTCGGCGAGGGCTGCATCCGGTCTCTGTCTCAAGTACTCACTGCAAACTATTCCCAGGTTACAATAAGGGGTAGATGGCCATGGAGCTTACGGGGACGTTTCCCGGAGGGCCACTGACCTAGAGAGCCTCTGGGGACCAGGCCCGGCACAGCCAAGTCCCAACAGTGCTGCCAGGACCTCAGAGGCCGCTTGGCTCAGATTGCTGGCAAGAGTCCTCGGTGCCAGCCAGCTGTCTTCTGTCCTGCTGTCAGTTTGAAGGAGGACGTGATGGATGAGCTAGTGCCTACTGCTGATGCTGCTGAGCTGAGTATCCCCCGGGAGTGCTGGCCTGTAGTGTAGCATTGCAAGGGACACTTCGTTTAGCTGGTTCAGGGCCATCTTCTCTTCCCCGTCCATTCCTGC
>NW_015161417.1:351017-356081 GCF_001447785.1 Gekko japonicus | reverse complement strand
TCCACTGGACTGTTTTGGGCGGGGGGACCGGGGGGGGGGGGCTCTGCAACTTACCTGGCTGTTTCTTGCTCTGACTGAGGGCTGCTGGGAGCAGGGGGTGGGGCTTGTTGCATGTGCCCGCCCCCTGGGCTCTTTACTGCCGGAGCTCCGCTCCTGTGCGCTCCTGCAGAAAATGACCTGTGCTCCCAACACAGGAGGTGGCGGCAGCTACAAGCATGGACGGCTTCAAGAGGGAATTAGATAAACATATGGAGCAGGGGTCCATCAGTGGTTATTAGCCACAAGGTATAGATAGGAAGTCTAGGTATGAGGCAAGAGATGCTCTGTGTTCTTGGTGCTTGGGGGGGGGGCAACAGTGGGAGGGCTTCTCGTGTCCTGGCCCCACTGCTGGACCTCCTGATGGCACCTGGTATTTGTGGCCACTGTGTGGCAGAGTGTTGGACTGGATGGGCCAGTGGCCTGATCTAACGTTGGCTTCTGTTCTTGTGCTACCCCATGAAGTAGGGTTGCCAACCTCCAGGTGGGGCCTGGAGATCTCCTGCCATCACGACTGCTCTCCAGACAAGAGAGATCAGTTCCCTGGAGAAAATAGCTGCTCTGGAGGGTGGACTCTGTGGCATCGTGCCCTGCTGAGGTCCCTCCCCTCCCCAAACCCCACCCTCCCCAGGCTCCATCCCCCATATCTCCAGGTATGTCCTAACCCCGAGCTGTCAACCCTACGTCTTGGAATATGCAAGGTCCATAGTGCAGCCTTAAGAAGAAGACCTGAAGATCACCCTACAGGGGGGGAGATGGAGGACTGGAAGTGGGCATAGCGTGATTAGGGACTGCCCGCAATTTCAGATTATGTCCTTGCTGTCTCCTGATTGGCTCTTCTGGAGACTTCCCACTCCTGCAGAACTTCCGTACTGAAAAGGAGGCTGAGAACCACTGTATTAGCCTGTGGTGGGCAAAGCCCCATTAGTTCCAATTCTGCCTTCAATGGTGCCCTGCAGTGGTGCAGAAACTGTTGATCTGGACAGGATGTGAATGTTTCTACTTCCCTGGCTTTGCAGGTACAACAAGCCACACTCCTTCAGCAGTTGTTGTTGTTATTATTATTATTATTATTAATTGCACGCGCTGTCACTGCACGGTGTAAACGTCTTCTGGCTTGGCTCAGTCATTTTCCGAACGACTGCTTGTCGACAAGGCTTCAGGACCCGTATGTCACATCGCCACACCGCCACCGCCTGGCCGGAAACATCCACTGCAGGGATTTTTGTAGCCGAGAAGTTCTTCCGCCTTTCTCCGACCTAGACCAGGACGTCCCAACCGTCAGCTAACACCCTCCCACAAGGGAGATTGGTATGCCCACCCTCTCTAAGGAGTGGTTCCCATCTACTTGCTGAAGCTTTCGAATCGCTGGGTGGACGATGAGCTGGGGACAACAGGCTGGCTGCTCACACCAGCGCGGGGCTTGAACTAACACAGTTTGGATGTTAAGACAGTGGGATATACCCACTGTGCCACCGCTCCCAGTTAGGTTAGACAGTTAAGGTTCTCCCTCTTCTATGTTCAATAACAATTTCTTCTTCTTTAATAAACCTATTTTTCTCTAAACAGTCAGTGCTCCACACTTCCTTTGCATATTTAAACTCTGCCAACATGAAGTAGGTTAGGCTGAGAGAGAGAGAGTAACTAGCTTAAAGGTCCTCCAGAGACTATCATTGCCAAGTAGGGCTTTGAACCCATGCCTGACACTCTAAATAGGGTTGCCAGGCCTCTACCAGCAACCCCTGTGAGCTTCAGGGGGCGGGGCACGGCCAGCATTCTGATGCATCAACATCAGTCCTGAGTGAAGACCGGGAAGTGACATCACCACATCGCAGCAACACTCTAGGAATTCCATAAACCTTTGTGGTCAAACCATAGGGATTTGGGGAATTCCTTGAGTGTCCCCTGTATGATAACATCACTTCCAGGTACTTGCTGAGAAGTGATGTTGACATGCAACGTGACATCTTCCCCCCACTCCCCCCACCCCTGCCACTCCACTGAGTGGTCACAGTGGGGGACCACCAATGGGAGGTCCCCTCCTCAGCAACTGGTAAGTGGTAAGGGAAGAAGTGGAGAAGGCCAAAGCTCCCCCTACTGGTGTGAGGTAATTATGTATGTATGTATGTATGTAGATAGATAGATAGATAGATAGATAGATAGATAGATAGATAGATAGATGGATAGATGGATAGATGGATAGATGGATAGATGGATAGATGGATAGATGGATAGATGGATAGATTTTACCCCACCCTCCCAGCAAAGCTGGCTCAGGGCTGCAAGCTTCTAAAGCTTCTCTGTTGGACCAACTTGACTAGGAATGCAAGTCTGCTGGTCCCACAGCATGCTTTGTCAAGCTGTTTTCTCAGCCATGTCAAGGGTGCTAATAGTCAGTCAGTGCCCACACAAGTTACGCAGCCATCAAGGCACTGTCAAAATGACAACTCGGTTCCCGCAGCCACAGAGCCTGCAGTGCCCTGTTATTTCTTACCAGCAAGTTAAAATAATTAAACTACAAAGCCTGAACTGCAAGGCCGCCTCTCCATCACAGTGGGAAAAAATCCAGACCATCTGTGAGCTGTATCAACAGAGCAGATTTTACATGGTCTCTCGTTTTGCATGATTTATCCTGCAACATTTTTGCCGTTTTGCATAATTTATTCTGATGCTGTTCATCCTAGGAAGGAACCAGGAGAAAAGCAGGGCACAGAAGCCGCAGCTTTAGACCACTAGAAAACTTTCCCGACTGCCTCTCTGGCTCCGTCCTGAGATGTAGCCTACATTCCTCCAAGCACGCCTTTGCTGCCATGAGGGATAGAAACTTGTTTTTAAAAAGAATGATCACCAAAAAAAGCCTAAATTCGTCATCCTGGGTCACATTCAGCAACCAAAACTAGTGCAATATAGTGGTTAATCTAGGATCTGGGAGAGCCCAGTTCGAATCCCCACTATGCCATTGAAGCTTGCTGGGCGGCCTTGGGCCAGTCACAGACTCACAGCCTGACATACCTCTAGGTAGAAGAAGGCAAGCTTTGGGGAGGGGAAGGACTTCAGTGGGGTATAATGCTCTAGAGCCCACCTTCCAAAGTGCCCATGTTCTCCAGGTGATTTGATCTGTGCCGCCTGGAGATCAGTTGTAATCCCAGGAGATCTCCAGCCACCACCTGGAGGTTGGCAACCCTTCCTTCCTCAAAGGGTTACTGTGAGGGAAAAATGGAGATGGGAAGAATGTTATACGACTCTTTGGGTTAGGGTTGCCTGCTTCCATTTGGTGTGCGGAGATCTCCCAGAATTAGGACTGATTGCCAGAACGCAGATCAGTTCCCCAGGAGAAAATGGCTGCTTTGGAGGGCAGACTCTAAGGCAGGGCTATTTTGGGGCAGAAACCCGCAGGAACGGAGTTCCGGCTGGCTCCCAAGTTGGCCACGCCCAGCAGGAGCTCATTAGCATAATAGGCCACACCCAACAGCAGAAACTCATTAGGATTGGCTACCTTAGGAGTGTGTGGCCTAACATGCAAAGGGGTTCCTGCTACAAAAAAAGGCCCTGGGTTTTGACAACAAACAAGGTAAACAGAATAAGAAGCAAAAGGTGGGTGTGGCTGGATGACCACACTTCTGGTAACATGGGGGTGCGGCCTAATGTGCTAATGAGCTGTGCTGTCAGGAGTGTGGCCTAATATGCTAATGAGTTTCTGTTGTTGGGTGTGGCCTATTATGCTAATGAGTTCCTGCTGGGCTTTTTCTACAAAAAGAGCCCTGCCTAAGGTATTATACCCTGCTGAGGTCCCTCCCCTCTCCAAACCCCGCCTTCCACAGGTTCCACCCTCCAATTGACCCACAGTTGGCAACACTATTAGGATCCCCATTGGGGAGAACATAAGAGAAGCCAATGTTGGATCAGGCCCATGGCCCATCCAGTCCGACACTCTGTCACACAGTGGCCAGAAATACCAGGTGCCATCAGGAGGTCCACCAGTGGGGCCAGCACACTAGAAGCCCTCCCACTGTTGACCCCCCCAAGCACCAAGAATACAGAGCATCCCTTGCCCCAGACCGAGAGTTCCTATCTAAAATGGGGTATAAATGAAGCAAAGAAACACATAAACACTCGATGCTCTTCTAATCTTCCAGTGGAATCATTGCAGGCAGGTGTCGTCCTCCTGTCTCTACCAGCCCACTGTTTCTCAACCTGTAGTCAGGAGCCACAAGTGGGTGGCAAAACCGCTACAAGTGGGTAGCGGGCAGACCTCCTCAGTGCCACCCGTGCCCTTTCAATCGCTCTCTTTCGTATCTTGAAGACCAAGCTCTGACCCTGTGTAGTGTATCAGGCCCTGTCAGGGCCGGGCATGCCTGGACTTGCCCAGGCACAAACACCACTAGCTTCATGCCAAAAGACAATGGGCCAGTAGGATCCTAGCCAGGCCCAATGAAAGGGCTAGGTCCCAGGCCAGGAGGCCAATAGGTCTCTCGGTCACTGAAAATAGCCTATCGGGAGTGGGGGTGTGCTTGGTGGTGGGTTTCTCTGAGGGAATATAAGCCGGCCTGTGAGCCGGTTAAGGTGTCTTTGTTCCTGACTAAATAAAGGTATGCTTAGCTGAAATTACTCTCCGTATGCATACTTTTCACCCTGGAAACAGTATCTTGCACGTCATACGTCAACTGGTGTTTTTTTCCCTCACTGCATAGACATGTTGATCAACTAAAACATGTCCTGATGCTCACTTGGGTCAGTGAGAGTCTTGGGGACTAGAACGAGTAATGGAGCAGGAGAGGGTGCGGTCAAAGGCTGAAGGAGAGCCAGTTTGGTGTAGTGGTTAAGTGCGCGGACTATAATCTGGGAGAACCGGGTTTGATTCCCCACTCCTCCACTTGCACCTGCTGATGTGACCTTGGGTCAGTCACAAGCTCTGACACAGCTGTTCTTGAAAAAGAGCAGTTTCTGTCAGAGCTCTCTCAGCCCCACCTACCTTACAGGGTGTCTGTTGTGGGGAGGGGAAGGGAAAGGAGTTTGTAAGCCGCTCTG
>NW_015161417.1:341964-350501 GCF_001447785.1 Gekko japonicus | reverse complement strand
GTTCCTCAGTGGAACAGGCTTCCTCGGGAGGTGGGGGGCTCTCCTTCTTTGGAGGTTTTCAGACAGAGGCTGGATGGCCATCGGACAGCAATGCTGATTCTGTGAACTTAGGCAGATCGTGAGAGGGAGGGCAGGAAGGGTTGCCCCAGTGCTTAGTTCTCGTGGCCCTTACATGCCCAGGGAAATGCTGATCGCCACTTTGGGGTCAGGAAATTTTTCTCCAGGATGGTTTGGCCAGGGATCCTGGAGGTTTTTTGTCTGTGGGTGTGGAGGGGGAGGTATTTGTGAATTTCCTGCATTGTGCAGGGGGTTGGACTAGATGACCCTGGAGGACCCTTCCAACTCTATGATTCTGTGAAGGTAGATTCTAGGGCACTGTACCCCACTGAGGTCCCTGTCCTCTCCAGGTTCCACCCCCAAATCTCCGGGAGTTTCCTGGATCTGGCAACCCTACCCTCCCATCCCCTGCTGGTGGCCAGGAGAGACCTCACTGCCGTACGATATGCCAGAATGCCACTTGCTTGCGGTTCACAGTGGGGGCAGCTGCACCAATGTTCCCTCTAAGCTGTGAAGTCTTGTGAGCAAAAATTCTACTTTGTGAGCTACTGCCATTAAAGTTGTGAGTGAGCGATTTGGCTACTGCATAAATTAGTTTGCTCTGGAGCCATATCCTTCCTGAGCTGAGACAAAAATGTGTGAGCCAGAGGCTCAAAAACTGTGAGCTAGCTCACACTAACTCAGCTTAGAGGGAACACTGAGCTGCACCCTTTGTGGGATGGGCTGTTGGTTTCTCAGAAACATCTGGTTAGCCACCGTAGAAAATGGGATGCTGACCTCGATGGATGCCAAGGTCATTGTCTGCCTAAAGCACCAAAAAAAATTGGGTTCATCCTGGATGCGTCACCCTACCAAGTAAATTTGGACTTGCAGGTCACTGTACTGAGAAGGCCGAGAACCGCTGAATTAGTTCGTGGTGGGCAAAGCCCCATTCGTTCCAGTTCTGCCTCCGATGCCGCTCTGCAGTGGTGCAGGAGCTGTTGGTCTGGACGGGATGTGAATATTTCTGCTTCCCTCCTGGCTTTGCAGGTGCAACCAGCCACCGGCCTTGTCCCTTGGCTCCTGAACGATCCGGACTCTCCCCCGCCCCCTACCCCTTTCCCTCCCGCAGGCACTGGCCCTTCCACTCGGCAACGGAGCCGCTGATGCGCCGCTGTTATTCATCAAGCCAGGGGAGGCCTGTCAGTTCAATCTCACTAATGCACGTCCCCCTGGAAGATGATTAGGACTGACGCTCCTCAAGCCACGAGACAGCACCCCTTATCAGTTTTAACAGGATTACTGCGTTTCGGGAGATGCCCTTTCCTGATCTCCTCCCACCAAGGTATCTGAGGCTGAGCGCACTCTTCCCCGGGGGAGAAGGAACAGGTTGCTACCCAGAGATCTATTTTTACTCTTTGCTTTACTGCTGCGGCAGGAGAGAGGCTGCCGGCGCTACCCACCCACCACCCAGGCTCTTCCTGAAGCTCTCCTTCCTTCCAGGTCTGCCAAAGCCTGTACATTTGCTAGCAATGCCCCTGAATGAGGGTTGCCAACCTCCAGACTCTGGCTCGAGATCTGGGATTGCAACGGGTCTCCAGGCGACAGACCGATTCAGCCAGAGGAAATGGCCGCTTTGGAAGGTGGCCATAGAGTCCACCTTCCAAAGTGGCACTAGGGGTGCCAACCTCCAGGAGGAAGAGACTAGTTCCCCTGCAGGAAAATGGCTGCTTTGGAGCTTAGGGTTGCCAGCCTCCAGGTAGCACCTGGAGATCTCCCGCCAGGGCTATTTTTGGGCAGGAACACACAGGAACGGAGTTCCGGCTGGCCCCCAAGTTGGCCACGCCCAGCAGGAACTCATAAGCATATTAGGCCACACCCCCCTAATGTAGCCAGTCCTAATGAGTTCCTGCTGTTGGGTGTGGCCTATTATGCTAATGAGTTCCTGCTGTTGGGTGTGGCCTATTATGCTAATGAGTTCCTGCTGTTGGGTGTGGCCTATTATGCTAATGAGTTCCTGCTGTTGGGTGTGGCCTATTATGCTAATGAGTTCCTGCTGGGCTTTTTCTCCCGCTATTACAATTGCTCTCCAGGCGACCAAGTTCCGTTCCCCTGGAGAAAAAGGCTGCTTGGGAGGGCGGACTCTAGGGTATTATACCCTGCTGAGGTCCCTCCCCGCCCCAAACCCCGCCCTCCCCAGGCTCCACCCCCCAAAATCTCCAGGTATTTCCCAGCACAAAGCTGGTAACCCCATTGGAGGTGGACTCTGGCATTGTAACCTGCTGAGGTCCCTCCACGCCCCAAACCCTGCCCTCCACAGGCTCCACCCCCCAGAGCTGGCAACCCTGCCCCGAACACATGAAGGAAATGAAAGGGACGGGGTGCAAGACACCACAGTGGCTGTCTACCTCTGGTGTTAGAGCTCTGTTATCCGAGTTTCCAATCCGTCCAGTTTAGGAACATTAAGTGTACCCCACCCACCCCGTTCCCAGGACAAAAGCTCCAGGAGTTTTCTACTGTGAACCCTGGCACAAATGTCACTGCCTAGAAGCCACTGCAACGGGCCCACCTGTGGCGTGTGATGGCCGCCTGTAGTAGCAGCACCTGCTGTGGTTGATCTGATGAGTTTCTAGCACCACCACAGAGACTTATGCAGTAATTTGCTGCGGGTTGCATGCTATCGTATAATTTTGCATCCCTTGATGCGTCGTGTTGACACTTGTGCCTTGCGTCAGTTCTGTTTTGTAGACTTCTGGTTGGTTCCGCGAGCCACTGCAACGGGCCCACCTGTGGCGTGTAATGGCCACCTGTAGTAGCAGCACCTGCTGTGGTTGATCTGATGAGTTTCTAGCACCACCACAGAGACTTATGCAGTAATTTGCTGCGGGTTGCATGCTATCGTAAAATTTTGCATCCCTTGATGCGTCGTGTTAACACTTGTGCTTTGCGTCAGTTCTGTTTTGTAGACTTCCGGTTGGCTCCGCGAGTCGCGACCCAAACCCTATTTCGTTGTTTCATGGACATCCCGTTTTGTCAGTTGTATTGACTCGCTCCGTGTAATCTGCCTTGAATCCCAAGGAAAGAGGTGGACGATAAATAACATAAATAAGTAATCCACTCTAGATATTCGAGCCCCTTCTTTTTGTGTTGTCATGTGGGCAGTCAGGGATGCAGGATGCCGGAGCCAAGAATTGCGGCAAAATGGGACCAAAGCAAGGAGGAAGAGGCGGGCCAGGGAAGTGGGAATGACAGGAAGTGCCTGGAAGAAAGCAAAGAAGTACAGGGGGGAAGCCTTAAATACGGCCAGTTCACACATTATGGAGAATATAGCCTGGGTTCAGGGGAGCTGAGGAAGGGCTGTAGGGCCATTGGGGTAGGGTTGCCAGCCTCCAGGTGGGGCCTGGAGATCTCCACAACTAGAACTATTATCCAGGCTACGGAGATCAGTTTCCCCTGGAGAAAATGGCTGCTTTGGAGGGTGCACCCAACTGAGGTCCTGCCCCTCCCCAAACCCCTCCCTCCCTCCCTAGGTTCCACGCCTCAAAACCTCCAGGTGTTTCCCAACCCAGAGTTGGCAACCCAACTTTAGAGGAAAACCCATGAGCCTACCTGGCTTTCTCACCTGTGTACTCTGTAATGTGAGATGATCCATTGTGCCTGGTGACCCTTGCAGGGGGGTGGGGAGTCTCTGGCCACCTCCCGCTTCTCGGGTTGCCAAGTCCCCCCTGGCCCACTGGCAGAGGATGGAGGGGTAGGGTTACCAGATCCAGGCTGGGAAACTCCCGGAGATTTGGGGATGAGGACTGCGGAGGAGAGGGACTTCAGTGGGGTTCTATGCCACAGAGTTAGGGCTGCCAAGTCCCCCCGGGGGGCGGAAATCCCCCCGCCCCAGAGGCCCGTTCCCCGACGCTGGGGAATCGGGCCCCGGGGGGAACCCCGCCCCAGTGTGCACGTCACAGGGAAGTGACGTTATGACGCCAGGCACGCTGGGGGCGGGGCCACGGCCATACAAGGGAAAACTCTTTGGTTTTCCCTTGTATGGTCGTGGCCCCGCCCCCAGTGTGCCCGGCGTTATGACATCACTTCCCTGTGACGTGCATGCGGCGTGCGCGCGCACACACGCACCGGGGTGCAAACGGGAGTCCCCCGCCGGCAGGGTAAGTGCCACTTGGCAACCCTACACAGAGTCCACCCTCCAAAGCATCCATTTTCTCCAGGGGGATTGATCTCCAGAGTGTGGAGACGAGCTGAAATTCCAGGGCATCCCCAGGTCCCACCTGGAGGCTGGCATCCCTACTCCCTTCTCGTTAGTAATGAGAAACCATCATGGATTGGGAACCTCCAGGGGTCCGGCTGGAAGATTCCTGTTCCATGTCCTACATCCTGCTTCCTAAGATGGATGTCGCTACACTAGAGGGGTTGCCGTGAAAGTGAAGGAGGGTTATGGGGTTGTGAGTTATGGAGTGAGAGCAGCCAGGCTTGGCTCTCGGGGCTCAGGAAAGGAGGTGATTTAAGGCCGAAGTCAGTGCAGCCTGCCAATGAAAGCAAAGCCCTGAAGGGCCCTAGGCGGTCACAAAGAATGGAGGCTGACTGGAAGAAAAAGACGGCGGGAGGGGGTGTGTGGCTGGGGTGGAGGAAGGAAGGGGGGAATGGCTGGTCTCTCTCAAGAGAAGACACACTCCAGTTTTGTACTGGAGGCTCGCAAAGGGACTGAGGAATCAAACTGAGGATGTCAAATTTTGGCAGGTGACTGAATTCATACATTCTCCACGGGATTCTCGGGGTGAGAAGTATCTCTTGGTCCAGGGCAGGGATTTTCAGCAAGCTGCTCACAAAATAGGTTTTAACACCGACGCTGCTGGGAACAAGGAGACATGGCTTCGAATCCCCACAGGTCACTGTGCAGGCGGCCTTAGGTTAGGTATTCCCATTCAGCTTAACCTGACCTTACAGGGAGATCAAGGTGGGTAGCCGTCTGAAGCGGCAGAACAAAGTCCGAGTCCAGCGGCACCTTTAAGACCAACAAAGTTTTATTCAAGGTGTGAGCTTTCGTGTGCAAGCACACTTCTTCAGAAGTTGCAGGGTTATTGTGAGGATCACAGGGCCCCGGTATGCTTCCCTCAGCTCCTCAGATGGGCCTTCTTGTATTTGTTTGTTTGGATTTATATCCCACCCTCACTGTGAGTGGGCTCAAGGCAGGTTCCAGTAAACTCCTAATCAGGGGTCATTTCCAGCAGGAGCGCACAGGAGCGGAGCTCCGGCAGTAAAGAGCCCAGGGGGGCGGGCACACGCAACAAGCCCCGCCCCCTGCTCCCAGAAGCCCTCGGTCAGAGCAAGAAGCAGCCAGGTAAGTTGCAGAGGCCCCCCGGCCCAAAACAGTCCAGTGGCACCTTTAAGACCAAGTTTTATTCAGGTACAAGCTCTCCCTCCTCTGTGAGGGCAGATCTGCACGTGTCCATCCCCCCCCCCAATAGCTAGCAATCCAAAACAGTCCAGTGGAGCCTGAGCGGTGGGTGTCGCCTTCTGACACACTTCGGGTGATGTCAGGGTGTGTGGCATATGCAAATAAGTTATGCTAATGAGCTATGCTAATAAGCTCCTGCACCTCTTTTTCTACGAAATGACCCCTGCTCCTAATAACAGAATTGCCAGCTCCAGGTTGGGAAATGCCAGGAGATTTTGGGGTTGGATCCTGAGAAGGGCGGGCTTTGAGGAGGGGAGGGACTTCAATGGGATATAATGCAATAGAGTCCACGAGGCTGGCCATTTTCTCCAGGTGAACTGATCTCTGTCACCTGGAGATCAGTTGTTATCCCAGGAGATCTCCAGCCGTCACCTGGAGGTTGGCAGCCTTACAAAATAAGCTCTACTATCCCAGTAAACAATTCCTAGTAAACCTCAGGGCTACTAGCAAACAGTTCCTCCTAGCAGAGGCTACTATTACTACTAAGCACTCCTAGTAAACTCTACTACTGCTAGTAAACAACTCCTTCTAGTAAACTCTGCTCCCCTGTAGTAAAGACTAATACGTCCGATAAGCAACAGCTTCTAGTAAAAGTATCAATAGTGCTCCAGACTGGGCCGTGACAGTTCCACACCCTCACACACATGCATAGTCACTTAATAATGTAGCTTTCCGCTCCATGTTCCCCAAAGGCCTAGGGTTGCGAGTCTCTGGACGTGAACTCTCAGAAGTTCAGCTGGTCTCCAGATGTCAGTTCCCCTGGAGGAAATGGCTGCTTTGGAGGGTGGACTCTATGATATTATACCCCGCTGGGGTCCTTTCCCTCCCCTCCCCAAACTGCACCGCCCCCCGATCTCCAGGTGTTTCCAGTATGGAGTTGGCAACCCGTCCTTGCCCAGGGAGAACCCCACCAGCTCCAGCCCGCAGAGACGCACCAACAGCGTCCTGCGTTTCCCCTGCAGTCTAACTTGCCTGCTCAACTCGAGCTCAGCTAATAAAACACAACTTGGCTGCCTTCCTCTTCTGGCAATAAAGCTCCGAGCCTCGGCAATAAATTTGTCAACTTTTTGTAATGGCTGTGCTGATTTTATTGCTTGCTTTGCCGAGGCTCCATCATCCCTTCGCAACTCCCTGCGGGGGAAGAAAACTGTACATCGATGACAAGAACTCCTTTGCCGCACTGAGAGCTCCCCAAACTCAACCGGGAGTCGCTGCAGTCACAGCTCACCGTGTCCTCTCTCCGTGTGTCATTCAGGACATCAACGGGGGGTCTCCATGTTTATAAGGATAGATAAAAAGCAGACCAATGGTCAGTGTTTGTCTGAAGACCAATGCCACAGCATCCTTGGCAAGGACATTTCTGAACAGTCAGATGCAGGTTTGCCATGCCTCAGGCAGCCAATTGCAGAAGAAGGGGTTGCCAACCACCAGGTGGGGCCTGGAGGCCTCCCGGAAACACAACTGATCTCCAGATGACAGAAATCCACTTTCCTGGAGGAACAGGATGCTTTGGAGGGTGGGCCCTAGGGCAGCATACCCCACTGAGGTCCTTTCCATCCCCAAATCCTTACCTCCCTGGGCTCCACCCCCAAATCTCCAGGAATTTCCCAAGCCTGAGTTCGCAGAAGAGGAATGACGGAGGGGTCACTAACTCCAGGTTGGGAACTTCTTGAAGAGATAGGAGTGGAACCAGGGGAGTAGTGTTACCAGTCTCCAGGTGGTAGCTGGAGATCTCCCGGAATTACAGTCGGTCTCCACCAGGGCTCATTTCCAGCAGGAGCACACAGGAGCGGAGCTCCGGCAGTAAAGAGCCCAGGGGGTGGGCACATGCAACAAGCCCCACCCCCCTGCTCCCCGCAGCCCTCAGTCAGAGCAAGAAGCAGCCAGGTAAGCTGCAGAGTTCCCCCTTCCCAGCCCCCCAGGCCAAAACAGTCCAATGGCACCTTTGAGACCAAGTTTTATTCAGGTACAAGCTCTCCCTCCTCTGTGAGGACAGATCTACACGTCCCCCCCCCCAATAGCTAGGAATCCAAAACAGTCCAGTGGAGCCTGAGCAGTGGATGTTTCCTTCTGACACACTTCCGGTGAGCAAATAAGTCATGCTAATGAGTTATGCTCCGGTGATGTCAGGGGACGTGGCATATGCAAATGAGTTATGCTAATGAGCTCCTGCACCTCTTTTTCTATGAAATGACCCCTGGTCTCCTCATTACGGAGACCAGTTCCCCTGGAGAAAATGGCTGCTTTGGCAGTTGGCCTCTATGGCATTAAACCTTGCTGAAGTCCCTGCCATTTGCCCCAGGGGAACTCCATGACTTGGAGACCAACTGTAGTTCTGGGAGATCTTCAGCTACTGCCCGGAGACTGGCAACCCAAAGAAAAGTTCAGCCTTTTAGTTCAGGTTATGTGGCTGCACTGAGAGCTGGGGGGTGTTGAGGAACAAAGCAAGGGCCCTGGGGGGGAGCTGAGAGAGCAGGAAAGCAGACTTTGAAGGACGATTCAGAGAGACAGTTTCTCAAAACTGTTTTTGGATCCTGACAAATTGGATGATTTAATGTATGCTTTTCCCTCCTTTGCGAGGTTTGGGATGGTTTATGGTTGTCAAGTAGGTTTGAATTCATGTTTTGATCTGTTTGGTGGAGTTTCTGGGCTTCGGTTGTTTTCAGGACTGCATCGGGCTTTTTGTCTTTCCCCCAGAGTCCCTGGCTGTCCTCTCTTTATGTTCCTCAAAATGAAAGCACGAATCACCCACACTCTGCCCTTCGACACTGGGAAATCATGGGTGAATGTACCTTCAGGTAACTTAGCACAGATTCTTCACGCGACCCTCACAACAATCAGGTGAGGTAGGCTGGCTGAGCCGCAGTGACTGGCTACACCAGGTTGCCTAGTAACCTTTACGGATGAGTGGTTTGAATCAGTTCCTCTCAGGCCCATCTCAAATATTCTATCTGTTGTCCCACATGTCAGTGGCTAGTGGGCCAGAACACAAAACTGGGTCACAAGTCCACCTGTGGCCATTTTGTACTACAGCAGG
>NW_015161417.1:334727-341149 GCF_001447785.1 Gekko japonicus | reverse complement strand
CAAGGGAAGCTCCAGATCACCCCCGACCCCCCCCCCCCGGTCCAAAACAGTCCAGTGGCACCTTTAAGACCCAAGTTTTATTCAGGTGCAAGCTCTCCCTCCTCTGTGAGGACAGATCTGCACGTTTCCCCCCCCCCCAATAGCTAGCAATCCAAAACAGTCCAGTGGGGCCTGAGCGGTGGGTGTTGCCTTCTGACACACTTCCGGTGGTGTCAGGGGGTGTGGCATATGCAAATAAGTTATGCTAATGAGTTATGCTAATGAGCTCCTGCACCTCTTTTTCTAGGAAATTACCCCTGATTATACCACACTTAAGTCTCTCCCATAACCCCACCTTCCTCAGGCTCCACCCTCCCTCTCTCCAGGAATTTCCCAACCCAGAACTGGCAATTCTAGTTCTCCTAGAGGAAATAGCTGCTTTGGAGAGTGGCCTCAATGGCATTGTACCCTGCTGAGGTCCCTCCCCAAACCCCACCCTACTGTTATACGCACAGTTTATGAAACACTTCGTACTCTGCCACTGACTAACAGGTTTAACTTGATAGGTGCACTTAGCACTTCCATGGTGCATATGTTAAGTGCCATTTATGATTCTAACATCCTGAATGCTTTCAGGTATTAACTTTGGTTCATTTGTGACTGTTGTTTGGATGCATGCTGGGAAGGGAAAGCGCGTCACTACCAAGGCTCCAGCCCCCACCCCCAAGTCTCCAAATATTTCACCACTGAGGGCTGGCAACCCACTTCCTCAACCCAAGCTAAACAACCAGACGTTATGAAAGGAAACTGAGATCATGCAACTATTTGGAAATGGGGGGGGCCTCTCTTTTCACCCCTGCTTAGGCTCCATCCCCAAAATCTCCAGGCATTTTCAGACCTGGAGCTGACAACCGTATTAATCACAAATGTCTCCCCGTGTTATTGGAGACACACAAGGCAAATACTCCCAACGTTCAGTTATTTCCCAGAGGCATTGCATCGTAACAAAATATAAATAGGCCTCGTGGGGGAAAGTTGGCATCAAAAAATGTTTCCTGATCTGAGCTGGTTGAAGACTACACCAAAAACTCTCTCTTGCGTACGTCACCCTTACATTTTATTGTATTTTATTCCCCTTTTCATCCTTTATCAGGTCCGTTTCCAAACATCTGTTCACTTGAAACAAACGGTATGTAACCAAAATCTTACAACTGCAAACAAGATCTACGGTAGGCTCTCCAAAAAAATTCAAAAACTCATTTAGCTGAGGATAAGCTTTCTGGACAATTATGCAGTTCAGAGTACTAATTCCAGGACTGGACAGATGGCGTTTTGTTTGGAAGTCATTATGATTCAACCATTTCTCTCCCCCCCACAACCCGTTCTAATTAGGCTTGCAAGCGTAATGATTTCTACTATGAGGCAAATCTTTTTTGCGCCTGAATCTTCAGGCAAATGCTTCCTGCGGTTCTTCCCTTACACATTTCCTCAGCATTCCCGGTGGGTTGCAGCTGTTCCTATTTTAACACTTGGGAAACCAAAGCTGTGAGAGAGCACATGTGATGCTGCATTATCCTGTGTGGTGGAACAGTCCTGCTCTGGCCTGCAGGGACTGTTCCACTCTGCCCTCCAAGGTTTTCCCAACACCTGGAGAGTCGTTTCTCTCACTCTCTCCGATAATCCACCACCACCACCTGACCTTTGTAGGAATTGCCCACTGGGAGGGTCAGGACTCCCAGCTTCCCTTCCACATTCTGAGGCCTTGCTTCTGTGTCTCCCGCTGCCCGCTGCCTGGTCACCACAGGGGCAATTTACTGCCTTGTGCGCCCTTGGAGGAATAGCCGTTTGCCAACTGACTGCCTTTTGCTAACTGACTGCATGTCCAAGACAGTGGATGTTTATGTGGTACAGAGAGCCACTACCAGGATCAAAAGTTATAAAGTATTTATTAAAAAGAATATGTTCACAAGCATACCCTTAGCACAGCACCAGAGTGAGCAAGGGATTCAAAAGAGAAGGGTAAAACACAATTCCTCTGTCCCTCCCTCTGCACATGCCCTAGCTGTTGTTAAATATAGGACTGACTCCTTAGCTTATAATGTTATAGATCTCTACAGAGTCACCTTTACCTTGCAGCTTCCTTCTGCTGCCCAGGCCAGCACATGGCAACGGCTGCCTTCTCCAGACTTCAGTTAACAGTTCTGTCAGCTCTGATGGACTCAGCCCCGAAGAGGACCTCCTCCTTGCACCCAGGAGTTTTATCACCTCTCTTTTCCATACCCACTGACCAGGTCAGGCTGGGTCAAAGAATTTTTTCCTGAAGTCTCCAGAAGCTTCTTCCTGAAGTCCTTCTAGTACTTAATAACTCCAGATCTCTGCATTGAGCAGGGGGTTGGACTAGATGGACTGTATGGCCCCTTCCAACTCTGTGATTCTATGCTTCTGTGTTCCCTGCTGAGGGGAAGGGGGACTGGACCATCATATTGTCTCTAGCTAGGCCTTTTAGCATTTCTTAAAAGGTAGCTAAGGTGAGGCTGGAAGGCCATTGAATTGACTTCCCCCTTCCTGCCCAGAGAGAAAAACTTTAAAAACCTCCTGGTAAAGGTTTGACTCAGGTCAGACCTCCACCCCCAAAATGCATTTTCTTCACATCCTGAGTCAAGTCATCGGTCCTTCTAGCCCAGGATTTATAATCTAATTGGGAGCCATTCTTACAATGGGACCTTTCCAAGCTGTGCTATATGGGATCCTTCCCAATGGATATGCCTTGAGTCAGAAACAATAAAAATTAGAAACATAGAGCTGGAAGGGTCCCCAAGGGTCATCTAGTCCAACCCCCTGCACAATGCAGGAAATTCACAGCAATCCCCCCCACTCCCCCAGTGACCCCTGCTCTACGCCCAGAGGAAAGCGCACACTCACACACAAACACACACACACGGCACGCCAGCCTCCAACTGGGATCTGGGGATCCTCCAGAATTACAGCTCATCTCCAGACTCCAGAGCTCTTTGCTTGGAGGAAATGGATGCTTTGGAAGGTGGACTCTATGGCATTGTACCCCACTGAGGTCCCCGTCCTCCCCAGGCTCCATCTCCAAATCTCCAGGAGTTTCCCAAACTGCATCTGGCAACTCTATGCCCTGAACCCCCACCAGAGGCCAGGGGGGACCTGACAACTCAAACACACATGCATGCACACGCACACACACACCCTCTGTACATGATGCTCCAGCAGTTGGCCAAAGTTGTGGGTCACCCCTATGGGGGAAAAAGCTTCTAGATCATGAAGGCAGTCTGGTACAGATGGTGAGCAGAGGCATTCGGCAGGCTAAGAGCATGCTGACGTCCCCCTGGCCATCGATCATGGCGAGCAGCCCGGCTCAGCAAACCTTTTCCACTGGCCTTGAGGCCGGAAGTGGCTTTCAGTTGTTTCTGACACGGAGAACATTCTGTTCTGGCGAGACGGATCTTTCTCCCTCTCCCCTGCCACTGGAGCGGATCAATGGCTTTATTTCATGCTACTTCGCCCGCTCCCTTCATCAACACCAACGGGCAGGCTTTTAAGGGGAGTTCAGATTGCTCCCATTAATTCCGGTACCTGCTTGGTTCTTAAACAACAGTCACTTTCCAGCTGCTTTTGGATAATTGGGCTGGCTCCTTGCCAAACGGCTGGATTCCTGTCCAGAAGAAATCCACAAGAGACCGGCCTTTCGACTACAAGGCCCCTGAAGCCAAAGTACACGGACACAGCGGAGAAGGCCGTGAATTCATAGCTCTTTAAAGCAAGGCAGAATGTTGCCAGTCGGCATTTTGGCAGGAAGGGGGGAGCAGGGGAGGGTGCAACCAGAGCCACCCCCATTTCCAAATAATTGCATGATCTCAGCTTCCTTTAATAAGGTCTGCTTAAAAACATAAGAGCATAAGAGAAGCCATGTTGGATCTGGTCAATGGCCCATCCGGTCCAACACTCTGTGTCACACAGGAGCCAAAAAGACCAGGTGCCATCAGGAGGTCCACCAGCAGGGCCAGAACTCCTGAAGCCCTCCCACTGTTGCCCCCAAAGCACCAAGAACGCAGAGCATCACTGCCCCAGACATAGTGTTGCATCTATATGTTGTGGCTAATGGCCACTGATGGACCTCTGCTGTTTAATTTGGGTTGAGGAATCGTCCATGGGAGTGCCTATTTGTATTTTTTTGTCCCCTAGCTGGATCAGGGTCTAGGGTTGCCAACTCTGGGTTGGGAAATACCTGGAGATTGGGGGGTGGAACCTGGTAGGGTTGCCAAACTCCAGGTGGTGGCTGGAGAGCTCCTGGGATTACAAATGATCTCCAGGTGACAGAGATTGGTTCACCTGGAGAAAATGGCTGCTTTGGATGGTGGACCCTATGGCATTCTACCCCACTGAAGTCCCTCCCCTCCCCAAACCCCTCTGTCCTCAGGCTCCACCCCCACAGAATCTAGAGGTATTTCCCAACCCAGAGCTGGCAGTGGCAACCCAAGAGCCTGGAGAGGGCAGGGTTTGAGGAGGGGAGGGGCCTCAGCATGGTAGAATGTCATAGAGTCTTCCCTTCAAAGCAGCCATTTTGTCCAGGGGAACTGAGCTCTGCCGTCTGGAGATCAGCTGTAAAAGTGGAAGATCTCCAGGCTCCATCTGGAGATTGGCAACCCTAACCAGGGTGCAAATGTACATTCTTTTTTAAAAAGCTTTAAAAAAAGAAACCCCACGTTCAATTTGTAACCCACCCTCTCCCAAGAGAAAATCATCACGCAGCGAAACGAGTGAAAAGAGATGGTACCGCATTATTATTAGTATTAGTATTGTTGTTGTTGTTGGGAAATGGTGTGTATGGACTATTGCTTGAAGATTGTCTTGTAAATCCATTTCTGAAAGTTGGCTACAGCTGTGTAGACCCCCGGATACCTGGGACTGGCACAGCTGTGTCCCCAGGAAACGATGCCAAATACGCGTCCATCACAGACCAGTGGCCCACCAGAGTCTCCCTGGGAAGAGGGGTGGAGAAGAAAGGAAAAGAGAAAAGCAAAGATCGATTCTTGGGTTACATCAGTACATTTCTATTTCGTTTTCTCTTCGCCTAGAATTTTGGCTAGTGCAATTATTAATTAATCTTGCTGTCAATTCGCAGCTGACTTATGGAGACTTTGTAGGGTTTTCAAGGCAAGAGACATTCAGAGGTGGTTTGCCATTGCCTGGCTGCATGTCAAGACCCTGGTATTCCTTGGAGGTCTCCCATCTAAGTACTAACCAGGGTCCACCCTGCTTAGCTTTTGAGATCTGCCTAGCATGGGCTATCCAGATTAGGGCAACCAGTGTCAGTAGACTCTTCTAAAACCTCTCTCCCTTTCCCATTTTAAAATTAAAAGATGTGTTAAAGCAAGCAGCCACTATTTACTTTTAGACAGTCCCTGCGTTCTGGCTTCCATCTGGCAAACCACTGTCTCTGTTTTTGCGAATTAAATCTTTTTCTTGTGCGATCGGCAAGTTTTACCGCCCTTCAGAGTTTAGCTCCCTACTTCCATGGGTTTGCCACCTGTCTGGAGGGGGGGACACCCATTGTCCCTATATACAGTCTCACCAAAGAGCATTTGCTATTCTTTCAAATTAAGCAAACAGTTAAAATAAGCAACAACAGGTTCTTAGCGAGGTTTTGCTGTCGCCAAACCCCTAAGATTACAGGCATCTTTCCTGCTGTTCCCCTGACATTGAGAGGATCTACCTGGTTTCTTGCCCCCGTAGGTCATAGGGTTGCCACCTCCAGGTTAGAAAAGACCTACAAATTTTTTTTGGGGGGGAGGGTGCAGCCTAAGGGAGAGGACCTCCTGATGGCACCTGGTATTTTTGGCCACTGTGTGACAGAGTGTTGGACTGGATGGGCCATTGGCCTGATCCAACATGGGTTTCTCTTATGTTCTTATGAGTTTGGGGAAGGGTGGGACTTCATAGAGTCTGCCTTCCAAAGCAGCCATTTTCTTCAGGTGAACTGATCTCTGTCACTTGGCGATCCATTGTAATCCTAGAAGCTCCCCAGCCACCACCTGGAGGTTGTCAACCCCATCCTGGAGAAACCTGGGCCAAATCAAGTTTCATGGCCTACACTTTGAAAATTGTCTTTTATTACAAACAACTGAATGCGAACAAACATAACATGTACCCCTTACGGTTCCATTCTGTCCTGGGGAGGGCGGCTCCCCATACTTTTATGTGTTCCCTCCTTTAAAAGCTGGTTTTGCACACGTTTCAAGGTGTGTTATTTCTGCCTTTATATTAAAACACTCTCAGGCTTTGAACAAACTTTTAACTTTATGGGTAACAACAGGGGTATTTTGGGGCAGGAACGCACAGGAACGGAGTTCCGACTGGCTTCCAAGTTGGCCACACCCAGCCGGAACTCATTAGCATAATAGGCCACACCCAACAGC
>NW_015161417.1:331806-334640 GCF_001447785.1 Gekko japonicus | reverse complement strand
AAGGGAAAACCATAGAGTTTTCCCTTGTATGGCCGTGGCCCCGCCCCCAGCGTGCCCGGCGTCATGACGTCACTTCCCTGTGACATGCACGCTGGGGCGGGGTTCCCCCCGGGGCCCGATTCCCCGGCGTCAGGGAACGGGCCTCTGGGGCGGGGGGGATTTCCGCCCCCGGGGGGACTTGGCAGCCCTAGTTGTATATCAGATCTCCAGCTACCACCTGGAGGGTATTACACTACACTGGGATTATTACTGTGATAAGTGCGCTAAACTAAACTAAACAATACTCTACTGCAAAAATCAGAAAATATATGCTATTTAAATAAGTTAAAGTGATATGCTTTTTTTACAAGGTTGGAATACGAAAAATACAGTCAGTTTCAAATAAACAGAAGTGGTTTTTAAGGAAGCAATTGATGTTAAGGACGTGCTCCTGAATGTCCTGTGTCGTTTCGACGTTCCTTCTTCTGAGCAAGATTCTGTCTACAAATAAACATTTACAACAAGATTTTTCTTCAAGGATACTCCAATCCAAATAGCCTAATTAATGAAGAAGACAATAAACATTCTTATATAATTTCCAGTTTTTTGTCTCAGCTATAAGAGCAGAAATGAAGCCTGATACTCACATATTTCTTCTTCATAGGTCTATAAAGAATAAATTGACAAACCTTGTAAACAAAGCATATCACTTTAACTTATTTAAATAGCATATATTTCCTGATTTTTGCAGTACTGTCTTATTGCATTTAGTTTAGCGCACTTATCACAGTAATAACTCCAGTGTAGTGTAATATCCATATACTGTGTACCATACTCTGTTTGTTTTAACTACCTGGAGGGTAGCAACCCAAGCTTAGACCCCCAACTAAGGAGAAACAGAAAGTGGGTGTTACACAGAGTTGCCAACCCCCAGGTGCTGCCTGGAGAACTCCCATTATTACAAGTGATCCCCAGATGACAGAGATCAGTTAAGGTTGCCATTCCCCTGATGGGGTGGGGTTTCCCCCAATTTCGGAGGGCTCCGATCCGCCTGCCAGCCAGCAGGCCAGAAGAGGGAACCCCGCCCCCGAAGAGCTCCTCAGCACTGAGTTTTGGGCACACTCTAGAGTGTCCCTTCCACAACATGCCTAGTGTGATGACGTCACTTCCAGGTGACGTTATCATGGCACACACGCAAAGCGCACTCACCTGGAACTCCCAGGGAAAAGGTAAGGACCTGGCAATCCTAAAATCAGTTGCCATGGGGAAAATGTCTGCTTTGGAGGGTGGACTCTATGGCCACTGAGGTCCCTCCCTTGGGTCCTCTCAGGAACTACAATATAATCAGTTTGTCCATATTGCAACAGCACTTTGGTGAAAGTTGTGGTCCCATTAGCACCATGAGCAGGGGTCGTTTGGTAGAAAAAGAGTTAAATAGCATATATTTCCTGATTTTTGCAATACTGTATTATTGTGTTTAGTTTAGCGCGCTTATCACAGTAATAATCCCAGGGTAGTGTAATATCCATATACTGTGTACTGTACTCTGTTTGTTTTAACTACCTGGAGGTAGCAACCCAAGCTTAGACCCCCAGCTAAGGAGAAACAGAAAGTGGGTGTTACACAGAGTTGCCAACCCCCAGGTGCTGCCTGGAGAACTCCCCTTATTACAAGTGATCCCCAGAGGACAGAGACCAGTTAGGGTTGCCATTCCCCTGATGGGGCGGGGTTTCTCCCAATTTCAGAGGGCCCCGATCCGCCTGCCGGCTAGCTGGCCAAAAGGGGGAACCCTGCCCCCGAAGAGTTCCGCAGCACTGAGTTTTGGCCGAACTCTAGAGTGTCCCCCTACAACATGCCTAGCGTGATGACGTCACTTCCAGGTGACGTTATCATGGCACGCACGCAAAGCGCACTCACCAGGAACTCCCAGAGAGGAGCCTGGAGCCCCCCTCCCCGCTGGGAAAAGGTAGGGACCTGGCAATCCTAAAATAAATTGCCGTGGAGAAAATGGCTGCTTTGGAGGGTGGACTCTATGGCCACTGAGGTCCCTCCCTTGGGTCCTCCCAGGAACTACAATATAATCAGTTTGTCCATATTGCCACACCACTTTGGTGAAAGTTGTGGTCCCATTAGAACCGTGAGTGCTAACCCCAAAAGCCAGTATGGTTTATGTGAATCTTTGACTAGAGAGATCAGGGTTCAAATGTGCCCCAAAGTACTTGGACCAGGCGTAGTTTGTCCGATTAGCCTATCTCACAAGCTTCAGGATGTCAGGTCCTGCTTCCCGTGGAGTGAAGGTCCTTCTTGAATGACAATGAATCACATGTGGGAATCAAGTGTTGGAAGGTGGTTGGATGAGGAAGGTCTATTTTAAAAAAAACAAGGATGACGCAGAGAACCTCTCTGTATCTTTACTAGAAAATAAAAAGGAAATTGCGGTATTGGAGAGCTTTAAAAGAAAATCTACTTCCTTATTCGCAGAGTAAACACAAACACAATGTTTCCAGGACAGAAGGATGTGGGAATTTGCCATCGAAGCAAGTATTTGCTATGCAGGGTTGTCAACTGGCCTGGAGAAAAGTGTCCCTTTAACAGAGGAATAATGGGATACAATTTACCAGGCTGGGGTGCCGATCCCCAGTTGGGGGCAGGGGATCCCCTAATTTGGAGGCCTTCCCCCCCACTTTAGGGTTATCAGCAGGGCTATTTTTGGGCAGGAACGGACAGGAACGGAGTTCCGGCTGGCTTCCAAGTTGGCCACACCCAGCAGGAACTCATTAATATAATAGGCCACACCCAACAGCAGGAACTCATTAGGATTGGCTACGTTAGGGGTGTGTGGCCTAACATGCAAA
>NW_015161417.1:320988-331743 GCF_001447785.1 Gekko japonicus | reverse complement strand
ACACAGGGGGGGGGGGGGAGCGCTACATCACTCAAAGTGTGTATTACGTGTGTATAAGCATCGTCGCCTTGAATAGGATATCTCCCTTTTTGTCTTAACCTGGAAGCGGCCCTCTGACCTCTCCTCTCACTCTTTGCCCTTCGTTCTCTCCCTGTTATGTCCGCTGACCGCCACTAGGTGACAGCATATTTTACAGGAGCTTGGATCCCAAGAGACAATAGGGACTAGGATCCTGAAACCTCTAGCGGTCACCAATGGGAACGTTGGCGGGAAGTTTAAACCCACCAATGGGACCTGTGGGTGGTCCACAGAGATTGTATATAGTTGGCCTCCAGCCGGTATTGTGTTGTTACGTTGTGCAGTAGTAAACATGAGCTGAATATCACTATGTTTCCTCATTATTCGATGCGTCAAACCCACTACACAACACTCCCCATTCTTCACATGGCTCTCTCTCCTGTACGAACAAGGCCCCTCATACTTCCACAGACGTGATGCCAGGTTTAGCTGGCCACCTGTGATAGGGAATGATATTCTTTAGAGTAGGCGTGTAAGAACATAACAGAAGCCAATGCTGGATCAGGCCAATGGCCCATCCAGTCCAACACTCTGCCACGCAGTGGCCAAAAATACCAGGGGCCATCAGGAGGTCCATCAGTGGGGTCCAGGATACTAGACGCCCTCCCACTGTTGCCCCCCCCCAAGCACCAAGAAGACAGATCATCACTTGCCCCAGCCTGAGAGTTCCTACCTATACCTTGTGACTAATAGCCACTGATGGACCTCTGCTTTCTCTCTTTCTCTCTTTTCGACTGCAACCTGAATGTGAACAGAATCTACTTGCATAAATGTAAGTTTTAACTCTGACAATATACTTCTTGGGAGATTTATTTACTGCTCTCAATATCACGCTTCTATGACTGGGCACGCGCTGCTATATTAACCAAATATCCCAATACCGTGGCGGTTAAAACCCATATAAACAAGATGATAAAATTTGTAACAGTGTAGCAATTAATTAAAAATGGTACAGCTCAGAATTAAAACCCATGCCGTAAAATAACTCACCTGCCCCATTAAAAGATAAATCCTGTTTTGAAGAAGGAAGGCTTTACAGCTTTTACAGAACCCGGCCAAAGAGGTATCTTCTTAACTCTACAGGATGGTCATTCCACAAGAAACGGAAAGTTCTCGCCCTGGCCTGGATAGCCCAGGCAAGCCGGATCTCATCAGATCTCGGAAGCTAAGCAGGGCCGACTCTGACAAGTAATTGGAAGGGAGACCTCCAAGGAATACTAGGGGTCGGGATACAGAGGCAGGCTATAAAGCCACTTCTCTGAAACATCCAGACCCCACTAGGGGTCACCAGAAGTCACCATGACTCCCAGGCATGCAAGCATAAGGTAAAGCTAAAGGTTCCCTTGCTCGAAAGCCAGTCGAATCTGACTCTAGGGTTGCGGTGCTCATCTCCGTTTCAAAGCCGAAGAGCCAGCGCTGTCCGAAGACATTTCTGTGGTCATGTGGCCGGCATGACTAAACACCAAGGCGCACGGAACGCTGTTACCTTCACACCAAAGTGGTACCTATTTATCTACTTGCAATTTCCTGCTTTCGAACTGCTAGGTTGGCAGGAGCTGGAACTAGAGACGGGAGCTCACTGCGTCATGCGGCACACTCGGGTTTCGAACTGCTGAACTACCGACCTTCCACAGCCTGCAGTTCAGCGTCTTAACCACTTGAGCCACCGCAGCTCCTATGCAAGCATACACACACACAAAAGAAGAAAGAGGAAGTTGTCTTTCTTGTGGTTGCATATTTAACTAGAAGGTGAGAAGGTAGTGTCTATATTTGCCGTTGTTCTCCCTGCTTGACTCCACGGGTCAAAAGGCATTTGAAAAACCACAGTGACCCACCATTGACTCCACGGGTCAAAAGGCATTTGAAACACCTTAAAAACCACAGTGACCCACCTTGGGATGAACATACACACCAGCTCTGGGTTGGGAAACACCTGGAGATTTGGGGGGTGCAGCCTGAGGAGGGGTTTGGGGACGGAGGAATGTCAGCGGGTACAATGCCATAGAGTTCCCCCTCTAAAGCAGCCATTTTATCCAAGGGAACTCATCTCTGTTGCCGGGACCCCAACTGTAATACCGGGAGATCTCCAGGCCTCACCTGGAGGCTGGCAACCCTAACCATGCACAGTGGGGAAATGACTTATTCTAGGGTGGTCGTAGCCAACGGGCAATGAGGGCAGCTGCACTGAACCCCACCTCAGATGGAGCCCCCCAAACCGCCGGAACCCCACCTCCCAGAACAGAGCAGGATCCCGTAGCTGCCGCGACGTATGCCCATCCCCTTTGGGGCTCAGGTTGCTGTCTACTGGCGGCAGAAGTGGCTCTCGCCAGCCTCACACAGAGCGAGGGTCAACATTTGCTTGTCCCTGGAGAGCGGATGGTGGGGAGAGCAGTGATTCTCGGGCCTCACCCTGGCCTTTTGCCCAGGTCCAGTGCTGCTTAGGGTTGCCATCTCCGGGTTGGGAAATTCCTGCCGATTTTGGGGGTGGAGCCTGGAAAGGGCAGGGTTTGAGGGCAGATAGGGACCTCAGCGGGGTACGATACCATCAAGTCTGCCTTCCAAACCAGCCATTTCCAGGTATTTCCCAACCCAGAGCTGGTGGCAGCTACAAGCATGGACGGCTTCAAGAGGGAACTGGATAAACACTTGGAGCAGAGGTCCATCAGTGGCTATTATCCCCAAGGTATAGATAAGAACTCTCAGTCTGGGGCAAGGGATGCTCTGTCTTCTTGGTACTTGGGGGGGGGACAACAGTGGGAGGGCTTCTAGTGTCCTGGCCCCACTGCTGGACCTCCTGATGGCCCCTGGTATTTTTGGCCACTGTGTGACAGAGTGTTGGACTGGATGGGCCATTGGCCTGATCCAACATTGGCTTCTCTTCTGTTCTTATGTTCCAGGCAAACTGATCTCTGTCCCCTGGAGATCAATTCTGATCCCAAGAGGTCTCCACAGCCACCACTGGAGACTGGCTACTCGCCACTGGCCTGACTGCACAGCCTCTTCACAAGCAAAGCTCTCCTTTTCTTCCAACTTCCCGAAGAAACATGATACCGTTCCGAGCCGAACGTGGCCATGGCAAGCTACCTTCCCCGCTCATCAATATTCCATGCCGTTATAGTTCCGCTTTAGAAATGCTGTGCGTCACATAACTCAACTGTTTAACTCCTGCACCAGTTACTCAGCCCCAATATTCTAAATGGCAGCCTTCGGGAATGTAGTTGAAATGCTCCCACATCACTCAGTCGCTACATCTGTTCGTCACGGCACCATCTGCCATTTACCTGGAACTATACCACGGCTCCCAGTATCCTTTGGGCTCTTTGGCTGTGCTCTGCTGGTATATTTGGAAATAGAGCAGATATTACAGAAATAGATGTCTCCTAAAGGAAACCAAACACAGCAGCGCTCTCCTGCAAACTGGTCCCTGCTTAGGGAAGTGGAGGAGGAGGAGGAGATTGGATTTATACCCCGCCCTTCACTCGGAGTCTCAGAGCAGCTTACAAACTCCTTTCCCTTCCCCTCCCCACAACATGGAGCTGCGGTGGCTCAAGTGGTTAAGATGTTGAACTGCAGGCTGTGGCAGGTCAGTAGTTCAGCAGTTCGGCCCAAGGTCATCCAGCAGCTGCATGCAGAGGAGTGGGGAATCAAACCCGGTTCTCCCAGATTAGAGTCCGCGCACTTAACCACTACACCAAACTGGTGAATGTGTAACACCAGGGATCCCCAACAGGGTGCCCGTGGGCACGACGGTGCCCGCCAACATCTTTCCTGGTGCCCGCCAAGTGCTTTTAGGAAATGGGTGGGGCCAGGTGAAGTTTTTAACCAGCAAGGCTTCTGATCGGCCACTGGAGAGTCGATTGGCTGTGCAGATCTTTAAAAAGGTTCCTTTGGTGGCAGGTGCCACCACAGCACAAGGATCTTCATTGTGTGACTGAAGGTGAGCCGCGACAGCCTCTTTGTGGCTGGCTCTGCCTCCTGCAGCAGGCATTTTGTGGCTGCACCCACTAGGCCAGTGGTGGCGAACCTATGGCACGGGTGCCAGAGGTGGCACTCAGAGCCCTCTCTGTGTGCACGCGTGCCATCGCCACAGCCAGGACCAGACCATCATTAAAGTGTCGAATTCTCTGCCAAATAATTTTAAGTAAATGAAAGCATTTGGGATTGCTTTCCTTACTTTTTTTGGATCATCTTAAGTTAACGTATGAGTTGTTTTTTCTAAACTAAAACCTCCGTATTCGGGTTAAATTGCTGTGTTGGCACTTTGCAATCAATAAGTGGGGTTTGGGTCGCAGTTTGGGCACTCGGTCTCTAAAAGGTTCGCCATCACTGCACTAGGCTGTGTCAGAATTCCAACAAGGCCTGCAGGCTCAAAAAGGTTGAGGATCCACGGTGTACCTCTATGTCAGGGTTGACAAACATAAGACCTGGGGGCTGGGACCAGCCCATTCATGGCTGTTATGCGGCCCACGAGCAACTGGTACAAGGGAGGGAACAGGAGGCCACTTGAGGGTGGGCGGAGCCACTTCAATTGTGGCTTCAGCACAGTAGAACAACCTCCTCTGCAGCAGTCAAGCAGAAGCCCTTCACTTCAGGGACAGCCTCATTGGTAACTTGGGAGCCGCTGCAGCTGCATTCCTACCTCTCCACTCAGCCTGCAGCTCCGGGGAAGCTGTCCTGGATGGCCACAGGGATCAGCGTTTGCATTGGGGGGGGGCTGCAGACGATCTTCTGTTGGGGCATGGGAGCCTCTGTCCAGCACTGCCCTGCTGCCTCTCCAGTCTGCCTATGTCGGTTTCTCTCTGCACCCCCCTCTCAGCCCACGGGGGGCCTTGCAGTGAGGACACACCAACTCGGAGCTTTCCAGTTGCTGTCCTCTACAAAGTTTATCTCTCTGGTACCCAGCATTATGTTTATGGCACACATGGCCCGGCCCGACAAAGTCAGATCTGGCCATCAGAACAAATGAGTTTGACACCTCTGCTCTATACCTTGTACCTTTATAAAAAATGAACGCAAAGATTTTGACTTAACATAGTTCCCTGCCTCGGTTAGGAAGGCCAGCAAAAAAAGGCCCTGGGTTTAGACAACAAACAAGGTAAACAGAATAAGAAGCAAAAGGTGGGTGTGGCTGGATGAGCACACTTCTGGTAACATGGGGGTGCGGCCTAATGTGCTAATGAGCTGTGCTGTCAGGGGTGTGGCTCGATATGCTAATGAGTTTCTGTTGTTGGGTGTGGCCTATTATGCTAATGAGTTCGCTGTCCAGTTGCTGTCCTCTACAAAGTTTATCTCTCTGGTACCCAGCATTATGTTTATGGCACACATGGCCCGGCCCGACAAAGTGACATTTATGTCAGATCTGGCCATCAGAACAAATGAGTTTGACACCTCTGCTCTATACCTTGTACCTTTATAAAAATTAGTGCAAAGATTTTGACTTAAAATAGTTCCCTGCCTCGGTTAGGAAGGCCAGCATGTACCTGGCATGCATCTTTGCCCCCAGTGCTGAACCCGGCGCAGATCATGTTCTTGGTGATGTACCCGGCGTAGGAAGACGAGCTGTTACACTTCCAAGTGGCAATGATGGGGAGGCGGACGCTGCGCAGTGTGTCAGAGGTCCTCCCTCCAATGGGGGTGGTGTAGCCCCACCCGGAGACTTGGCAGAAGCGGCCTTCTCTGACTGTCGCTCCTTGCTGGGGAAGAGGCACAATGGAGATGGAAGCGCTGTACGATATTGGCTTGTTCAACTGTTTTGAGAAAGCGAGAGAGGTGGGACAGGTTTGAACAGCGGAATCAAATTCATTCGAGGGCAATCGCAAAGAGTTGGCCTATATCAGTGAGGCCTTTGCAGCATCAACTATAATGTGTTTCTCACAGGGTTGACAATGAAGACATTCCAGAGGCTTCTATTGCGAACAAAGCCTGCCCAGATAACAAGAATGATCAAGAATTTCTCATCCCTGCAGTATGCAGTATGGAGTATACACAGCAAGTTATTAAAATTTGGAATTCACTGCCAGAGGATGTGGTGATAGCCACAGGCAGGGCTATTTTTGGGCAGGAACGCACAGGAACAGAGTTCTGGCTGGCTCCTGAGGTGGCCACGCCCAGCAGGAACTCATTAGCATAACAGGCCACACCCAATAGCAGAAACTCATTAGGATTGGCTACATTAGGGGTGTGTGGCCTAACATGCAAAGGAGTTCCTGCTACAAAAAAAGGCCCTGGGTTTTGACAACAAACAAGGTAAACAGAATAAGAAGGGAAAGGTGGGTGTGGCTGGATGACCACACTTCTGGTAACATGGGGTGTGTAGCCTAATGTGCTAATGAGCGGTGCTGTCAGGGTGTGGCCTAATATGCTAATGGGGTTTGCTGTTGGGTGTGGCCTATTATGCTAATGAGTTCCTGCTGGGCTTTTTCTACAAAAAGAGCCCTGCAGGCATAGACAGCTTTTAAAAGGGGATTGGATAGACTCATGGAGGATAGGTCTATCAGTGGCTACTAGCTATGGTGAACCTCAATGCTCGGAGGCAGTAAACCAGTGCCATGAGGCAACATCAGGGGAAGGCCTTGGCCTTTGTGCCCTGTTATTGGACCTCCAGAGTAGGGATGGGCACAAACTGGGAAAATGTGGTTTGCTTTGTGGTTCATGGCGTGCCTAATGTGCAAACCATGAACTGTCACAAACCTTTAGCTGCCAAAGAAACCAGTTTGGTTCATGAGGCAGTAGAACACACACCTCCCCCAGCATGCTAGAGACATCAAACTCACAGGAGATCTCCGGCTCGCTCTCCTCTACCTGGCCTCCAAGTTTGGTGAGGATTGGATTTATGGGGTCCACGTTACTGCCCCCCCCAAAGAAGGTGCCCCAGGAAAGTGCTTTCTGGAGAAATGACAGGCTCGGCTTTAGGAGGTTCGGGAGTGTATAGAACAGATCCTGAGCAAGCTAGAGACATCAAAGCCGCAGGGTACCTTCCCCGGATGCTCCTCTACATTCCCTCCAAGTTCCGCCCCCCCTGTTGCTTTGAAGATTGGTAAATGTTTAGATTGAGCGGAAACAGTCTGTCTGGAAACGTACAGCAGTCATGAGCCACCACAAACTGCTAGAAAGTTTGTGGAAAGTTCATGCCAGTTGACCTGCCACAAACTTGAGTTCGCAAACCACGAACCAGCCAAAATTCATCACGAATTTTAGTTTGTGAGCTGGTTCATACATATCTATACTCCACTTTGTGAGACAGGATACAGGACTAGAGAGACCGCTGGTCTGATTCAGCAGGGTTCTTATGTCCCTTCACTGTTTTGATTTTGTTTCTACTTAAACTCAGGATTCTTTATTTTTGTTCCTGTTCCTTCGCACCAGCTTTTTCCTCATAAAACACACACATTTTCACAGCTGTTTCCCCCTGTGCTTCCCGTTGCCTGGGAAAATAAAAAAACAGACAGCAAGGAGCCAGAATAACTGTCAGACTGGAAGGTAGGGTTGGCAACCTCCAGGTGGTGGCTGGAGATCTGCTTTTACAATTGCTCTCCAGGCAACAGAGATCAGTTCACCTGGAGAAAATGGCCATTTTGGAAGGTGGACTCTATGACATTATAACCTGTTAAAGTCCCTCCCCTCCCCAAGCCCCGCCTTCCTCAGGTCCCACCCACAAAATCTCCAGGTATTTCCTAACCTGAAGATAGCAACCCTATCGGGAAGGCTTCTGACTCCTTCTGAACACGGGGGGGAAATTCTGGTTGGATTCAGAACATTCGCTTGGTTTAGGAATGGGCATGATTTGGGTCAGAACTTGATTAGAAAGTCCCCGACCACAAGATGGAGACATGACTCCTCCCTCATTGCCCTTCACACTCAGAACTGAGTGAAACCTGTGACCTGTTGCATTGTGATCTGTTGCAGTGTTCCCTCTAAGCTGAGTTAGTGTGAGCTAGCTCACGGTTTTTTAGCCTCCGGCTCACACATTTTTGTCTTAGCTCAGGAAGGATGGCTCCAGAGCAGAGTAATTTATGCAGTAGCCAAATTGCTCACTCGCCACTTTCGTGCCAGTGGCTCACAAAGTAAAATTTCTGCTCACAAGACTCCACAGCTTAGAGGGAACATTGGCAATGTAGATATTCGATGACCATTTGTCATAAACCCCATGTACCGCTGCTATTTTGGGGGCTCTGATTTACTCAGGAATAATAAAGGGAAGGATTCCGGTCCCGCATGTCAAAGTGCACCATGTAGACAAGTCAGTAGACACAGAAATAGATTAGATGGGAAAAGATGGAGGGTTGACGCAGCCCATGGCCTGTATCCATCAGCTTGAAGGCAACCAGAGGTCTTTCTGGGGATAAATAAATGAATGCAAAAGGGAGACACAAATTTTTACAGCCTGAAATGACAACAAATGTCAGTGTACATAAAGGAAAGGCTGACAAACTCGGAACCGACCAGAAGCCCCGTATTAAAAAGTAGTGCCGATCTGATGACTTCTTCTCTGTACCTTTCTTCAGCCACATCTTCAGCCTGAGAAGGTATTTTAAACATATCCTTGGCAGCCCAGACTCAGTTGCGTCCTTCCTCTGAGTCTTGAGTCCCTTCTCTCTCCAAGAACAAGGACGGTTTCATTACCTTAATGAGCATAATGTCTGCATTTTTGGTCACGGTGCTGTAATCGGGATGGACCACCATGCGGGCAGGCCGGAATACTTGTTCCGTGCCTTCAAACGTGGAGAGAGAATACTCCCCAGCGACAATCAACATCTGGTTGATCCTGGAAGAAAGAGACAGAGGAGAGATGAAGATGGGAGGCTTTGAGCTTCCTGAGAAATAGAACTGCTGATATGTACTGGAGGTTATTACAGCTGGGGACAGCAGCAGCCTCCAGACCCATGAGCTGATGGTAGGGGGAGTCCTCAGCTAACACAACTGCTTGCTTATAAGGCTATCTAGTGGGAGGGAGTACTCACAGAATCATAAGAACATAAGAGACACCAATGTTGGATCAGGCCAAAGGCCCATCCAGTCCAACACTCTGTGTCACACAGTGGCCAGAAATACCAGGTGCCACCAGGAGGTCCACCAGTGGGGCCAGGACATTAGAAGCCCTCCCACTGTTGACAGAGTTGGAAGGGGCCCTATGGGCCATCCAGTCCAACCCCCTGCTCAATGCAGGATCAGTCTAGAGGACTGGTTCCCAAAGTGGGCAATACCACCCCCTTGGGGGCGCTGGAATAATCCAGGTGGGCTGGAACCATCTGGGTGCAGATCCACAAACTGCATCTTTTTGTCCACTTCTTGAAGGTATAGTTCCAGGGGGATGCTGAGTAAAAAAAAATTTCTGAAAAGGGGGCAGTAGGCCAAATAAGTCTGGGAACCTCTGATCTAGAGCATCCCTGACAAGTGTTTGTCCAGCCACTGCTTAAAGACTGCCAAGTGAGGGGAGTTCACCAGCTCCCAAGGCAGCTGATTCCACTGTTGCACACCTCTTACTGTAAAAAAATATCCAGCCAGTACCTTCCCGCCCTTAATTTAAGCCCATCATTAGAGCCAGTTTGGTGTAGTGGTTAAGTGTGCCTATTCTAATCTGGGAGAAGTCATTTTATGGTAGCACCCACCACCCTGTGTCTGAATTCCAATAGTGCCCGTGAGCTGGAAAAGGTTGGGGACCCGAGAAATAAACAACGCAATAGGATTACGGCTAGTAAAGGTAAAGGTTTCCCTTGCTCGAAAGCCAGTCAAATCCAACTCTAGGGATGCGCTGCTCATCTCCGTTTCCAAGCCGAAGAGCCAGCGCTGTCCAGAGACGTTTCCGTGGTCATGTGGCTGGCATGACTAGTTGCCGAGGCGCACGGAACGCTATTACCTTCCCACCGAAGCGGTACCTATTTATCTACCTGCAATTTCTTGCTTTCAAACGGCTAGGTTGGCAGGAGCTGGGACCAGAGACGGGAGCTCACTCCATCTTGCGGCACTCGAGTCTCGAACTACTGAACTACCGGCCTTCCACAGCCTGCAGTTCAGCGTCTTAACCACTTGAGCCACCGCAGCTCCTTTCCTCTAAGTGACAGCCCTTCAAATGCTTAAAGGGAGCGATCCTGTCCCCCCTCAACCTCCTCTACTCCAGACTGAACTTTCCCAAGTCCCTCAGCCTTTCCTCATTGAGCTTGGTCTCCAGGCTCCGGATCATCCTCGTGGCTCCCCTCTGCACCCGCTCCATTCTGTCCACATCCTTTTTGAAGTGAGGCCTCCAGAACTGCACACAAGACTCCAGGTGCAGCCCGACCAATGTACAGTGGGACTACATTGGATGTGAGGACACAGGATGTGGAATGAGCATGCGGCAAACTAGTAAAACACTGTTGGTTGTCCAGGTTTTTGCGAAGTAGGACAGCTTGGAGTCTTCCACCTAACAGTTGGCTCAGCAACTAAAAGCAATCAGTCTTCCCCCAGCCTCGGTCCCTGTTGCCCAGTTCAGACAAGCACACTATTAGTCTGGAGACCACCCCAAAGTAGCAAGTAGATATTTAAAATAATTGCTTTTGTATGTATTCAAAAACATTGTAAATAAAACTGCCTGAGGCAGTTTGTAAAAGAATAAAAATAAAACACACACTATGAATATATACACATTGTTTGAATGGGATTTTCTCATTGCTGCAATACTCAGTGAGATGTGAATGGGCC
>NW_015161417.1:317479-320763 GCF_001447785.1 Gekko japonicus | reverse complement strand
TGGGACGTGCAGATCTGTCCTCCCAGAGGAGGGAGAGCTTGTACCTGAATAAAACTTGGTCTTAATGGTACCACTGGACTGTTTTGGGACGGGGGACTGGGGGGGGCCTCTGCAACTTACCTGGCTGCTTCTTGCTCTGACCGAGGGGAGCTGGGATCAGGGGGTGGGGCTTGTTGCATGTGCCCGCCCCCTGGGCTCTTTACTTCCTGAGCTCCGCTCCTGTGCTCTCCTGCAGGAAATGCTCCTATGGGACTATTCAAGAGTATGATGGACCCTACATATGAAAAAGGATGTGTCCTGGCTTTTCTTTTCTAGTAACTAGTGACCTGATGAGAATGGGCAGGATCATTAAATTATCCATCTTTTCTCCCAGACTCTACTGATAGGTGCATTTTTACCTTTCCTTTCTTCCAAAGAGTTCAGGGTGGGGTACATCATTCTCCCTTCCTTCATTAGGTCTTCATTATATCTTCCGCTCTGCTATGCGGAAGAGTGGTGTGGCGACAAAAGAGGAACTGTATTGCCATCTTGGATAGGTTCGATTTACTGTTCTGCTGGTGTTTTTAATTATGCATTAATTGCATTTTTAAATATTTTACGAGGTTGTAAATCGCCCAGAGCCTGCTTGCAGGGCGGGTGATTCATCATCATCATCAGAAGAACAACAATAACAACAACAACCCTGTGAGCTAGGTTAGGCTTAGAGAGAGCGACTCGTCCAAGATCACCCAGTGAACTTCATGGCAAAGTGCCAATTCAAACCTGGGTCTCCCAGATCCTAATTCAAACCCCGAACCACTACACCACTGGTTCGTCCTTTGAAAGCCTTCCATCCTGACCTGGGACCCCATACCTGAAGGACCCTTCCTCCCCAGACAGTCCTGTTCACCAGTTGCACTCCCCAGGTCAGTTCTTTGACCTTATCCCCTAGCTTAATCTACCTGTTTGTCCTCCACTACAATACAATACAATACATGTCATGTATGGCTGCGAGAGTTGGACTATAAGGAAGGCTGAGCGCCGAAGAATAGATTCTTTTGATCTATGGTGCTGGAGAAGACTCTTGAGAGTCCCTTGGACTGCAAGGAGATCAAATCAGTCAATCCTAAAAGAAATGAACCCTGACTGTTCCCTGGAAGGCCAGATAATGAAACTGAAGCTCAAATACTTTGGCCACCAAATGAGAAGGGAGCACTCCCTGGAGAAGACCCTGATGCTGGGAAAGACTGAAGGTCAAAGAAGAAGGGGACGGCAAAGGATGAGATGGTTAGACAGTGTCATAGATGCAACGAACATGAAATTGAGCAAACTTCAGAGGACGGCGGAAGACCGGAAGGCCTGGCGGGAGCTGGTCCATGGGGTCGCGAAGAGTCGGACTCGACTGTGCGACTGAACAACAACAACAACAACAATTCACACCTTTTCTGTGGCTGCACCCACATTGTGGAATCGGCTACCGGAGGAGGTAAGAGGGGCTGTGGCTCCATGGAAGAACCTCTGCTTTGCATGCGGAGGGTCCCAGGTTTAATCCCTGGCATCTCCAGCTGAAAGGACCAGGCAGTAGGAGATGTGGAAAGACCCTTACCTGAGACCCTGGAGAGCAGCTGCCAGTTGAGTAGGCAATACTGACTTTCATTCAGTAAAAGATAGCTTCGTGGAGGATTTGCTTCTCTTCTAGTATTTAGAAGGAGCGATATGGCAGTATTCTTTGCCAGGAATTTGAATGAGGGTTTGATTTAGCGCTCCTGGGAGTGGAGGGATTCCTGGTTATATTGTGTGATTCTTCACTGTAATTTTATCAAAATAGGTGTAAACCACTCTTAAGCACGTTTATGAGGTGAGATAAGGTGGGATAAGGAGCTGCGGTGGCTCAAGTGGTTAAGACGCTGAACTGCAGGCTGTGGAAGGTCGGTACTTCAGCAGTTCGAGACCTGAGTGCCGCATGATGGAGTGAGCTCCCGTCTCTAGTTCCAGCTCCTGCCAACCTAGCAGTTCGAAAGCAAGAAATTGCAAGTAGATAAATAGGCACCACTTCAGTGGGAAGGTAACAGCATTCCGTGCGCCTTGGTGTTTAGTCATGCCGGTCACATGACCACGGAAACGTCTTCGGACAGCACTGGCTCTTTGGCTTGGAAATGGAGATGAGCACCACAACCCTAGAGTCGGATTCGACTGGCTTTCAAGCAAGGGAACCTTTACCTTTTTAAGGTGGGATAAACATGCTATAAACAAATATTTCTCACAGTTCTGCATCTATGTGATGTTTCACGCTGGCGTTCCCATTTCTCCTTCCATTTCCAGTTTTCTGTCGAACCCAGATTTATCCCCAGATGTTTTCGGGTCTCATCTAGGGCCTTACCCAGTTTTGCAGTGCGCCGCCGTCAGGACCCATCTGCGACTGACCAGCGCTCCCCCACAGAAATGGTAGCCGGAATTCCTCTTCAGAGACACAAGATACTTGGAAGAGTGGGGGGCAACAATGAATCCCCCAATGATGCGCTGGACATTGCTCTCTCCATCTGCACAGTAAAGATAAAACTGTCAGAGAACAGGCATTGGTTTAGCAAGGGCAAAGGGGGCCAGCCGAGGAAAGCATCTCACAGGTCAGATCAGGGAGCCCTGCGCGAGCTTAACCTGTTCCCTGTTTCCTTCAGTCCCCACCAAAAGGAAGATACCAAAAGGATTACAGCAGTCTGAGAATGGGGGGGATATCAACAGTTCCTTGGTCTGACAAGCCACCCCCTGGTGTGTTTTAGACTTACAGGAGCTCATAGCCTCTGCAGAGCTGGAGGACCAGTTAGGAGAGTCGATCCCTGAAGGTTGATGGATCCTGAAGGTTTCGCGGTGGTCCTCAGGGAGTTTCCCAACAACATGGCTGACACTCCAGTTGAAGTCCTGGTTGAGCGCTGGAACACAGAGATTTTGTGGGTGATATAGTCATTCTTATCTGCCTTCACTGGCTAGAGACCAAGTTTGGTGTAGTGGTTAGGAGTGCGGACTCTAATCTGGGAGAACCGGGTTTGATTCCCCACTCCTCCACATGCAGCTGCTGGTGTGACCCTGGGTCAGTCACAAGTTCTCTCAGAGTTGTTCTCTCACGAGCAGTTCTCAAGAGATCTCTCTCAGCCCCACCCACCTCACAGGTTGTCTGTTGTGGGGAGAGGAGGGAAGGAGATTGTAAGCCACTTTGGGACTCCAAGTGAAGGGCAGGGTATAACTCCAATCTACTACTACTACTACTACTACTACTACTACTACTACTATTATTATTATTATTATTATTA
>NW_015161417.1:313075-317119 GCF_001447785.1 Gekko japonicus | reverse complement strand
TCCAAGTGAAGGGCGGGGTATAAATCCAATCATCTACTACTACTACTACTACTACTACTAGTAGTAGTAGTAGTAGTAGTAGTATTCTAGAGAGAGAGAGATCTCTCCCTGGGGAATGTAGGCCAATGCAGTGACTAGGGTTGTGAACCTCCAAGTGGGGCCTGGGGATCTTTACAACTGGTCTCAGTGAATAGAGATCCATCCCTCTGGAGAAAATGGCTGCTTTGGAGGGTGGATTCTACAGTGTCGTACCAACTGAGGTCCCTCCCCTCCCCAAGTCCTGCTGTGGCTTAATCCAGTTTGGTGTAGTGGGAGAGCCAGTTTTGTGTAGTGGTTATGTGCACAGACTCTAATCTGGGAGTCTAGTCTTGATCTGCCTTTGTGCTGTACCATGAACCCTCGTCCCACGAAGAGGCTATTTGCTTTAATAAGGGGCAGATACGTTATATACAGTATTTAGTAGTGGTCAAAGCATCAGGTTAGGATCTGGGAGACCCAAGGTCAAACTCCCACTCCGCCATGAAAGATCAAGAGCTGGTGGCAACCTCTCAGCCTAACCTATCTTGCAAAGTTGGTGTGAGGATACCACCGAGCAGGGGTGAATAATGTTGGGAGCCATTTTGGAGCTCTTGGGGAGGAAAAATGGGGTACAGATCTCTAAATAGATAATACATCCATCCTATCTCCACTTCCCTTTTTCTCCAAGGAACTTGGGGCAGTGCACACTCCAAACCCGTTCAGTCCATGCAACAACCCTGTAAGGTAGGCTGTTCTGTAGGACTGCTAGCCTCCAGATGGGGCCTGGAGATCTCCTGGAATTACAACTGATCTACTGACTACGGAGATCAGTTCCCCTGGAGAGAGTGGCTGCTTTGAAGAGTGGGCTCTATGGCATTATATTCCAGTGAGCCCTCTCCCCTCCCAACCCCAACCCCTCCTCAGGCTCCACCTCCAGAGATCTCCAGGAATCTCTCACCCTACAGCTGGCAACCCTGTTACAGCCTGAGAGAGAGAGTGGCCCAAGGTTACCCAGTGAAGGTGATGACAGATCTTCCCAGAGTTTTCTTTAAAGGGCAATAGCCATGACTGCCCCCCTCCCCCCGATTCAGATCTGGACTGCAGTGCAGGGGAGAAAGGATTCAACCCTGCCCTTTTGCCGACTGAACCCTAACACTGTCAGCAAGCTGCCATGAGTGTGGAGATGTTTTCTGTTTGCTTTGCATTCCTTCCCACGCGCTTAATTACTTCAAAGCTGCAACGCTTATCTGCAAAGTTTGACTGGAGGAGATTGTGGTGTCTATCGTCCGTGGGAGCTTCTCCGTTCCCAGCTTTGCAACCGTTAGAGAGTCTTGCAGTCTCCCGCACGCGGGAGCCCACCTAATTAGTTATTGCTGGGTGGGGGCACATACGAATGCCCTATATCCTATTATGCGCACAGGTAGCCCGCCATTCCTAACAGTTATAATCATGTTATTGCATCTATGGCTTTTCAATAAAAGTAAAACCTTCCTGGAAGCGTGTACTTCATTGTTTGGCTGTGGGTCCTGACAAACACACACATACGCACAAAAGGCTATTCATCATCTATAAAGTACTGAAACTGATGCATGGAGTTGTGATTTCAGCTCATGCTTTATTAGTACATCGGAGAACTTGAGATAACTAGCGTGGCCCATTGCCCACTTATATTCCCGTTCAGGGGTCGTTTCGTAGAAAAAGAGCTAGGGGAACTCTTTAGCATAACTCATTAGCATATGCCACACCCCCTGACATCACCGGAAGTGTGTCATAAGGCCACACCTACCACTCAGTTAGTCTTAGTCTTAAAGGTTAGTCTTAAAGGTGCTATTTGTTAGTCTTAAAGGTGCTATTTGAACTCTTGGACTATTTTGCAGCAACAGACTAACACAGCTACCTCGGGGAAGCTCCTGGATGGGGCTGGGAGTCCTTGCGGAGGCCACGTGGAGTGGCCTCGGCCAGGCAGAGGGGGAGGACGCCAACTTACCCTCCTGCTTCTTCATCCTTCTGCAACAGAATGAGGCTGGAAGAAGGGGGTGGCCGGAAGAAGGGGCAGGGCTTCGTCGTGTTCCCCGCTCCCCTGCACCTCACCTGGGGGAACTGCGATCCCCCGCGATCCCCCCCGAAATGACCTCTGTTCCCGTTCAAAACACACCCGACACACACACCCACACCCATGACTGGATTATTTACACACAACTCCCCCTAGTGGTTCCCTATTAGGATCTAAGCTGACCGATAGGTGAGGTCTAGGATCCGTAGCTGCTATTGTCCTTGTGGTGCGAAGCTCAGCACGTTCCTGCAGCCACGTGCGAGTCTGACCACGTGCGTGTAGTCTTATCATCGAAGGGGAGCAACATCATCGAAGGGGAGCAAGAAGATGGGCAGAAAGAAGACTAGACCTGCACACACCACTTCTTTCTGCACAACAGCGCTGAGCTGAATTGAGAATTTGCCCAGCCACTGCTGCCCTTGAAAAAGACACTGGGGAAGGCCTGCTTGTGAACATTCTAGGGTCCCTTTGGCCCTCAGTATGGATTTGAACCCAGAACACCCAGTCCCTGCTTGATACTGCAATTGCTCTTCCAGCCTTCTCATTAAAGCAGACATTTCCGAGCTAAAGATGCGTGCCTTTTTCAAAGCGCTTTCACATTTTTTAAAGAACCATTTTCAAAGAAAAATGACGGAAAATTGCCAACAGTAGCTGATGAGAGTTGAGAACAAGCAAATTAATGTTCCCTTAAGTGCAGATAAGTATTCTGTTATGCAGAGCTATTTTCTTTCTGAAGGTTTTTTTTTTTTAAGTAGTTCTTTAATGTTCACTGCGACTTGCAATCCTCAATTTGCATGTTCTTCTAGGACGCAGATGAGAGATGTCCTTGCTCATGTCCTCAGGTAGCAGTTATAAAAGCAGCCATGTTCAGTGGTTAGAGCGTTGGGCTAGGATCAGGGCCGCCCATGTTCAAATCCCAGTTTGGTGTAGTGGTTAGGAGCACAGACTCTAATCTGGGACAACCAGGTTTAATTCCCCACTCCCCCACATGCAGCTGCTGGTGTGACATTGGGTCAGTCATAAGTTCTTTCAGAGCTGTTCTCTCAAAGGCAGTTCTCCAGAGAGCTCTCTCAGCCCCACCTACCTCCCAGGATGTCTGTTATGGGGAGGGGAAAGGAAAGGGGTTGTAAGCTGCTCTGAGACTCCTTCAGGTAGTGAAGGGTGGGGTATAAATCCAATCTCCTCCTTCTCCTCCTCCTCTTCTTTCCCACTCCTGTATGATCTTAGGCTCCTCCTTTGTTTTGTCTTCATCACATCCCTGTGAGATAGGTTAGGCTGAGAGTGGTTCAGACAATGAACAAAGGACCTGGGTTTGCAGTCACCTGGTTTAGGTTCAATTAGGAACAAGGCTCAGGTCAGAAGCCAAGGCCCTTCCCAAGAACACGTGAGGCAATCCTAATGAGTGTCTCTGAGCATGAGCAGAATGCATCTGTCTGTCTTTTAGCCACAGTCCATTTCAAAAAGAATGGTTCTCGGTCCTGCGTGGATTATGCACAAATGAACTGAATTTGGTATTTGATATAGAAAGCAACATCATGAAAAAAATTCTTTTTTTTTTGGTCAAGAAACTTATTTTCTTAATATATTTCACATATTCAAAAGCAATTTCTTATAATCAGTTTCCCATCTCCCTCCCACCTCTCCAATGGCTTCCCGCAATGTGTTTCCCCTGTGGTCCAAAATTCGTATACATTTCAAGATAACAATCTTATATTTAGTATTGATCTAAACAAAGTAAATTTCTTTTTACATCCCAGTTTTTTCACTTTTTTTAAAGCTGGGTTCTAGTCTGCATAATCACAAAACTAGTATTTATGTGACATGGCTTTCGAGCAAGGGAACCTTTACCTTTACCTTTAGAAGAAGAAGAAGAGAAGAGATTGGATTTATACCCCGTCCTTCACTTGGAGTCTCAGAGCGGCTTACAAACTCCTTTCCCTCCCCCTCCCCACAACAGACACCCTGTGAGGTGG
>NW_015161417.1:311942-312930 GCF_001447785.1 Gekko japonicus | reverse complement strand
CCGCAACCCTAGAGTCGGACTCGACTGGCTTTCGAGCAAGGGAACCTTTACCTTTTAAATAGGTACCACTTCAGTGGGAAGGTCACAGCGTTCCGTGCGCCTTGGTGTTTAGTCATGCCAGCCACATCACCACGGAAACGTCTTTGGACAGCGCCGGCTCTTCGGCTTGGAAACAGAGATGAGCACCACATCCCCAGAGTCGGATTCGACTGGCTTTCGAGCAAGGGAAACCTTTACCTTTACCTAATGCCTGGTGAAAACCCAGAAGTGGAGGAAGACTAGAATTCCATTGTCGGTTTCCTTCCCTTGCCAATCCCCATTAATAGCAGATTCAGAACAAATTGTACAAGTCTGCATATTGCTTACATTTTTAAAATAATGTATATTAAGGTTCTTGTGGTGGCGTACGAGAATTTTAAAAAATCGACCCATCACAATCAGCAAACACCAATAAAAAATGACTAGGCTTGCCAGGTTCTCCCCTGGGCACTATGGTGGGGTTGCCATATCCAGGACTGGAAACTCCTGGAGATTTGGGGATGGAGCGTGAGGAGGACAGGGACTTCAGCGGGCACAGTAGCATATAGAGTCCACCCTCCAAAGTATCCATTTTCTCCAGGGGAGCTGATCTCTGTAGTCTGTAGTCACGCTGTGATTCTGGGGGATCCCCAGGTCCCACCTGGAGGCTGGCATCCCTAAAACCTACAGCAATGCAGACATTCAGCGACAAGAAGACAGACAGCAGTTCAGTGAACAGTAAATAAAACGACCAGGCTGTGCATAAGCAGGAGATTATTGTCGGTGGCCTTTTAAGCAAAGGAAATGACCAACCATACATTAAAAAACAAATCACTAAAAGACAGGGAGAATAAAAAAATTTTGCTGGGCAACTGAGACAGAACAAAGGCACCAGGGAAGAAGAAGAAGAAGAAGAAGAAGAAGAAGAAGAAGAAGAAGAAGAAGAAGAAGAAGAAGAAGAAGAAGAAGA
>NW_015161417.1:310305-311820 GCF_001447785.1 Gekko japonicus | reverse complement strand
GGCAGGGAGTTCCACAAGCAAGGAGCCCCTGCAGAGAAGGCTCTGCCCCTTGTGTCTATGCATGGCCATTCAATAAACAGGGGACATGCTCTTTAAGACCATGAAGAATTTAATATCCAAGCTGGTCGATATCCAGGTGGCAGACTCCAGGTTGTCTCGGCAGAGAATCTGGGAGACCTTGGAACAGAATCCCCCACACACCAAGATTACGACGGTTGCCAGACTCCCAGTGGAGGCTGGAGATCTGGAATTACAGCTTCGCTCCGGACCACATCCATCAAAGTATTTATTCATTTTAAAACATTCATTCCACTTCTCCTGGAGAAAGTGGCTGCTTTGGGAGGCAGACTGCACGGCATTCTACCCGACCGAGGTCCCTCCCCTCCCCTCCCCAAACCCCACTTTTTCCAGGCTCCACCCTTAAATCTCCAAGTATTCCCCAAACCTGGGGTTGGCAACCCTAGCTAATGGGGGCAGATTTTGCTCTCGCCTTACACGGTTTGGGAGACCGCTTTCCGCTCCTAAGCAATTAGCCTTTGTGCTTCAGTCATAAATCCTGGCCCGTCCTTGACGTCACCTGTTGGAAACTGGAAAGAGAGGGGCTGCTTCAGTAGTCTCTCCTCCCTGCTGTTAGTGTAAACACTCTTGAAGCATCCCCCCCCCCCCCCCCCCAGCCAGGGGTATGGGAGAGGTAGTGGATGGGTCTTTGGGGACAGGCTCTAATTGATCTGATACTCTATTATCATCTTCTCCCTGACATTACCAGGATGAGATTCATAGATTATTCATGGGGCTATAGACATGATTTCTCCGGAGGCAGTAAAGGAGTGAGCGATGGAGAATCTAATTGTTTTTCACAGGGATTTTAATTACTTGGAGGCAGACCAAGGGGACAATAAGCCATAGAATTATGGAAGCTGCGGAGGGTATGGAGGTCAGGCTGTCCAGCCCCCCTCGCCGACTAGAGTCCCAAATATTAGCTCACGCTTCCCCCCCCTCCGCGCATGGACTTGAAACCCTTTCATTTGCTGGGACATTCACCCCTGCAAGCCTCTCTTCTGAATCCGCCCCTCCGGTAGAATGAAATTGCAAGCGCCTCAGAGCAGGAAGTGGTACTATCATACACTATGGGCGCCAGATACCTTTCTACACTCTCCTTTTAATCCGTGTTCACCGTGGTGTCCTCAAAGCAATACAGCACTAAAATCCAATTCAACCTTCTTTTCAATGCAGGTCCCCCCCCCCATTCTGCACTAAAATCGAGTTTTTGTTGCTGTTCAGTCGCACAGTCGAGTCCAAGTCTTCCCGACCCCATGGACCAGATCAGGGGTCATTTCGTAGAAAAAGAGCTAGGGGAACTCATTAGCATAACTCATTAGCATATGCCACACCCCCTGACATCACCGGAAGTGTGTTATAAGGCCACACCCCCTGACATCACCGGAAATGTGTCATAAGGCCACACATCCCGCCCCCAACGGTCCCGGCCGCCACCGCCGGCCTTGCAGCTCCACT
>NW_015161417.1:300735-307404 GCF_001447785.1 Gekko japonicus | reverse complement strand
CCCGATGCAGAAGCAATAGTTCCTTGCATGGGCTCCATCCAGTCTGAGCTTTGGCACCTCTACAGAAGGACGGCCTTCCCCTTCCTTGATGACGTTTGAAGGAATGCAGTCCGGAAAGATTTTCACATTTCTTATTCAGAGACTCCGAGGACGGCCTGGTCCCACTTCGGTCCGTCCACCGGTTCAGATGGAGGTCAGAGGCCCTGGTCTCTGTGCTCCTCTGCTTGCTGAAGCAGGTGGGGGGCAGGAATTCAGCTCGGACCCCACTGGCTCCTCCAGATACAGCTCCGGCAGTAGGCGATGCGAAAGCCCTTCAGCTGAGATCCTGGAGAGACTCTGCCAGTCAGAGTAGACCGTGATAGACCAATGTGGTCTGACTCAGTGCCAGACAGCTTTGTGTGTTCCTTCAGTGACCTGCAAGGGGAATCCAAGATGGGGTTCCAGATGTGGCCTTTAATACAGCTCCTGCCAACCTAGCAGTTCGAAAGCAAGAAATTGCAAGTAGATAAATAGGTACCGCTTCGGTGGGAAGGTAACAGCGTTCCGTGCGCCTTGGCATTTAGACATGCCAGCCACATGACCACAGAAATGTCTTTGGACAGCGCTGACTCTTCGGCTTGGAAACGGAGATGAGCACCGCCCCCTAGAGTCGGATCCGGCTAGCTTTCAAGCGAGGGAAACCTTGACCTTTACTATATCCCCTCGCAAAATCCAGCAGTACTCATCTCTGTGGCTAACGGCCACCTTTATCTTTGTTCAGAAGCAAGTCTTGGTCAGCCAGGGATCCCCCGGAATTACAGCTCATCTCCAGACTACAGGGATCAGTTTCCCCTGGAGAAAATGGATGCCTTGGAGGGTGGACACTTTTACTCCAGAGGTCCCTGTCCTCCCCAAGCTCCACCCCCAAATCTCCAGGAGTTTCCCAGCCTGGATCTGCCCTAACCCTAACCCTCCATCCCTTACTGATGACCAGGGCGATCCTAGCCAGGGATGAAGCCGGAAATGGCCCTGGAGCACGTCAAGGAAAGTGGCCCTTGTGGTGCTACTAGCTGGAGCCTCTGGGGCCACTCGGCTTTGCATCACCAGCAATGGCCATCGGTTCCTCCATTGTCTCCTCCCATAAACTCACTGCTTTGCATGCAGAAGGTCCCAGGTTCAATCCCTGGCATCTCCAGTTAAAAAGATGAGGGAGGAGGTGATGGGAAAGAACTGAGACCCCGGAGATCTTCTGCCAGTCAGAGTCGATGAATGCTGACCTTGACGGACCCGGGGTCTGACTCAGTCTAAGGCGGCTTTACGTGTATCGTGTTTAAACTGATGGCGGTACAGGAGGAGGCAGTTGTGAGCTGACACTGATCAGTGTTAGATCGCGCTAACTAATGATCGGAGAATGATTTCAGCTCAGTGATTCAGCTTTATTTGAAGTAGCGAACAACACTCAACACAATCCAAAACCAGAACAGCTTAACATTGGGAGCTAGGCCCCTTTTAAACATTACCGAGCTAATATAGCCACGCCTATTTACAGATAACAACCAATGAGATTGAGTAGTTAAAGTCCAATGAGAGTCTTTCCCTCGCTGGCGCTTGTGCAGTTCCTGATTGGTCGCTGTTAAAGGGCGACGAGCGGTTCGGAGGAGCCCTCGTCTGGTTCAAGCTTTGCATGGTGAGTTAATGAGGCGATTCATACAAGCGATTTCAATACATAACAATCGGAATTGCCGCTGGAGGATCCAAGTGGCCCCGGAGTCACTAGCAGAGCTGATGGGGCTTGGCGCTACTGGCTTTTGGCCACCAGTGGCCCCATAGGGCAGCATCCCACCAGGAAATTTCCGGTAAGTTAAATGGTAAGTTAAGAGCCAGTTTGGTGTAGGGGTTAAGAGCATGGACTCATGTCTGGGAGAACCGGGTTTGTTTCCCCACCCCTCCACATGGCAGCTACTGGTGTGACCTTGGGTCAGTCATAAGTTCTTTTAGAGCTGCTCTTAAAAGAGCAGTCCTCGAAAGAGATCTCTGTGCTCCACCTACCTCACAGGGTGTCTGTTCTGGGAAGGGGAAGGAGATTGTAAGCCTCTCTGAGACTCCGAGTGAAGGTTGGGGTATAAATCCAATCTCTTCCTCCTCCTCCTCCTCTTCCTCCTCTTCTTCTTCTTCTTCTGCCAGTCTATCCCAGTATTCAGCAAAGGTTATGTACTTCTCTCTTCCATTTCCCTTTCGTTCCTTACCCCTTGGGTGAATCAGACTCCCAATGCTTTATTTGTGTGCTAGTTTCTGTTTCCTCCCCTACTGAATGTCCCTCATACAATGTACGAACATTCAGTCTTGTCCAATCTATCAGCATGAAGCATATATCATACATATAAATGACATATATTATACATATCATTATATGCCGTATAAAACTGCACATAAATCTGTTCAGTGTATGCATATCACTCAAGCAAAGCTAGAAAGCGAACAGTTAAAAACCGAAATAGTTGCTGGAAAAAGATAAACAAATACAAAAGGGAACGAAATCAGGAATATTCGCTCATCCCTAGGTTGCATCTATATTCTGCACTCAAGAGTCCCCCCTTCTGGGGCCTGCAAGCACAAATTCTGCAATGAGAAGAACTTATGCAAACGGCTCCTTAGAGAAAACATTTGCACACAGGACAAAGTTTTGTTCAAAAGTCAAATTTGCTTCATTGGGTAGCAGCAGGTGGACAAACTTGAAGGCCACCAGTGGTTGGATACTCACCAATCACGGGAAGGAGATGTAGAATAAGCAGAAGACGGGGGTGGCAGGGTTGCATCCTGCGTTTGCTTTCTATTCTTCAGTGCTCCAGAAGAAGAAGAAGAAGGATAGCAGCCCCACAGTGGAGACTCGCTGAATCATCTTCTCCCCTCATGCCTAGGTCTCCGGGTTCTCCTTTTCCGTCGCTATGACAACCCAAACCCCAGAGAGAACAGTCGGTTATTCACCGAGGTCCTTCAGGACACCTCTGCCTGGTGGCTTCCCCTTCACCTTGCATTCTCAACTTCCATATCAGGATGGGTCGAGGGCCGTAACCGCCGCCCTTCGCAAGCTTGGATGGCGGCCTCTCGAGTTTCTTGGCAGCTTCTGTGGGCCAACGGCATGAGCGTCTTCCCACAGGGGCCCCGTCTCTCACCGCATTGTGCAAGGCATCCGTCACACGTCGTGAAAGCCCCCAACTGGGCAGGTTGCCCGAGCGGATCATTCGTAGCCTCCGAAGGGAGGGGGGGTCCAGCTTCGCGATGCAGAAGCCGCGTCGGCTCCTCAAGGCAACCCCCAAAGAGCAAAAGCACTCTTTGCTAACATGGCCCTTGGCACGTCTGGCCTGCCATTCTTGTTCCATAGCCAGCATGTCGGAGGAGGCTGCTCCTTATTGGTACACATGAAGCTGCCTTCAGCTGAGTCAACCCGTCGGTCTCTCAAGGCCAGAACTAGGTCTTTCACAACACGTACCTCATGAACCTAAGAGGGAGATGCCAGGGATTGAACCTGGGACCTTCTGCATGCAAAGCAGATACTCTGCCACTGAGCCATGGGCCCTCCAACCCCACTACTGGGACTATTCAAGAGAATGAAATGACTTTCTGGGTCTCAGGAGTCCTCAGGAGAGCCAGGTGAGGTGTAGTAGTTAAGAGTGGTGGACTGTAACCCGGAGAACTGGGTTTGATGTCCCGCTCCTCCACATGCACGGATAAGAGGAAGTCCTTCTTCACCCAAAGAGTGATTAACACTTGGAATTCACTGCCACAGGAAGTGGTGGCGGCTACAAGCATGGACGGCTTCAAGAGGGAATTAGATAAGCATATGGAGCAGAGGTCCATCAGTGGCTATTAGCCACAAGGTATAGATAGGGACTCTGGGGCAAGTGATGCTCTGTCTTCTTGGTGCTTGGGGGGGTCAACAGTGGGAGGGCTTCTAATGTCCTGGCCCCACTGGTGGACCTCCTGATGGCACTGGTATTTCTGGCCACTGTGTGATACAGAGTGTTGGACTGGATGGGCCTTTGGCCTGATCCGCTGAGGTGTAGTAGTTAAGAGTGGCGGACTGTAACCCGGAGAACTGGGTTCGATATCCCGCTACTCCACATGCAGCCAGCTGGTGTGACCTTGGGCCAGTCACAAGTTCTCTCAGAGCTGTTCTCTCAAGAGCAGTTCTCCCAGAGCTCTCCCAGCCCTGCCTACCTCACAGGGTGTCTGTTGTGGGGAGAGGAAGGGAAGGAGAGTGTAAGCCAGATTCCTTTGGGTATTGAAGAGTGGGGTATAAAACCAACTTCTGCTGCTGCTGCTGCTGCTACACTGGAACCTTCAGATCTGTACTCTACTGCCTCCATGTGGATGAGCCAATCAGAGCCTCCAACTGAACAATTCCCATGGCCAGGAAGCTCAGCTGTAGGGAATCTAGAGAGCCCAGAGAGCAGGTCCCAAGGAATCCAGTGGTCACAGGAATGGCTGCAGATGGTGCATCTAGGGTTGCCAGTTCTGGGTTGGGAAACTGCTGGAGATTTGGGAATAGACCCTGCTGAAGGCAGGGTTTGGGGAGAGGAGGGCACTTGGCAGGTTATAATACCATAGAGTCCACCCTCCAAATCAGCCATTTTCTCCAAGGGAGCTGTTCTTTGTCATCTGGGGACCAGTTGTAATTCCAGGAGATCCCTGGGCCCCACCTGGAGGTTGGCAACCCAAGGTGCATCCGTGGACTTACGTTGAGTGGCAGATCTGCTGTTGTAGTATAAGAACATAAGAATATAAGCAGAGCGTGCTGGATCAGACCAGTGGTCCATGGGGCCTAGCATCCTTGTTCACACGGCTGCTAACCAGTGGCCCAGGAGAGCCAAACAGACAGAGACCGAGGCCCTCCCTGCTGCCGCCTCCCTCCTGGCAGCAGTATGTTCACCCTGTTTTGTTCACTCATATGATCTTCTCCTCGTGATCAAGCTCAAGGGTATCCAGTTCTGCATGTCTGGGAAAGAACTCAATATTCCCTGTTCCAGGTGTAGTCGCTCCCTCTCAAAAGGGTCTAAGCATGCTCCCTCATGGGACCCAGCTATGACTCAATGGCAGAGCATCTGCCGTGCATGCACAAGGTCCCAGGTTCAATCCCTGGCATCTCCCATTTAAAAGGATGCAGGTAGAAAGTGATGTGAAAGACCTCAGCCTGAACCACTGGCCAGTCTCAGGAGACAGTCCAGACCTTGATGGACCAAGTCTGGTATGGTATACGGCAGCCTCATGTGTTTATGTGGGATGCTAAGGACTGAAACTGGAGCTTTCCATGGGGAAAGGAGGGGAAAGGCTCTGCCCCTAAATCTCCAGGAATCTCCTAAGCCGGAGCTGGCAACCCAACCTAGGTTGCTGAAGAGGCAGGCATCCACCCTTCAGACATGAAAAATGTTCGCTTCAACCTTGGGACTGCCGGAAGGGCTCACCGTTTAAAATTCCCCTCACTGCGCGCAGCCATTAAACGTTAAGGAGCCCTGACAAATCTCTGAGCCGTGGATGTTTCCAGTTGCAATTTAATTTAGGAAGAGCCTTTTTATGGCCCTCAGTAAAATATCGGCGGGTGGCTCAATCAATAAATCCTCTCCGCGAATAAGCAAACCATATCGCAGCGACTGAGGGGGAAAAAATCTTGATTTGTCCTACGGTCCCGGTTTTGGACCAATGGTGAGAGACTGAGAGAGGACAGAGAGAACTGGAGGAGAGGGAAACTAGACATCTGGGGGAGGGGGGATACGGTATATTTTACGGGACCAGCCAAAATGTCACAGAAGAGAGCGCGATTTTGAGTCTCCAAGATCCTTGATGACAATCAGCTTCCCATCAAGGGTTGCCAAATCTGGTTTAAGGAATTCTTGGAGATTTTGGGGTGGTCCTGGGGACCATGGTTGCCAACTTCAGGATGGGAAATTCCTAGAGATTTGTAGGCAGTGCCTAAAATTAACAGAGCTTGGGGAAAGAAGGAAGTTTATGTGGGACATGATGCCATGAAGTCTGCCCTACAAAGCTGCCATTTCCTCCAGGAGAACCAGTTTGGCGTGGTGGTTAAGTGCATGGACTCTAATCTGGGAGAACCAGGTTTGATTCCTCACTCCTCCACATACAGCTGCTGGATGACCTTGGGCAAGCCATAGTTTTGTCAGAGCTGTTCTCTCAAGGACAGTTCTGGAAAGAGCTCTCTCAGCCCCGCCTACCTCCCAGGGTGTCTGTTGTGGGGAGGGGGAGGGAAACGAGATTGTAAGCCCCTTTGAGACTCCGAGTGAAGGGTGGGGTGTAAATCCAATCTCCTCCTCCTCCTCCTCCTCCTCTTCTTCTTCTTCATCTGGAGAGGAGCTGTAATTCTGGGGGATCCCAAGGCCCTACCTGGAGTCTGGCAACCCTCCTGCTCCCATCAGACAATAAAAGGGATTATTTAAAAATTTTCAGTCTTATTACTTTGATCAGAAAATCCCTGCTTTGATGTTATGGGACTGGAATTTGTGATTTAAAAAATACCATTTTCTATTTCTTATGTCATATAAGCATTTTCCCCAATGCTGTTTTTCAATAATAATCCAGCTTCCCATATTATACAATACAGATACTTTGAACGAGGCCCGTAGCCAGGATTTTTTAATTCGGGGGGGGGGGTTAAATAAATTGGGGGCACCCTGCCAA
>NW_015161417.1:285397-300682 GCF_001447785.1 Gekko japonicus | reverse complement strand
TGGGTGCTGTATGGGAAGGCAGGGGGCCTTGGCAGTGAGTCGGGGGGGCAGGCCCACTGTAGCGACGGGCCTGCTTTGAACAAATAAGACTCTTGAGCTGCGGTGGCTCAAGTGGTTAAGATGCTGAACTGCAGGCTGTGGAAGCTCGGTAGTTCAGCAGTTCAAGACCCGAGTGTGCTGCATGATGGAGTGAGCTCCCGTCTCTAGTTGCAGCTCCTGCCAACCTAGCAGTTCGAAAGCAAGAAATTGCAAGTAGATAAATAGGTACCACTTCAAGTGGGAAGGTAACAGCGTTCCGTGCGCCTTGGTGTTTAGTCATGCCGGCCACATGACCACGGAAAAGTCTTCGGACAGCGCTGGCTCTTCAGCTTTGAAACGGAGATGAGCACCGCAACCCTAGATTCGGATTCGACTGGCTTTCGAGCAAGGGAAACCTTTACCTTTACTTTTTTAGGGTCTTCTAATTGAACACATTTCTTAGATGCCGTTAAAACTCTGTTGATGGTTTGGCTGCCCTGGACTCAAAACTCATACGGCTGTCCCTCTGAAATCGTTAACATCAGTATAAAAATCGCACAAAGTACGTACACAGTATTTTTAAAAATCTGCAAAGCCAACCGTGAAAAGCAGAAAACAGAAACTGCTGAGGAAAAACTACACATGGATACAGAAAGAGAACAATATGGGGAACTGTTGCGCAACCCTCCGCACCCATCTCCAAGACACGGGCTTGTCAGACCAGCCATCAATCACGAGCCGGCCAGCCACAGGAGGAAGGTAGATTCCTGCAGAATTCATTGTAAGCCTCCCTTCTGGGTAACCAAAGCACACCTGCGATCTCTCAGATTTCTGGCACCGTGTCAGCTCATCTTCTCTGTCTGAACATCCAGCCGCACACTGGGAGCGTTATCCGTCCTGGCTTGTTGAGTGGTGCTGTGGCAGGAATCCAAGCCTGGCTCGATAATGAAGGGCACTTTTGTTCCTTTCCTTTCAGGCCAAAAAGAAACTGGGAGCGTTATCCGTCCTGGCTTGTTGAGTGGTGCTGTGGCAGGAATCCAAGCCTGGCTCGATAATGAAGGGCACTTTTGTTCCTTTCCTCTCAGGCCAAAAAGAAGCCACTCTTGATCCATAAAGGGCTTTTGGCATGAACAGCGAAGGCAGGGGCACAATCAGACTTTAGCTAAAGGATCTCTGGCCGGACTAATCTCTCCCCAGACTCACCTGCAAGGACAAAAGAGAGGAGGGAAGAACTCCCTGGAGGATGGTAAATTCTATGGGCATATTCTGAACAAGGGCAAAATTCTCCCTCAGAACTGACTTTGTCCCATAGGTGGTCAAAGTTGCCTGTCCTTCTTCTGAATTGACTTCATACCATTGCCAAGTCTGGTGATGTCCTGGCATGGCAATCACCTATTCAGGTGTGCTTACAGTATTGCATAGCACAATCAGTCTACATTGTCTGCTAGCGATTGCCGTCAGTGAAGTGCCTCCAGTGTGCTGGATCTGGTCCCTGATAGCATTTTGCATTATGTCTTCATAGTTATTTGCACCAGATTTTATTAGCTGTGAGCACCTTTGGGAGGGGATCCCAGTGTCATCTAAAGAGGGAGAGGAGGCTGGGTGGAAGTCATAAAACATTTGCAATAGTACTGCCATGGGAATGAGCCTTCCTTCAGGCAGGGGAGACCACTGTTTATAATAAAGTGGCCAAGCGAGAGCCAGAAATCCTGGGCACAAATTGTGGCTCCAGTCCCATCCCGGTCATTCAACGTCAGTCTTCATTGAACTATCAATTGTCTGGACCCAAAAAGATGGACTACCTTCTGGGGTATGTGCAATAGGGCTGATTGATCACTTTTCAGTCCAGCTCACTTCCACCGCCAGTTTTTCTTTTTGATTTATTAATATATAATTTATTTAACAGTGATTAGGTGGTTCTGACGGCCTTTTCTCAACGTTTCTTCTTTCTCTTTGCTACACTCTTGCTGGGAGTCCTGTTTCTTTGCTCAAAAACAAGTCCAGCTTGCCACCTACTGGTGCATAACGCTACAGAGCTAGAACTTCTGGCTGCCAGACATTCTTAGGCTCTCCTGGCTATATTTCACACAATCTATAGAAAAGGGTGTTATTGTTGCTCTGGAACTGTTACCCCTTAGTCATTGAACTTTGTATCTTTGATAGGAGATGTGACAAAGACTTTGGTCGAAACGGACAGTTAAAATCTCGAGCAAGTTCGTCTCGTTCGTGCTGGGACTTCGGTCTCCGGATGTTCAGCTATTGAAACAAAAGAACATATATTAAATCATTATTGTTATGCATAAGAATCTGAACTTGTACAGCAACTTTTTGTCTTGTATATTTCACACAATGCCATACGTTAATTAATTACAAATCAGGAATAGGGTATTCAGGTTTTTGCTCTCAGGTCCGTGCAGCAGAGACAGGTGTGTGCAAAACCGCGTCCATTTATTAGCAAGGAGATCCAGAGACATGAGCAACCGGTTTCAGCTTTTCAAGAGACCGTTTGTCAGTTTGGTGGATTTATTCACAGCTGTTCAGCTGGTTGCTTCGGCACAGGGCTTCCTAACAGTGCAAAGCTCAATTGGCTTTTCGTGCATGTGCATTTTCATGCATCTGGATGGAGTTCTCTTTCCCCCAGTCCTTGCTGCACTGCTCACTGAGCAACTGTTTAAACAGTCGGTTAAATCAGTAAATCAGTCATAAATAGACACGGTGCTTAAATCCTTCCAGTCAGTGTGTAAGTAGACCTTAGCAATGTTAATGGCTTCCACTCTGAAAACATCCGTGCGAAATTTGCAGTGGCCCTAACGTACAGTGTTTTTGAACGTTCTGCTGAACTGAATTTGTTCATATACTACACCCCTCGCTGGTCGCAGCATTTCTCCACTGTTATCCGCAATCACAGGAATACGACCAGTCGACCCTTACGCAGAACAACCTCAGCTGAGGAAATTTAGCATGTGAATCCCTGGCTAAGTCATGTCACAGATGTTCAATATTTCAACTCTGGCTCATTGGACGATGCAAAATAGTCGCTAGCCAGATGTGGGCTCTGCATCTATAAATCACAACAGCAGAGTCCTTGCCTGTAAAATTAAAAAGTTGCTCAAACATGCCATCTGGTGGTTAATCCATACGCCGGTATTCTACGCCTTTGAATTATTTTTTTTCTTAACACCAGAAGCTCAGTTCGGACACTTGGTCACCCCCCACCCCTGGCTTCACCTGTAAAACCATGAGACGATGCTTGTGCATACATAACCTGCTGGAGTTCATAGATGGGAATGGGTGTCTCCCTGTAGGTTCTTCAGATGCCGATGCCATCGTTTGCAGCATGGATTCAACCGGTTTTCAGGCAAGGGTAGCAAGACTCCGACCCAGGTCTTAAACTACTCCCACGCACAAGTCAGTGTGATGTAGCAATTAGAGTATGATCTAGATCTGGGGGGAAAGAGCAGGTAGAGAAAGAGGTACTTTTCTCCCTTTCTCACAATACAAGAACTCGTGGGCACTCCATGAAATTGCTGAGCGGTCGGGTTAGAATGGATAAAAGGAAGTACTTCTTCACCCAAAGAGTGATTAACACTTGGAATTCACTGCCACAGGAAGTGGTGGGTGCTACAAGCATGGACGGCTTCAAAAGGGAATTAGATAAAGCATATGGAGCAGAGGTCCATCAGTGGCTATTAGCCACAAGGTATAGATAGGGGCTCTGGGGCAAGTGATGCTCTGTCTTCTTGGTGCTGGGGGGGGTCAACAGTGGGAGGGCTTCTAATGTCCTGGCCTCACTGGTGGACCTCCTGATGGCACCTGGTATTTCTGGCCACTGTGTGATACAGAGTGTTGGACTGGATGGGCCTTTGGCCTGATCCAACATTGGCATCTCTTACGTTCTTATGTTCTTATGTATCTCCCTGTAGGTTCTTCAGATGCTTATGCCATAGTTTGCAGCATGGATTCAACCCGTTTTCAGGCAAGGGTAGCAAGACTCCGACCCAGGTCTTAAACTACTCCCACGCACAAGTCAGTGTGATGTAGCAATTAGAGTATGATCTAGATCTGGGCCACGACTATGGGGAGGGTTAACCTTTCTCCCACAGCTCCCAGGCTGTTAGTAGAGTTGTCAACTCTCTGGAGGGAAAACAAATGTCCTGTCCCTTTCCTAGATGATTAATGGGTTGTTATTTACTGGGTGATGTGATTTACCTCCATGCTACCAAAAGCTGCCCACTTTCACACATTAAGCCTCAGTTAAAAAGACAGGACATTTTCCCCCAGGTAATGGCAACCCTAGCTATGGTAGGGAAAAAGACAGGTTTCATAAAACTACCTGTCCTTTCCCCAGTGCTGGAGTGTGTGTGATTTCTACAGGGGAAACAGTGTGGGTTCAGCTCCTATCCCCCTTTCCCTTCTTTTGAAAGGGACCAGGAACTGTCTTCTCATCCACTGAGATCATTTTCTGAAGCTCTGCTTTGGGGGGCCCCTCCCAAGAGAGTTGATATAGGTAGTAACTGGGGGAAGGGCCTTTTCCATGGTGGCTCCATGACTGTGGAATAGTCTCTTTTTAGAGGATCACCTGCTACCCTCAGTGCAGTCATTCAGACACCAGGTGACGGTGCTGTGTAGTGGTTAAAGTGTCAGACTAGGGCTGTGATCACACACAAGAAATAATCCACTTTCAATGCACTTTCCAATTGGATTTTTACTGTGTGAACTGACAAAATCCAATTCGAAAGTGCACTGAATGTGGATTGAAAGTGGATTATTTCTTGTGTGTGATCACAGCCCAGCATTTGGGAGGCTTGGATTAAAATCTCTGGACTACAGACTTGCTGGGTGACCCTGAATTAGTCATACCCTCTCAGTCTAACCTCCCTCACAGGATTGTTGTGAAGATAAAATGTGTAAGGAGGGCCCACCCTGAAGCCAGGATAAAAATGTATTAGCCAGAAGATATAGTTGGCTTCAGAAGGCTTTTTATTACATTGTTGTTCCTGGTCATTAAATCACTGGATTATTCTGCTTTTATTCTATTTTTAAACACTTTTTTATGCTGCTTTCTTCCCCCAGTACATAATTTGCTTGACTTTATTTTTTTGCTGGCATTTCTTCCCCCTGGCCTGGACAGCTTGCAATCTGTTGTTTTTAATGAACTGGTATATTTTGTTGATACCGTGAATCACCTTGCGCATAATCTGGACAGGCAAGGTATAAATATATTAGAAAAAAATGAGTGTGTAAAATAATGAAGTGTCAAGTAGGTCTGGGCATGAACTTAACCACAAAGCAAAATCCATCACAAATCTTGTCCTGTTTGTGGTTCATGAACTGAAATTTGTGATGGGTCTATCATTGCCAACTTCCACAAACTTTTAAAGCTGTTAGTGACAGTTCATGACAGTTCATCATGGATAGAGCAGAAAACAGGGGTTTAAAGGAACTGCGCGTCACTTTAAACCCATGCCTTCTGTTCCCTACAGAAGCCTCAAGAACAGCTGAGCAACAGGGAGCAGCCTGCTCCCCATTGTTCAGCTGTTTTCCACGCTTTCTGCAAACCCCATTTGAAGGGACTCTGGTCCCTTTCAATGGGGTTTGCGAGGCCACAAACCGCAAACCAGTTTGGTATGCAAACGAACCTCCTAGTTGAGTTCGTGGTTTGGTTCATGGTTCAGCCACGAACCACAAACCAACACAAACCACATTTTTCCCGTTCATGCCCATCCCTAGTGTCAAGATCCTGAGAAAATTCACAAACCACAAACCAACACAAACCACATTTTTCCAGTTCATGCCCATCCCTAGTGTCAAGATCCTGAGAAAATTCAGATGAGTGCTCCATGTGCACGGAAGAGGAGAAGTCAGCTTTTATAGGCTGAGTTTGGATGGGTGTTTTTTTGTCAAGCCGTAGAACGTACACTATGCCGAAGGGCAGTCTATTCCATATCTGAGTAGACAATATTGACTGATTCGGTATAAGGCAGCTCTGTGCACTCAACACATGCAATGCCTGAAGTAAAATGTAAATTGCCTTCAAAACAAGTCAGGACAATAGGCATTGTTACCTCAGTCAGTCTTAGCAGGTCTGCTTTGAAGACCCTGCAGAGAAATGAAGTGGCAAAGACTTGAAATGGCACAACGGTCTGCACCACTTCAGATTGTAGCTGGAGGCGTCATATCTCAGGATGTTCCCCCTTTTTAAAAAACGGCCTGCAATAGAGAATCCATAGATCCTGAGAATATTCAGGTGAGTACCAGGAAGAGGAGGAGACATTTCTAGGCTGAGTCGGAATGGTTTCCTTGTCAAGCTGTAGAATGTACAATATGCCAAAGGGTAGGCTATTAGATATTAAAGAATCAGTTCACAACACACAACTATGTATTATAAGAATAAGAATATAAGAGAAGCCATGTTGGATCAGGCCAATGGCCCATCCAGTCCAACACTCTGTATCACACAGTGGCAAAAAGTACCAGAGGCCATCAGGAGGTCAACCAGCAGGGACAGAACTCCAGAAGCCCTGCATGCCAAGCAGATGCTCTACCACTGAGCCACAGCCCCTCTTCCATGGCTCTCCAGGGTTGCCCATCATCAAGTTGCCCAAGATGTAACTGACAACAAAGAGCGGGAGATGAACTAACATGGCTCAGTAGCTCAGTGGTAGAGCATCTGCTTGGCATGCAGAAGGCAATAGGTTCAATCCACAGCACCTCCAGTTAATAAGACCAGGCAAAAGGTGAGGTGAAAGGCCTTCACCTGGGACCCTGGAGACCCTCTGCCAATCTGAGTAGACAGTATTAGACTGATTCAGTATAAGGTAGCATTGTGTGTTCAGTGTATGCAATGCCGAAGTAATATGTAAATCGCCTTCAAAACAAGTCAGGACAATAGGCATTGTTACCTCAGTCAGTCTTAATGGGTCTGCTCTGAAGACCCTGCGGAGAAATGAAGTGGCAAAGGCTAAAACGGTCTGCGCCACTTCAGATTGTAGGTGGAAGGGTCATATCTCGGGATGTTCCCCTTTTTTTAAAAAAACTCCCCTTTGAAAAAAAATATCCATAGATGGTAGACCTTTTCCCCTGTGTTGCAGTTTTCTGTTTTGTGTGGAAGTTTTTTAAAACAACAGCAAAAGAATGCAAAAGAAGGTTCAAAACTGGAATCCATCCACAGCAGTCGAAAATGGTAAAGTCCCTTCTGCCACCACAGGGCTGGGCCGCAGTCTCCTGCATGTATGAACTAGCTTGTTGCTCAAATAAGTGGCCCTTCTCCATGGTCAGCTCTCCAGGATAATTGTGAAAGCGCCACACACACACACACATACACGGTGTCACATTAGTTCAGCCTTCTTTGCACATTCAGTGAACACACAAAGTTCACTACCTGCTGCAACCTCTATGTCAGCTAAATGTATACATACTGTCAGGGATGGTCACAGAGGTTCGTAGGCCCTCAACTATAGCAGGTCAGTACCTCTGTTTACCATGTAAAAGGGGGAAGGTGTCAAAACTGAATACGACTCTTTCAGGAAAAGATGAAACAATTTTTCAAAATAGGTGGCAGAAAGTTTATAACTGGGTGGGAAAAAACTGTTAGAAAATCCACCATTTGTACTTCCAACAAATGTATATGTATTACTCTGTTCGTTATTTTATGTAATAGAAAACGTACAAATAAACTTATTAAAAAAATAAATAAAAGGGGGGGTCTGTTATTTACCAATTAAAAACACAGATACTGCAGATCTGGTCATTACTCCCAACTTACCATGCATCTAAAAGGGTGTGTGTGTCTGTTATCTAACAATTAAAAATACAGACACTGAAACCTTGTTTACAACTCTGAAAGGCTCTTCCCAAGGCCGCTCATGACCCACATTCTAAACAGACCTTATGCAAGTTCCCAATCGCCACTGAACTCAACTGGGTTTTGGGTCAGCTGACTTCGTTTTGGCACTGGGGTGAAATAGAGATGGAGGCTGGGCTGTGTTATGTTCGACATCCTTGTGCCAAGATGACCAGGAAAGAATCGCCAGAGTAACTCTTATGAACAAAGAACAAAAGCATAAACTCATTCCCCAAGTCCGAGTTCCGGTTTGAGCAGCTAATGTTCCCCAGCTCACCCGGATTCTGTTCTCTCCACGGGGACAAATATTACCACCCATGCAAAGCAGAGAAGGACAGAGGCCCACAAGGGAACTGACGGAGCACGTAAGGACAAGCTGCCAACAGTTCTTGGCAGCCCAAAACATTGGTGAATTTGTTCCCAGGAAAAGCGATCGCGTGAGGGGGGAAGGCCTTGCACCTTGTCCGTGGACGGGTGGCTTGGTCGGCAGAAGATCAAAGATCAGAACGCTTCGCTCGGAAAATTAACTAAGATGTTTACCGAGAGAGAACCAGGATGGGCCCGCTTGTAGGGACACACACACTGTTACCCAGGGCTCATTTCGTAGAAAAAGAGGTGCAGGGGGCTCATTAGCATAACTCATTTGCATATGCCACGCACCCTGACATCACCGGAAGTGTGTCAGAAGGCAACACCCACCACTCAGGCTCCACTGGACTGTTTTGGCTTGCTTGCTATGGGGGGGGGGCGTGGCGCGTGCCCTTGCAGAGGAGGGAGAGCTTGTACCTGAATAAAACTTGGTCTTAAAGGTGCCACTGGACTGTTTTGGGCTGGGGGGGTTCTGCAACTTACCTGGCTGCGTCTTGCTCTGAATGAGGGCTGCTGGGAGCAGGGGGTGGGGCTTGTTGCATGTGCCCGCCCTCTGGGCTCATTACTGCCGGAGCTCTGCTCCTGTGCGCTCCTGCAGGAAATGACCCCTGCTGTTACCCAGTCAGTGGCCATGTTATGGAGGATCACAGGACTGTATGATTGAGGAAGGTTTAAGGGTATTCCATACTCTGATAGATTCGGCAGATGTGGTTCTAACAGAAGTGACTCTGTAGATCCTATTCTTTTAGTTTGCCCTGAATTTTCAGATTTGAGAGCCGAACTGATTTTTCCTTTGCTTACTCAGGACACTCTCTCTCTCTCTCTCTCTCGCTCTCTCTCTCTCTCTCTCTCACCTAAGTCTTCTTGATTACTGACAGGTGAGGTGGCAAGTGGCTCAAATTTTTGGCAGCTGTAACTCAGATAGTAGAACAGTGCTTTTGTATTTGTGGCTCTTCTGTTATTGAGGATCTTCTCCATTATATCCTTGAATGCTCAATGTATACCCAACCTAGGTTAAAATTTCTTTCTGGTATTTTATCAGACTTAAGCTTTTATTCAGACTCTGAGAAGACTGTATTTTTGTTAGCTGATTCCAATGCCAAGATATCCTGTAGAATGGCTCTATTTGCCTTGGCTGCAAAGAAAATACGGGCCAACGCTGTTCTTATGGGAACTAGTTAATATTGATCTTAGTGGGTACGTTTTGATTCAATTAATTGCTTATAACTTTGGTTTTATGGTTTTATAATATCTTAGATTTTACTCAATTTTATACCATTATTCATGTTTACAGTATTCCTCTCTGCTGTTATCTTTGGCTTGTAATGGCCTATGGCTAAAATACAATAAATTGTAATTTTCTTCTCTCAAACTCAGATAGTAAACTTTAGGCTTCCCTTTTAAGTGTGTGATCAGGGGCGTATGAAGACTCACTGGTGCCCTAAGCACTGACCAATCTTGGTGCCCCCCTCCTTTCCACACTGACCCCCAGTCCATTTTAGTCGTTGACCTTTCTGACCAGATAGACAATGCAGGTTGCAGCAATACAAGAATGTATAGCAATACAAAAATTTATTCATATGATAACACAATATACTGTACAAACTAAGCTTTTCACCCTTTTCTGAACTTTGTGGTGCCCCCTTTGGCCCTGGTGCCCTAATCATGTGCTTAGTCTGCTTAATGGTTAATCTGCCCCTGTGTGTGATGGCTTGGTGTTTATGACTTTTGTGGTGAAAGCAGGAAAGAAGAAGAAGTTGACGGCCACATATGCACGCTGAAGAGCGTGAGGGAGATCCTTTCCGAACGCACGCATCTTCCCTCCTGGCTCGGGGCTCACAGGGCATGTGAGAACCCTCCTGAGCTTCAGAATGGCTCAAAAGCAGCAACGCAGTTCCCCTCAGGACTCTCAACCCGCCGGAGTTCAATCTGATCAGATACAGCTCCTTTTGAATGCGTGCAGAGAAGCAAAAAAGTTTGCGTACTGCCCTTACAGCCACTTCCCAGTGGGGGCTGCACTCCTGACTTTGGACGGCAAGATTTTCTCCGGTAAGTGAAGGTGTAGTCTAGCCTTCCCCACTACCCCAGACCTGGCTCTCACCCGTAGGGCTACCAGCTCTGGCTTGGGACGTTCCTGGAGGTTTGGGGGAGGAGCCTGGAGAGGGCGGAGTTTGCAGAGGGGAGGGGCCTCAACCGGGATGTCATGCCATAGCGTTCGCGCTCCAAAGTTGCCATTTTCTCCATGGGATCTGGGCTATGTAGTCTGGAGACCCGTTGTGATTCCAGGAGATCTCCAGGCACCACCTGGAGGTTGGCAGCTCTAGAAAGGAGGGTCGAGGAGGATCTGCAGGTTCTCCACTTAATGCCCCCCTGTCCCTACATAAAGATTAAGTTCCCAAAAAAGTATTGTACTGGACAACATGTGCTTCCTGAGAAAAAGTCAACCCTCACACGGAAAAGGTTCCCAGAGGCACTTCCTTCTCCGTGTAAGGAATGAGTCTGGCTTGGGAGGCTCTTAGGACTTCGGCCTAGTGAGCCGTAGCTGTGAGTGAGCCTCACGCTCACAGCGTTAGAACATAAGAACATAAGAGACGCCAATGTTGGATCAGGCCAAAGGCCCATCCAGTCCAACACTCTGTGTCTCACAGTGGCCAGAAATACCAGTGCCATCAGGAGGTCCACCAGTGGGGCCAGGACATTAGAAGCCCTCCCACTGTTTGCTCCATATGCTTATCTAATTCCCTTTTGAAGCCGTCCATGCTTGTAGCTTCCACCACTTCCTGTGGCAGTGAATTCCAAGTGTTAATCACTCTTTGGGTGAAGAAGTACTTCCTTTTATCCGTTCTAACCCGACCGCTCAGCAATTTCATGGAGTGCCCACGAGTTCTTGTATTGTGAAAAAGGGAGAAAAGTACCTCTTTCTCTACCTGCTCTTTCCCATGCATAATCTTATAAACCTTGATCATGTCACCCCTCAGTCATCGTTTTGTTAGCACTTAGATTTTTGCTTCTCTTGTTGGGTCCCCTCCTCTCCCCGCTCCTGCCTTAACTAATTCAAAACAAATGAATGAATGAATATACTAGTTGGATTTGATGAATGTGACTATGAGATATGACTGGAGTGTTTGCCAAGGGGATTAACATTTCAACGCTACCCACTTTGACAGAGGTAATGTAATATGCATGGTTCGTTGGGGTTGACGGCATTTGAATTGCTTCTAGTAAACTGAATACTGAAAAAAGAATTCACAAGTTGGTGAAGAACTTTTTCCCCCCAGCCTCCAGGTGGGGCCTGGAGATCTCCTGCTTTTACAACTGATCTCCAGCGGACAGAGATCAGCTCCCCTGGAGAAAATGGCTACTTTGAAGGGTGGACTCTGTGGTACTGTACCATGCTGAGGCCCCTCCCCTCCCCAAACCCCGCCCTCTCCTGGATCCACCCCCAAAGCCTCCAGGTATTTTCCAGGCCAGACCTGGCAACCCTAAATAAATAATAAATATAAATATCGCCAGACTCCAGGTTCGGAAAATACCTGGAGAGTTGGGAGGGCTGCCTGAGAGGGCGGGGCTTGAGGAGGGGAGGGACCTCCACAGGGTATAATGCCCTAGAGTCCACCCTCCAGAACAGCTGTTTTCTCCAGGGGAGCTGATCTCTGCCATCTAGGGATCCATTGTAATTCTGGAAGACCTTCCAGCCCCACCTGAAGGTTGACCACCCTCTACGGTACCTCCCCAGCAGGGCTGGCTCCAGCCTATTTTGCACCCTAGGCGAGGATCCCTTCTGCCCCCCCCCATGCGCCCCCCAATTTTCAAAAATAAATGCATTTTAGGAAGAATGAAAAACACAAATAATCAAGAAACTCCCAGAGTACGGGGCCGGGTGCAGTTTGGTGCCCCTAAGGGCCCTCCCACTCTAGGTGATCGCCTAGTTCACCTAGTGAGTGAGCCGGCCCTGCTCCCCAGAGTTATGGCGTTCTCTTATTTTTTTAAAATCAGATTCTATTCTTTCTACTTTGTTTCTTCCCATTGGCAAAGATGGCCACAGCTTCGTAAAAACATAAAATGCTTTCATCTTGGAGACACACCAAAGTCTGAATGTGAGCGCTTTTCCAGAGCATTATGAATGTAGCCTATGAGGGCTCAGCATTAAACCTTCAGAGGAATGTGTGTGTGTTTGTGTGTGTATGGGAGCGTGTAAATTCTAATATCTTAATGTAAGGACTTTGATTTATTGCCCAGTTAGTCCCAGTGAGATTTCAAACCCAGTTAACCTGACAACATTCCCTTCCTCACAGAAGCTGGCCTACAAACTCCTTTGTTCTGTGAGCAATGGAACATTCCATGACACCACAGTCGCTCGGTCAATCAGGGTCACTACTGTCAAAAGAGATAGGGATTCTAAGGTTTGGCTGGGTGAGAATGGACCCGAACACGATCTGTAATCTTTTCAGGCTGCAACGTTGAAAACGCAAGCTATCCCCTGGGTGTCTGTGCTGAACGTACAGCCATCCAGAAGGCAGTGTCAGAAGGATATACCAAATTTCAAGCCATGGCTATTACTAGGTAAGTATGCCCCCAATGGATAAGCCATTTATATGCTACCAAGGGAGCTCAGGGCCTTTCTCCTAGTTATTAAAACCCAGAGGAGGGACTAAGCATTACATCCGCAGGATATCATGCCATGAAGTCCACCCTCCAAGGCAGCCATTTTCTACAGGGGAACTGACCTTGGTGGTCTGGAGATGAACTGTAATAGTCAGAGGTCTCCAGGTGCCACCTGGAGGTTGGCAACCTTACTGCAAGGTAAGTTTCAAGAGACGGCATCTGGCAAAGAGTCACCCAGTGACGTTAAGGGCAGAATGGGGATTTGAACCCCACCCCCATCTGCAAGGGCCATGCCAAACACAGCTACCCATTATTGCAACAGCTGACAGGCGTAGCCTATAAAACACAACAGTGTCAAGAAAACAACAACTGCATCAGCAGGGGTGCGTGAAAATACACTGCACCACAACAGCAGCCGCAGGCAGAGGGGAAAGAGGGAGGAAGCACATCCTAGGGTTGCCAACTGCCAGGTACGGCCTGGAGATCTCCTGGAATTCAAACTGATCTCCAGATGATAGAAATCAGTTCCTCTGGAGCAAATGGCTGCTTTGGAGGGTGAACTCGATAAGATTATTCTCCATTGAGGTCTGCCCTTCCTAGACTCCACCGTCTAGAGCAGGGGTGTCAAACATGCAGCCTGGGGGCCAGATCAGGCCCCCGGAGGGCTTCTATCAGTCCCACAGTGGAACTGGCTGTCTTCTGCTTTCAGTTCTATTGCTTCTGCCTCATCGTAGGTTTGCAGCTTACAAATACGCACTTGAACAGCATACTCAAGATTGCAACAGCACAGACATTTTGATGCAATACTTCAGAGCAAGAGGTGACAGTTATCAGACACTGTTAGATAAGCAAAATATTGCAAGATAATGTTTTATGCATGTTTTTATTGTAAGTAAAAAAAAATTGTGTTTGTGTCCTTTATAAAGTTGATATCTCCGCTACCTGGCATTACATTTTATTCTGTCCCAACAGCAATATGCAAGAAGACTACACCATGCCCTGTGGGGCTTGCAGACAAGTGCTGAGAGAGGTAAATGGTTTTTCCTTTTCTTTTCAAAACCCAAGCAACAATACTTCTCTGACTGCTCTCGCAAAACTTGTATTGCAAACACTTAAAGTCCAATTTTTAGAAATTAAACACAAAAGACGGTGGTCGAATCTGCATTTGCATTTTAAATTAGTTTCATGCTGCTGTGACACCGTCTTTCTCTATGTTTGTTTGAATGTTGTTTGGAGAAGATTCTTTTAAAGCAGTGCAGAGGTGCCATGACAGTGGAGCCGCCCGGAAAAGACGATAAACATATGTGGACGATAAACATATGCTAGCACTCTTGAGGTGTGAAAATGACACCAAATGTAGACCGCTTTTTTTTAGACTGAGTCAAAAGCCTGGGATACTGGTGGGGAAGACAAATGCAGATTCAGCCAGTGTCACAGCAACACGAAACTGATTTAAAAATGCAAATGCAAATTCGACCAAATACCCCAGGTTAATGCCATACTGACTGCAGTGCAGAGTCACCCCTGAATGACCATAAAATGGCCATAAATCTATGCAGACAGCCACAATAAAACCAGAGATCAAACAAAGTGAAAGCAGCATGCAGTCTGGGTGCTGCTATAAAATTTGACAGTCAATCAAAGTGAAAGTGGCATGCAATGTAGATGGGAATTTCTGTTCCAGTGTGGGTTTGGTAAGACAGCGGAGCAAATGCTAAATGCAGATTCGGCTTTAGTGTCATCCGCGGTCTTAGCCACTTCACTGCTTACTCCCAACTCCAAATCATTAATGAACAAGTTAAAAAGCACTGGACCTAGTACTGAGCTCTGTGGTATACCTCACTGCTTACCACCTTCCACTGTGTAAACTACCCATTTATACTCATTATCTGTTTCCTGTTAATTAACCTGTTTCTAATCCACAAGAGGACTTGTCCTCTTATCCCATGACTGCTGAGTTTACTTGGGAGCCTTTGAGGACAAACTTTATCAAAAGCTTTCTGGAAGTCTAGGTAAACAACATCTATTGGGTCACCCTTGTCCACATGTTTATTCACCCCCTCTAAGAGCTCTAAAAGGTTAGGGAGACAAGATCTTCCCTTACAGAATCCATGCTGATTCTTCCGCAATAGCTTTTGTTCATCAATGTGCCTACTAATTCTATCTTTAATAACCAATTCCACCAGATCACCTGTTATCACACACACCATTGAAAGCACAAAACATCATGGAAATACAGCAAAATACTAAGATGCATCAGTCACTTACACTTGGCTATCCAAGCCTCGTCTTCTGATTGCATAATATAAAAATTTTGCAACAGCCTTCATTATTTCACAATTAGAATCAGAGGTCATTTGGGGGGGGGACGCGGGGGAACGCAGATCCCCCGGGTGAGGTGCAGGGGGCGGGGCACATGACAAAGCCCCGCCCCCTGCTTCCGGCCGCCC
>NW_015161417.1:222183-285144 GCF_001447785.1 Gekko japonicus | reverse complement strand
CCACTGATGGACCTCTGCTCCATATGCTTATCTAATTCCCTTTTGAAGCCGTCCATGCTTGTAGCCGCCACCACTTCCTGTGGCAGTGAATTCCATGTGTTAATCATTCTTTGGGTGAAGAAGTACTTCCTTTTATCCGTTCTAACCCGACCACTCAGCAATTTCATTGAGTGCCCACGAGATATAATGCTCGAGCATCTCGATAGAAGATACAATGTAGAATGACATGATCCAGACTCTCAGTTTCATTAATACTACAGGGACAACCAAAACTGAGTTGTTATCAGCCACGCTCTGGTCGATAGAAGCCTTTGATTGGTTTCTAAGCATAAAGCTGCATAAGGAACACACGAGGGAAGTCCAAGAATTTTCTGTAAAAGATCTGGACTGAATTCTTTCCAAGTCCCCTTTTAAGTCTTCAATCCAGATTGGTACTCCATAGAATAATTGAGCAGCTAATTTGGCATTAAAAACTTTAAGGGCCGCCGGCACATACTGGTTACCCCTGGTATAATGGAAACGTATAATTGCCGCAGTGATATTGTTCGCTGCCTCAATTGCTCTCTCTTTATGATAGACCCATCTGGTGTTATAGTAAAAGTGGATACCCAAATACTTAAAGTTTTGACTTCTTCAATGAAATGGCCTCCAATATTCCATCTGGATGGCTTCCAAGTCTTACCGAAGATCATAATTTTGGATTTTTCGAAATTCAGAACTAGCCTATTCTTTTCACAATAGTCTACAGAGCTCTTCAAAAGGCGTTTCAGCCCTATACGAGTTAGGGCCAATAGCACTGCGTCATCAGCATAAAGGAGTAAAGGAATGGGGATCGAGCCAAGTTTATTTGTTTGATTGTTTAAAATATTTATATCTGGTGTGTTCAGCAGCGTAAAGGTCTCTAATACCAACTACAGGGTATTCAGACATATAATAAATGAGGCCAAAATATCCATCAAAGCCCCGAACATGACAGCCTTAACAGTAATACAAGGTTCTATTAATTTATATTTGGTTAATTCGCAATTTTAAAAGAAAAAATGAAACAGCATTAGAGGCACACAGCCGGGAGGCAATTTCAAACACTAGAGAATGTGAGGTATGAAAACGTCAAGCATTACAATTCCCAGCAGAAATCTTGCTCACTGCGGTGGGATGAACATCATTTGATTAAAACTGATGCGCTTTAAAGGTAATGAGAGCATCGTAACTATCTGATAGAATTCCCCAAATATGCATCTAAGGCATCAGTGAAAACTCTGATGTAGAAGCCAGAGCCAGTTCCCCAGGTGCGTTCTTATGCAGAGTTGCCAACTCTGGGCTGGGAAATTCCTGGAGATTTGGGAGTGGATCCTGGGGAAGGGGGGGGATTCGGGAATGGGAAGGGAGGACCTCAGCAGGGATGTGATGCCACAGAGTCCTGCCTACACAGCAGCCGTTTAGTTTGGAGATCAGTTGTAATTCTAGGCAGGGGTCATTTCATAGAAAAAGAGGTGCAGGAGCTCATTAGCACAACTCATTAGCATAACTCATTAGCATATGCCACACCCCCTGACATCACCGGAAGTGTGTCAGAAGGCAACACCCACCGCTCAGGCTCCACTGGACTGTTTTGGATGGCTAGCTATTTTTTTGGGGGGGAAACGTGCAGATCTGTCCTCACAGAGGAGGGAGAGCTTGTACCTGAATAAAACTTGGTCTTAAAGGTGCCACTGGACTGCTTTGGGTTGCTAGCTATTGGGGGGGGACGCACAGATCTGCTCTCACAGAGGAGGGAGAGCTTGTACCTGAAGGCGGGGCGGGGGGGGGCTCTGCAACTTACCTGGCTGCTTCTTGCTCCTCATGGCCCGACTGAAGGCCGCTGGGAGCAGGGGCGGGGCTTGTTGCATGTGCCCGCCCAGCTCCTTACTGCTGGAGCTCTGCTCCTGTGCGCTCCTGCAGGTAATGACCCCTGATTCTGGGTGATCTTCAGGCCCACACGGAGGTTGGCAACTCTATGCTGCTGCCCTGTAAAAAGAAAGAAGAAGAAGAAAACTTCTGACGATTCACACGGCAGCAACGTTCCCTTACGTTACTACTTGCAAATGCAGATTTTAAAACACTTTTTTCTCATGCGATTCTCTCCTAGTTTGGCAAACAGTGGGACCTCTATATGACCAAGGCAGATGGGACGTATATAGTGAAGACTCTGGAAGAACTCCTACCTCACTCTTTTGGATCCGAAGCTCTGAAAACGCCCTGAGGAGGGTGAGGGAGAAGGGACCTTGTTTGGCACCTCCAAGATTTATCTCCAGTCCAGTATTTCAAATTCTTTCCGTCGTCGTCACTTAGGCAAACTGAATAATGGATCCCTCCAGGGGTCATTTTGTAGAAAAAGAGCTAGGGGAACTCATTAGCATAACTCATTAGCATATGCCACACCCCCTGACATCAGGGGCCCGGCGGTGGACCTGCAAGGTCGGCGGGAGTGCGAGGAAGCCCCGCCAAGACCCTCCCTGGCCCCAGGCAGGCAGGGGTGGGGAGAGGCGGGGAGGAAGCAACTTACCCTCCCTCTTCTCCTGCCTCCTCCTGGCTGAATGAGGGCCGGAAGCGGGGCGGCGGGAAGCAGGGGGCGGGGCTTCGTCGTGTGTCCCGCCCCCCGTACCTCAACCGGGGGAACTGCGATCCCCCGTGATCCCCCCCTGAAATGACCTCTGGATCCCTCCCTTGATTGCTTCTCTATATGTGGTAGGAAGCAAGGAAGGAAGAAGGGTACAGTTCCCCCTCCCTGCCCCCTGCCTAACATCAGTACAAGGCATACAAATAGTGTATGGTGGAAAGAAGGATCAAGTCGCAGCTGAGTTATGGCAACCCCACAGCGTTTTCAAGGCAACAGACATTCAGGTTTGCCATTGCCTGCCTCCGTGTCACAACCCTGGTATTCCTTGGTGGTCTCCCATCCAAATTCTAGCCAGGGCCGAGCCTGCTTAGCTTCCGAGATCTGGCAAGATCAGGCATACTCATAAGGTATACTCATGTATATTATAGAGCAGGGGTGGCCAAACTTGCTTAACATAAGAGCCACATAGAATAAACATCAGATGTTTGAGAGCCGCAAGACATGAACAAATATTACATGTTTTTATTGGAAAATACGGGAACTTGCTTTTTATTAACATCAAATGCGGCTGCCAAAAATAATAACAAAAGGGGTTAAAGCAGATATTGATAGTGGTATTTATTTGTCAAATGGTATTTGTTTGGTAATGATATTTAGCTTCCCCAGCTGCCCTGGCGGGAGCTGCACAATATGTATGAAAAAGCCACATGTGGCTCCTGAGCCACAGTTTGGCCACCCCTGTTATAGAGTATATTAATGTACAATCCAACCTGCACCTCCCCTGTTCGCACAATCAGTTTCCAAAATAAAATCTGGAATGGTGTACGTGATCATAGATGCAACAAACATGAAATTGAGCAAACTTCAGAGGACGGCGGAAGACAGGAAGGCCTGGCGGGATCTGGTCCATGGGGTCGCAAAGAGTCGGACTCGACTGTGTGACTGAAGAACAACAACGTGATCTACCTGTTTCGGGCAAGGAATGTGATTCCACCTTCCTCCATTTTATTCCCACAACAACCCTGAGAGGTAGGGTGGTTGTGAAAAAGTGTTATCAAGTCACTTATGGCAACCCAGTAGGGTTGTCAAGGCAAGAGATGAACAGAAGTGGTTCGCCATTAAGCTGAGGGAACACGGCTGGCCCAGAGCCATGGAGTGGGCTTCACAGCTAAGAGGAGTTTGAAACCCAGGTACCCCCAGTCCTGGCTCAACACTCCACCCACTGCGCCACACTGGCCGTACACCATGTGTGCCCCATTTAAACAGTGCGTTTCCAGAGCACTGGGGGCAGAGCAGGCATGCCAGCTAGGTAAGAAGGGCAAATGCATTCTCTGTATCTGGCTTCTCTAACTCAAGCTCTGTTTCTTGTACAGGAAGAAAGGAGTGCAGCATTTATCCGTCCCAAGCGCAACATTCTCATGGCGATCACGCTGTTTAACTCAATGAAATGCCATCCAGGGCTATACGACAAGCTAATGTCTGGATAATTAAAGATGACTGGTTAGGAGCTTGCTATTAACGGGGCCTTAATTCCATTGTTCCGTTCCAGCCCAAAAGGGAATACAAATGACTGGTTCTTTCTCCTGATAACGCAGCGGTTGAGGGTAACATTGCCGCCATTTGGACTAGAGATTTCTGCAAGTCATGCAAAGACAGTTTGGGGAACATTTGCTCTCCTAAATCCCTTCTTCGGTGAATCAAATCAGCTGGGAGGGCCTGGATGTACATTCCTGGATTGACTGTTATGGCGTGGAACTGTTAATGGCTTTTATTGCATTTAGGGTTGCCAGTTCTGTGCTGGGAAATACCTGGAGATCGGGGGGGGGGGGCTGGAGAGGGCGGGGTTTGGGGAAGGGAGGGACCTCAGCGGGGTACAACGCTAGAGAATCCACCCTCTGAAGCAGCCATTTTCTCCAGGGGAACTGATTTCTGTAGTCTGGAGATGAGTTGTAAAAGTGGGAGATCGCCAGGCCCAGCTGGAAGGCTGGCAACCCTTATTGTATTCCTTACCTTTTGGAACTCGCTGCCAAGGGAATCTAATCATTTACACTGTTAACACAGCTTTAAAGTGTTAACCTTTTTTTTTTCTTTTGAAAAATGTAATCACATGTTTTGTAAGAGCTGTGTTTAGATTATGCCATTAGCACGTGTTGCCTTGAGTACTCTTGATGAATGGGAAAAAATAATAAATGCGGTCAATAAATACAGGAGCCGCAGGCCATGATGCTGCTGTAAAAGGTCTGTAGAGATCATAAATGACAGTGGTGAAAAGCAAAGTAAGGCACAGTGGTATGTACTAGGCAGGGGTCATTTCCTGCAGGAGCATACAGGAGCGGAGCTCCGGCAGGAAAGAGCCCAGGGGGCGGGCACATGCAACAAGCCCCACCCCCTGCTCCCAGCAGCCCTCAGTCAGAGCAAGAAGCAGCCAGGTAAGTTACAGAGCCCCCCGCCCCTGGTCCAAAACCGTCCAGTGGCACCTTTAAGACCAAGTTTTATTCATGTACAAGCTCTCCCTCCTCTGTAAGGGCAGATCTGCACGTTCCCCCCCCCCCAATAGCTAGCAATCCGAAACAGTCCAGTGGAGCCTGAGCGGTGGGTGTTGCCTTCTGACGCACTTCTGGTGATGTCAGGGGGTGTGGCATATGAAAATAAGTCATGCTAATGAGTTATGCTAATGAGCTCCTGCACCTCTTTTTCTCCAAAATGACCCCTGGCTAGGGCTGCCAACCTCCAGGTGGTGTCTGGGGATTTCCTGGAATTATAACTGATCTCCAGAGGCCACTGATCAGTTTCCACAGAGAAAATGGCTGCTTTGGATGATGGGCTCTATGGCATTATACTCTGCTGAGGTCCCTACCCCTCTCCAAATTCCACCTTCCCCAGGCTCTCCCTCCAAATCTCCAAAAATCACCCCAAAGTGGAGCAGGAAACCCTAGCAATGTACCTTTGTGGCAGAATTGTGTTCGAACTCTTCCTTGACAAACCCCCCCCCCCCCATCCACACACACATTTTCAGGAAGAGGGGAAAAAAATCAAAATAGATTGTCATGTTACGTGCTTTGGAGGTTGAGATGAAGCGGGTGGTTGTGTCCGTGAAAACATCTATCATTCCATGTTCTGTATCATTCTATTTGCAAACCTGAGCTTGACCTCCCTATTTCCCATACATACCATTAAAAGAAGGTCAGTATGGCACATCCTGGTGCCCTCACTTTCCAAAGGGAGGCAAATGTTTACCAGTGAAAGGGCCTTTAAAGCAGTGGCTCCCCATTTAATAGAATACTATCCTCGGACAGATTCATAATAAGGCCCTTCATTGTTTTCACTTTGGCACCAGTTTAAGACTTTTTAAATTATTCTTAGGATAGATGGATGTTTCTTTTACTGTATTTTATCTGACCTGAAAGCTAGTTTGGTGTAGTGGTTAGGAGCGTGGACTCTAATCCGGGAGAACCGGGTCTGATTCCCCACTCCTTCACATGCAGTTGCTGGTGTGTCCTTGGGTCAGTCACAAGTTCTTTCAGATCTGTTCTCTCAAGGGCAGTTCTCAAAAGAGCTCTCTCATGCCCACCTACCTCACAGGGTGCCTGTTGTGGGGAAAGCAGATTGTAAGCCGCTCTGAGACTCCTTTGGGTAGTGAAGGGCGGGGTATAAATCCAACCTCCTCCTCCTCTTCTTCTATGTGATCCTGTCCTAGTTCAGGAGTGAGTTCCTATTTCTCTTCCCTTCTCCTTTGACCTAAGAAATCCCATTTTGATTTTGCTTCTCCATTGCACAAAACAAATCCACGATTCATTCATGCTGTTTTCTGTTTTGGCTGCATTGAACTTTTCCTGTGAATTGTACATGTTGTTCAATATCTGCATCAGTATGCCACCCCCATACATTTATTATCTGTATAAATGTCATACATGGTATAGTATACATATGCAAATACAATACTCAGGCTTGGACTTTGGCAAGTCTGCAGTAGGAGGGAATTCCAGGGCCGGGAGGCAGTCTTCGTGGCCCTTCTCTCTAAACTTGATGCACAAGTGGTATAATTAGGAGGGCCTCCTTGGTGCATTTTGTAACTTAGCACTCCTGAGGATTTTGGAGATTTCCTAACTGGACTATGCCCAGCAGAGAACAGAAGGGCAGTGGTCTATTCCGCCACCCCCAGTGCGGTTGAGAAATTCAATCTGGTTTCAAGATTTTGGTTTTAATCAGGGATGCCAGCCTCCAGGCGGGACCTGGGGATCCCCCAGAATTACAGCTCATCTCCACACTACAGAAATTAGTTTCCCTGGAGAAAATGGCTGCTTTGGAGGGTGGACTCTATGCTATTGTACCCCGCTGAGGCTCCACCACCAAATCTCCAGGAGTTTCCCAACATGGAGCTGGCCTCCCTACCCCCCACCAGTGGCCAGGGGTGGGATCTGGCAACCCCATTGGGTCTTTTGGGGGGTAGGCAAGGTATAATTATTGAGTGACATTTGCAAATTTAAACTGTTTATAACATCTTGTGGTTTCCAAGTTGCTTTAACCAGCTGCTGAATATCACTTTTTAAACACAGCAGTAGTAAGGGCAATCTTTTTTAAAAATTATATGTATTTTTACAAACAATCTGATAAAACACATAAAACCGACACACACAGAGAGAAACTGCACCATTATATAAAACTCTTAACTGTATTTCCCAAGTCTAGAAACCACTTAAAGGATCCTTTAACACCCTTCCCCCAAATCTTTCAACTGGACCAACCCCCTTCAATTTTAGCAGTTTGGCTATTTTCTACAATAAGGGCAACCCTATCATTACCAGTGTGTGTCTGCAACTACGGTGTGATTTTTGTTTATGTATCTTGTGGCTCCTAAATTGTCTTTAGAGCCTGAATGTACATTGTTGTAATGACAGTCCCATAATATTAGTACAATTTGTTAATCCAGACCAGAGGGGAAAAGAAGAGAGGGCAATCTCATGCAGTTTCTTAACATTTTATTTTATTAACAATATATTTTATTGAAATGTATAAATCAAGATTAACAAACATCAAACCATAAGAGCTTCAAATACATATAGCACACAGACAGAGGTTACAGCAGGTAAACAAACTTATATAGTAACAACACTGAGTGGTCACTCTCTGCACATGGTCAGGAGCAGTGTTCCCTCTAAGCTAAGTTAGTGTGAGCCAGCTCACAGTTTTTTAGCCTCCGGCTCACAGATTTTTTTGTCTTAGCTCAGGAAGGAGGGCTCCAGAGCAAACTAATTTATGCAGTAGCCATATTGCTCGCTCACAACTTTAATGCTAGTAGCTCACAAAGCAGAATTTTTGCTCCCAAGACTCCGCAGCTTAGAGGGAACATTGGTCAGGAGCACTCTGCAGGCAGGGTCAAAGCGTAACGCGAACCCCACCGGCTCCCCGGGCCAGCCTCCGCCCCGCCTCGCTCGGCTGTCCGACCGCATTCGGGGGCGGCGTCACAACAAGCCGCGGCCGACAGTCAGAAGCACCGGCGGGGCGAAGAGAGTCGGTCGAGCGGCCGGGCCAGGCCCGGAGCGCGGCTGATCTGCGATGGCGCTGCGGCAAGCGCTGGGCAAGGGGCTGCGGCTGGGCCGGGGGCTGCTGTCGCGCTGCTTCGGCTGGGGGCCTCCCGTTCCTGGGCCGCCGCCGCGACCGCCGCCGGCCGCCGTTCTCCTCCGCCAGCCGCCGCCGACCCGGGCGGGCTTCCTACGTTTGGCCGCGGACCGCCTAGGCCTCCGGCGGGTGCCGCTCCGGCAAGTAGCCGCCCGGGTATCGGCCGGCCCTTACCACTGCCGCCGCCTCGGCTTAGCCTTCAGCCTGGGACTGGCGTTGCTGGAGCCGGCGCTGGCTCTAAGCTGAGTTAGGGTGAGCCAGCTCACAGTTTTTTAGCCTCCTGCTCACACTTTTTTCCCCTTTCCATATAAGTGTTTTTATTATTATTATTTTAAACCATATATACAACAGTACATTCAGAACACATATTAATACCATACAATAATCAACATTCTCAACCCGTAAGAGCCTTTTAAAAATATAACAGATCTTTGTAAGAAGAGTTGTTTGGAATCACTTCTTCCTCTGCGAGATATTCCACTGCTGGGAGCCAAGTTGCTTGAAAATCTTTTTGGTAAGAGACAATTTTACCATATACAAAGTGTTCCCAGATTTTGTTTTGCCAACATTGAAGAGTAGGTTCATTTTTGTTTTTCCAGTATTGGGCTAATGTTATTTGTGCAATTGCTCACAATGTTGCTATTAATTTTCTGCTCACACGTTTTAGCCTTCGCTCAGGAAAGAGGGCTCCAGAGCAAGCTAATTGATGCAGCAGCCAGATCGATCGCTCGCAACTTTAATGCTAGTAGCTGACAAAGTAGAAGTTTTGCTCACAAGACTCCACGGCTTAGAGGGAGCATTGGTGTGTGTGTGTGTGTGGGAGGGGCATTTATTGGGAACCTCCCTACTCCTCTCCCCCCAGGCAGCAGTGGGGCTAAAAAGCCCCTCCCCCAATATTAAATGGAGTACCTTTTCTATGGAGAAAGGGAGAGGAAGAAACGGGCCCTCCAGTCTAGCAGCTGTCCAGTCTTCAAAATAAATTAATTAATGGGTGGGATCCGGCTTCACACAGTGGCTACTCAAGGGAATCCCATAAGCAAAGTGTTACGTTAATAACCCTAGCTTGGCTGTTCATTGGTAGCATTTGGGTAGGCACAGGTAGACTGCCTCCAAGCATGGCGGCTCCATTTAACTTTTTTGGTTAACAGCTGTTGATTGCCACACATGCACACCACATGTACTTAAAATTCGCCAGAATTACCATGATGACAAAACGGAGAGAGAAAACAGGATGTTGCAAAACAAAGTTTGGGAGCGTCTAATTTATGGCAGAATTATGAGTCAGTCTATAATTCCTAATTAAGAAAATTACCAAAAAACTTTTCAGGGGACTTGGGGTATCCTGCAGTGGAATATTTACCGGGAAACAAAATTGTTCCAAAGAACCCACATTATCAAGATTTGTTGTGTTTTTGAATATTTACTGTTGTAACTCTTCATTTAAGTATTACCGCAAAATAGTCATTCCATTGTACATAGACTATCGTTAAGGTCGAAAGCTAATTGTTATATCTGAATTTTAATGTGGATATGGTTATTGTTATGTACAGAAAGCTTAAATAAAAATATTATATCGAAACAAATTTTTACAACATTTGAGTTAACAAATGATAAAACTGATAAATCATTTAATCTATATAATATACATAAGAACTGTAGATAGCTCTGCCTCTTTATATAAATGTCAGAATAAGTCTGCTGGGTCAGACTGTTTGTCTAGTTCAGCATCCGGTTTTGTTTGGTTTTCCCCACAGCGGCCATGCCTAGCAAGATGCTTCTGGAAAGCCCAGAAGCTGGGCCACACAGAGAGTTATTGTCCCCCAACAACTGGTCTTCAGGGGCATAGTGCCTCCAAACGTGGAGGGTCCATTTAGCCATTTGGTGACATGGGAAATGGGTGTTATGAAGCAGCTAAGAGAATTAGCTGCATTCCATAGAGTCCAACTGTCACCTCCGCCACAGAATGCCTGCGTAGCCTTAGGCAAGTCATGCAGTCCATCCCCCATCTGTGATATGGGGATGATAACACTGGCATATTTTACAAAGCTGTTGGAAGGACTGCAGCAAGCTAATGTACGTGAAGCACTTTGAAGGCTGAAAGCTGCATCTCGCATGGTGCAGTACTTGGCCCAGACTGGTCTGACCTCATTAGATCTCCAAAGCTAAGCAGGGTCAGCCTCTGTTAGTACTTGGATGGGAGACCACCAAGGAAGTCCAGGGTGGTTCTGTGGAGGAAGGTAGAAGAAGAAGAAGAGATTGGATTTATACCCTGCCCTTCACTCGGAGTCTCAGAGTGGCTTACAAACTCTTTTCCCTTCACCTCCCCACAACAGACACCCTGTGAGGTAGATGGGGCTGAGAGAGCTCTTGACAGAAACTGCTCTTTCAAGGACAGCTCTTATCAGAATTATGGCTTGCCCAAGGTCATCCAGCAACTGCAAGTGGAGGAGTGGGGAATCAAACCCGGTTCTCCCAGATTAGAGTCCGTGCACTTAACCACTACGCCAAACTAGCTGTTTTTATTTTATTTATTTTATTTTTTATTTATGTTGGGATTTTTATTCCGCCCTTCCCAAACGGGCTCAGGGTGGATCACAACAAATAGAGTCAAAGACTCGCTACAATAAAATCACATTGAAATCATGAAAACGATAATAAAATTGGTAGCGGCAGTATATAGTCTCTTGCCTTGAAAACCCACAGGGTCACCATAAGTTGGCTGTGACCCTACTTTCCACCACCTGTGGTTTTAGAATCAGATTATGATCTGGGAAACCCAGGTTCGAATCCCCGCTCTGCCACGAAACCCCCCCTAGCATAACGTGCAATGAATTTATGGAACTCACTGCCACAAGTTTGGTAATAGAAGCTAATTTCTTAGACGGCTTTAGAAGGAAGGACATTCCCACACCTCTTTAAGAACTTGCTGCTAGTTGATGTGGTTACGGACACCAGTTTTAAGGTTATTTTGGGAAAGAATATAGTGCAGGTCAGACTGATGAGCAGCCATGTTCGGGGGCAGGATGCTTCTTGAGCCCCAGATGTTGGATCCATAGGCCCAGGCTCTGCTTCTTTCTGCCTTAGCGACCTAGCACCATGAAGTATTTAACACAACTCGCAGTTGGCTTAGGGAATCCACTGCACAAGATGGCAGAGATGGCTACTTGACTGGGGTGGGGTTTAGAAGGGGACTGGAAAAAATTAATGGAAGGTAGCACACTCAGTGGTTGTTTTCTGTGATAGCTAGATGGAACCTCAATGTTCAGAGATAGTGTCGCTTGAACAAGAAATAACAAAAGGGCCCTTGCTTCCATATCCAGTTGGGCGTAGTGGTTGGGAGCATGGACTCGACGGGGTTTGATTCCCCACTCCCCCACATGCAGCTGCTGGTGTGACTTTGAGTCGGTTACAAGTTCTTTCAGAGCTGTTCGCTGACGAGCCGTCCTCGAAAGAGCTCTCTCAGCCCCACCTACCTCACAGGGTGTCTGTTGTGGGGAGGGGAAGGAGATTGTAAACTGCTCTGAGACTCCTTCCCATTGTGAAGGGCAGGATATCCAATCTCCTCCTCTTCTCCTCCTCTTTGAAGCATCTGACTGGCTAGGATGCTGGAAAAGATCCCTCTGAGGTCTGATCCAGCTGGGCTCTTACTGTTTATCTTGAGACATCCTGCCTATAAGATATGGCAGGGAAGACCTCAGTGGAACTGCCTGCCTGCCCTTCTTTGGGATCAGCTTTTCGTCACCAGCACATTATTTACACACACACAAAATACTGTAAGGATAATTTTGTGACCTGTGTTATCTGTTGTCGGGTTTTTTTCACCCCAGACAATATTTACGCAGAGGAAAAGGACTCCGAAAGATCCCCTGGGCTTATTCCGCCAGCGGGGCTTCAAACTGGAAGAGTACTCCATTGGCCAGCCCATTGGCAAAGGCTGCAGCGCCGCAGTGTATGAAGCGACGATTCCGTCATCTGCCTGTTGCAAAGCCAGCGGTCACCAGAACTCTGGAGATGGTGGTGGTTCAGAGACCCAGGCTGCAGATGCTCGCCGAGCCCGTTACTGGAGAGCTGGCTACCCGCTGGCTATCAAGATGATGTGGAACATTTCGGTGAGGACCCGGTCTTGGGTTTGCTACTTAGGAAAATCTTTTAGTGGAAGGTTGACTTCAGGAATTTTGGGGAGGGGGTGTTAAATAGAAAATTGAAACAAATTGGAATGAAAACGCTGTCAGATTATGGATTCGTTAATGCCTGTCTAAAACTCAGCCTGTGACAGCCAGGCCAGTTTTGCTACTAGGGTGTCGTTCCTTTGACTGGTTTGGGATGATTTGGGGAGAAGAAAATACAAAGAGCAGCTTGATGTGGTGGAGTGGTTGAAGTGCTGGACCTGGGAATTCCCAGTGCCACGGCAGTTCATTGGGTGATTCTGGGCCAGTCATCCTCTCTTAGCCTAACCTTCCTCACATGTTGTAGTGAAGATAAAATGGAGAAGAGGGGAGGGATGTAAGCCAGGGGTCCCCAGATTTCTTGCACCCGTGGGCACCTTTGGCATTCTGACACACAGGATGGTGGGCACAAGAACAAAATGGCAGCCACGGGTGGTGGGGTTAATCAGAAAATGTCATGGAGCAAGGTTATGTGTAACTCTCATAGTAATTCTTCAAAATGTAAGGCAGATGCTTTGTTGAACGGGATACTTTTTAATCCGCACAGCCAATCAGAAGCCCTCCCGCCCACTTTCTACTAATACTCAGCAGGTGCCAGGGAAGCTATAGTGCTTACAGACACCATGTTGGGGACTCCCGATATAAGCTGTTTTGGGTGGGCTATCAGTTTTCAGGTGGTATCTATTTATTTCACTATATTTTCTCCCACTTCGGGCCCCCAAAATACCTCACAAAGCTGCTTACGGCAATTAAAAGTCAGTGCAAGCATCGATCAAAATGAAGGTGCCTGGGGGAGGGGGTTTGGAGCAAGGGCTCAGCCCAGGTCTGGCGAAAGGGATTTAGCTGGGAGGAATTTGAACCCAAAGAAAGACGTTTCTTCTCTTCTGGCCCTGCTCGCCTAGGCTGGTTCCTCGAGCGAAGCCATCCTCAGCACCATGTCGCAGGAGCTCGTTCCAGCCCGGAGCTCTGCTTTGTCTGGAGAATTTGGAGTCGTCGCCTGCCCCAGGTAGGATTTATCGAGCAGAAGTAAACTTATACCCCCCCCCCCAAATTGTTTTAAGCTCCACATTGAGGGAAACAAAACCGTACAGAGGAAAGGTCAACCGCCGCCCTCAGTGAACGAGTTCTTTCAGAAAGATTCCTATGAATCCTGGAGGGTAATTTGCAAGAAGCTGGAAAAGGTGATGGGGGGAAGGCACACGGCTTCGGCAGCTGTCCCCTCTTGACGCAGTCACAGTTCTCCCCTTCCCACTCCAGTGCCAAAGAAGACAGGAGGAAGGCTTTGTATCTCCTCCCTGGTTATTCCAGAGTGGGTGACTTAAAGATGGAGGGCGAGGTGTCAAACTCATTTGTTATAAGGGCCAGATCTGACATAAAAGTTTGAGTCCAGTGGCACTGTGACGACCTCTTATCTGGGGAGGTCTAGTTTTACTTTAAAAGTTCTTATACTTTATTTTTCTTTGGGTATTCTGGCTGCCACCAGGAATTTTAATAAATTCCAATTCTTCTCTTCTGGGGTTGGTATTGTAGCGCGGGGTCTAGGCTTTTCGAGGAACTATGTGGTCTGAGGAAGGATTCTTTACTTAGCTGGTAAACTTGGAAGTAAATAGGATTTATTTAACGAAAGTATAAACACGAGGGTGAACAATGTAAACAGTACTGGGAATGATTTGAACCATGGCTTGGTGTCTCTCACAAGCCTCTCTTTTACTGACAGGGAGGTTAAAGCAACCTTGTAACACTTTTCACTGTATTCTTCTTAGACTCTCAGCTTCCAATTGTAACTCTTAGAACACAGAACTTAACCGTCTGCTTAACACAGAGATTTTTACTCTTATATTTCACACAGGAACTTCTCACACAGAGACCTCAGGACAAAACTCATATCAACTCTTTTACACAGCACACTCTGCTCTGACTAACTGTTTTTCTCAACTGTCATACCTAACAGACACACCCGATAGACATTCCAGTCGTCCACACAGCATCCATTCCAAAACCCCTCCCCTTCTCTGTCACTCACCAATCATACAACTTGCCTGTTTCAGCATTCTAGATTGTCCCACACAGCCATGCCAACCAACTTTTAAACACACACACACACACACAGTAAAACATGGAATCGTTACAGGCACCTTTAAGACCAACAAAGTTTAATTCTGGGTATATCTTTGGAGGATGAACTCTATGGCATTATAGTCTATTGAGGTCGCTCCCCTCCCCAGCCCCCAGCCTCAAAATCTCCAGGTATTCCCCAACCCAGAGCTGGCAACTCTAACTTTCTGTCTCATGAAAGCTTATACCCAGAAGCAGGAGTCATTTCGTAGAAAAAGAGGTGCAGGAGCTCATTAGCATAACTCACTAGCATATGCCACACCCCCTGACATCACCGGAAGTGTGTCAGAAGGCAACACCCACCGCTCAGGCTCCACTGGACTGTTTTTGATTGCTAGCTATTGGGGGAAGGGGGGAATGTGCAGATCTGTCCTCGCAGAGGAGGGAGAGCTTGTACCTGAATAAAACTTGGTCTTAAAGGTGCCACTGGACTGTTTTGGGCCGGGGGGCGGTGGGGGCTCTGCAACTTACCTGGCTGCTTCTTGCTCTGACTGAGGGCTGCTGGGAGCAGGGGGTGGGGCTTGTTGCATGTGCCCGCCCCTTGGGCTCTTTACTGCTGGAGCTTCGCTCCTGTGCACTCCTGCAGGAAATGACCCCTGCCCAGAATAAAACTTCGTTGGTCTGAAAGGTGCCACTGGACACAAACTTTGTTCTCTTAGTGATGGAAAGTTAGGGTCGCCAGCTGTGGGTTGGGAAATACCTGGGGATTTTGGGGGTGGTGCCTGGGGAGGAGGAGGTTTGGGGAGGGGGAGGGGCCTCAGCAGGGTATCGTGCCATAGAGCAGGGGGGGCCAAACTTGCTTAACGTAAGAGCCACATAGAATAAATGTCAGACGTTTGAGAGCCACAAGACATGAACAAATATTACAAGTTTTTACTGGGGAATATGCACATTTGCTTTTTATTAACATTAAACGAGACTGCCAAAAATAATAACAAAAGTGGTAAAAGCAGCTACTGATACTGATATTTATTTGTCCAATGATAATTTGTTTGCTAATAATCTTTAGCGTCCCCAGCTGCCCTGCCGGGAGCCGCACAATATGTGTGAAAGAGCCGCATGTGCCTCCCAAGCCACAGTTTGGCCACCTCTGCCGTAGAGTCCACCCTCCAAAGCAGCCATTTTCTCCAGGTGAACTGATCTTGGCCATCTGGAGATCAATTGTAATAGCGGGAGATCTCCAGTTGCTACCTGGAGGTTGGCAGCCCTATGGAAAGTGTCGTCAGGTCGCGGCTGACTTATGGCAACCTCATAGGGTTTTCAAGGCAAGAGACGTTCAGAGGTGGTTTGCCCTTACCTGCCTCTGTGTAGTAACCCTGGACTGCCTTGGGGGTCTCCCATGTAAGTACTAACCAGGGCCAACCCTGCGCTAACCGGGGCCAATCAGGTCAGGCCACGCTCCTGTTAGAGTTACTGAAATCACTGGTCTTATATGTGAGAAAGTCACGCATGTGCTTTCTCTAGCATAGCTGTAATTTGGGGTGGTGGTGGCAGTTGTGGGGAGGTTCTGTATGAAACTCTGTGACAGGGTCCCTTACAACAGGCTGTGATAGAAACTTCAGGCTGCTTGCCATTTGCTCTTTGCAAATCTTGGACGACTGTCTAACATTGCATTGTAAATCGCACCTTGAAGCGGAGAAGGTTTATTTAAATCACCCAATAAAAATAGCAGTTTAAATTTTTTAAAAGATTTCCATTTTTAAAAATAGGACTCTGCATCAGAACATGAGTGCATTCTAACAGGTTGCCAGAACAATTAAAATATACCGTTTTGCTGCTTTCCAGGACTTTGACCCAAAACCTCTGGCTCATGTGCAGCTCATGTGCCTTTTGTACTGTGCTGTGAAATGAATGGATTTGTGTTCACACTCAAGAATATGAAGCCAGATGTCTTAATTAAAGACTGCAGTGCAGCTAAGAATTAGGTGTGCCGGCTTGTGGGCCAAATGCCCAGAATTCCGTGAAAGCGAAGGTGGTTACAGATGAAAAATTGTGTTTCTCTATGAGATTGCAAGTTGGTATTCGCACCAACAGAGTCATAAATATTCATTTTCAGAATCAGCCTGAGTAATGAATGCACACTGTTAGATGTGCTTGTTTCCCCTGCGGTCTTGGGTAGATGATTGACATCAGGAAAATGGGGAGGGGGGTGATCACCTCCTCCTTTTCCTCCTGCCTATCTTTCAAAGTCGCATCTCATCTAGCCTGGCCGTCAAAATCCCTGTCTCTGTTTCTCTTCTTGAACTAGAGGAACTAGGGCCCTAACTCACAGGGGGTTTGAAGAGAACATGCTTAATAAAGACTGTCAAGGCGCATTGCAAATTGAACAAAACACTGTCACAGTGATAAATGAGTTGTCTTGAAACAGGAAACCTGGCTTTGGGAAGAAGCGGCTGAAACCTCACCCAGGCATCGTCCAGGTGCTCCGAGCGTTCACATCTCATGTCCCGCTGCTTCCTGGCGCAATGGTAGACTACCCAGATGTTCTGCCTGCCACTCTGCATCCCTCTGGAATTGGGCACAGCCGCACACTCTTCCTGGTGATGAAAAAGTAAGTCAACAAGGGAGCAGGGTTTGGCATGGCTTGTGAGCCCACCTAGCTTCTAGCCTTCATATTTTTGAAAAACAGTTTGGCCTCTGCTTCTAAGCACAGCGGGCTCTAGAACGCATTAGGCTGCTGTAGGAGCTGGTGCCATTCTATTTTTCCCCTGCCTTCATTCTCATAATGACACACACATAAACACCACATCCAATAAATTCTACCATTCCCACAATCCTGTGCTTCTGGCAGTCGGTGTTTTCTGCTGCACATCGCAAGTTCATCTGCTCCAGTATTTATTCTGCACTTCGTTTTCCCAAAAAACCTTTTGAACACAAAACCTTTCTGAGGAAGGAGGGAGGTGGTGTTAAGCATGACATGGGAGCCAGCCAGTATGGGCTGTACATAGCTGAGTTGCCAGGGAGGCAGTGTTGAAGTGTGACCGAAACAAGGTTTACCCAATCAGCACTGTGCAAATCCTGCAGAAACCAAACAGAACCGGGCTGTTTTCAAACCATGGATCTCACACATATCAGCCACCCAACCAGTACGGTTATTTTTCCATTGTTTCCACATGACACTGTCCACTATTTGTGCACAGACAGTCGTCCATTCTTTCCACAAAAAACAACAATCTGTTTTATTTTAAACCTGTAAAGAAAACCCTACCGTATTTCCTGGGCAGTTCAGTATCGGCACAAGCGGTTTCTTATGTCTGAAGGGGAAACTGCATGATTGCGAGGACAGAGACAGACGTCTTCAGCCTGTCTAGAGTTTTCATTCTGGACTCAAATGCCCATCTGCATTGAGCTTCCCTCCTGCTTTCCCTGCCCAGCTATCCATGCACTCTGCGCCAGTATCTCCGTGAGAGGGCTCCCGATGCCCACCTGGGCACCATGATGATCCTGCAGTTACTGGAAGGGGTGGACCACCTCGTTCGACAAGGAGTGGCTCACAGGGATTTGAAGTCGGACAACATCCTAGTCGATTTTGACCCTGGTATGTCCCGGATTCTTGCTCCCTGAAACGATTCCCCTCTTATTCTCTTTTTCCGCCACCCTCCCTCCCCAATCTGGGCAGCTCCCTTCCTGCAGACAGAGGTGGCACAAAGCTTCCTGCAAAGCTCTCCTTGGAACCCTTTGCCACAGGGCTTTTGGCCATTTCCCATAGTCCTCTCACATGAATTCTTCCCTTTCTGTGTCTTTTGTTCCTCTGCATCTCTTGTCCTCCCAGGTCCTTTCCACACTTGGATCTCATCCCTGCTTTTATCAGAGTTCAACTCGCGACACAATGCCTTCCATTTATCCCTGGTTATAACAGCATCCGTTTATCCGGGGACAAGTGTGGGGCGAAACCGGGGTGACCTCAATATAATGAGGAAACAAAAAAAAACCCCGAGATAATTACAGGGGTGAACTTGAGTGCAGTGTAGAATGTAAAAATACCCCGAGATAATTACAGGGGTGAACTCGAGTGTAGTGTAGAATGTAAGTTTGGGGACAGGGTTGAGCCTGGATTTAAGGTCTAGTGCAGAATCACCCCCGGATTTCTTATCTCTCTTTCTTAGGGACCAGGGGGGGGGGCTCTCCGTATGAACTGGTCTGTGCAGGAATTCTGTGTAGTCCAAAAGCTTGCATGTTCCCCGTAACATAAGCTGCTGTCCCCCCCCCCCTTAACCATGTTGTATTGTTGGTAAGCAAACATTTAGGGGGCAGCAGCTTGGAAAGGACTCTTCCACGACCCCCACCGAGCTCTTCATGTGCTGTTGCATTGCTCCCAAGCATCTCAGTGAGACTTGCGCAGGAAACCAGTTGCCAGGAGGGTGGAGCCCACTATAAGTCAGGAAGTCACACTTCTGTGCGCCTCGGCAGCCCTGCGTGCCTGCCTGGAAACTGACTCTGTTCTCTTCCCATCGTTTGCAGCGGGACGCCCATGGCTGGTGATCACAGATTTTGGCTGTTGTCTGGCTGACGACAAAATTGGGTTGAAACTGCCTTTTACCAGCTGGTACGTGGATCGTGGCGGCAACAGCTGCCTCATGGCGCCAGAGGTAAATCCTGGCTCTCTTCGGGGCCGTTCTTGAGTATCCGGCATCCCTGCACACCAGTGCAGGCTTCTAGAAATGCAACAGGGCTTGATCGCAGTTAAAAGATGCAGGCTGAAGCTAGTCAGCCGGTGTGTTTCCTCGGCCATCTGAACCCTTCAGGGCAATGCATGGAGTCAATAGAGACTAAAGCGCAGAGCTGGTTTGAGAAGGACAACAAAGGGCAGGGAGGGTGTTGGCTAGCTGCAGGATTCGAATGCTTGCCTGGCAGGCGACTTGTTTCACCAGCCTCCTGACCTGTAAGGGTGGGGCCAGCCTTCAAGGCTGCCTGTCTGAACATCCCCCACTCCCCGTCTACCAGTGAGGGTCTTAAAGAGGCGACGCTCTGGCTTGAAGTCTGTTACTCCTGCATTCCCCTGGCAGACCTCTTGGGGTCTCCAGTGGGGAAGACAACATGTGATGTACTGGTTAAGAGTGCCAGCCTTGGATCTGGGAGCCCCCAGGTTCAAATCCCCCCACTGCCACAGCGTGCTCTTGAGCCAACTACAATCCAGTGGCATCAGACTCATTTGTTACGGGGCCAGATCTGACATAAATGTCACTTTGTTGGGCCGGGCCACACGTGCCATAAAACGTAATGCCGGGGACCGGAGATATTTTACCACTGACCGTGACCTGTACCCCTCCTCAGCAGAGCTCGAGGCCAAACCAACGCTCCTCCTCACCCCTTATGGTTGCCAATTCTGGGTTGGGCAATCATCGAAGCTCTGGGGGAAGACTCTGGGGAGGGTCTGCATTTGGGGGAGGGAGCAAGCTGACCTCCTGATGTAAGCATGGGGTATAATACTCTAATATAGGCCCGTCCAGTCCACATTTTGACTGGTTTCCCCCCCAGTTGCTTGCATGCCAGATAAGAGACCTCGACGGGCCCCCAGGCCATATGTTGGATATGTTTGAGCTATACATTCTCTTTTAGTCTAAGCTACCTCCCAGGGTCATTGCGAGGATAATACAGGGGAGGGGAACATGATGTTGTAAGCTACTTTGGGGCCCTGTTGGGGAGGAAAGTGGGGTAGCTAAATAAATAAAGACTGGCAAGTAGGGGCAACTTCAGGGGCTCATGTTGGCCTTGGGGAGGCTGTCTGCTGGTTCCTTGGTCCTCCTCGGACAGGGGAGTGGCCTTCTGTACCGGAGCCCATCCTCCCCATGTGGCGCTTCAGACCTCTTGAGACCCTGCGAGTTCCCTGACTCCATTTCCTCCAGTCACATTCCAGGACCCTCTTGGAGTCTGGGCCAGTGCCATTGGTCTTGCTCTGGAGAGCCTGCAGAAAGACCCAGGATTGCGTCAGGAGCTCGGTTTGCCGCACTTAGTCCTGCCTGTACATTTCTTCCCCCTTCTGGCCGTCACCTCTACAGGTGCTCACAGCTTCCCCCGGTCCAGGCGTCGTGATCGACTACACCAAAACGGACGCCTGGGCAGTCGGAGCGATCACGTACGAGATCCTCGGGGCCCGTAACCCGTTCTACGGCAGTGGGGGGTCGTCCCTCGAAAGCAGGAGCTACCGGGAGGAGGAGCTGCCACCCTTGCCAGAGACGGCGCCCCCGGAAGTGAAGAAGCTCGTCAGGGCACTGCTTTGCCGGGATCCCAAGAAGGTGAGAGTGCTTTCCCCCAAGGGCTTCCGGGTGTCCCCTTTCTCGGCAAGAGGGACACCAACCCAGAAGCAAGCTGCCTGCAAAAAGCACTCTGGTCCTCGGGTAGCATAATCCGCTGGAGCTGTGATCCCATTCCCTAGCCTGGCGCCTGCCACTGTGCCTCCTGATGCCTGCTCACTTCTCTCCCACAGCAAAAAGCTAATCCTGGCATTCCTCGACCTCATGGCGTAGGAGGTACTTCATATGACCCCAGTAGGTCATATGAGGTACCTCCATCTGCAGAGACATAAGAACATAACAGAAGAACATAAGAGAAGCCAGTGTTGGTTCAGGCCAGTGGCCCATCCAGTCCAACATTCTGTGACACACAGTGGCCAAAAATACCAGGTGCCATCAGGAGGTCCACCAGTGGGGCCAGGGAACTAGAAGCCCTCCCCCTGTTGCCCCCCCCCCCCCAAGCACCAAGAAGACAGAGCATCCCTTGCCCCAGACCGAGAGTTCCTATCTATACCTTGTGGCTAATAGCCACTGATGGACCTCTGCTCCGTATGTTTATCCAGTTCCCTCTTGAAGCCATCCAGGGTTGTAGCTGCCACCACCTCCCATTTGGAAACAGCTGCCTCCATGGATGGTTATCTCTGAACCTTGCAATGTGTCATTATTGGCTCCAACCACCTGGCAGCCATTTTGCGTTCGGCTGCAACCCCTACACATGCACCATGGCAGCCATGTGTATGACGGCACTCGCTATCGCTTCTAAAAATCCAAAAGTGCCCACGGACTCAATAAGGCTAGGGCAGCCTGGGCCAGAGAGTCACTCTCATTGACCTTCAAGCTCTTTTAATGCAAGAAGAGATTGAAGAGTGAGAAGAAGAGATTGGATTTCTACCCTTCCCTTCACTCGGAGTCTCAGAGCGGCTCACAAACTCCTTTCCCTTCCCCTTCCCATAACAGACACCCTGTGAGGTAGGTGGGGCTGAGAGCTCTTTCGAGGACTGCCCTTTCAATGACAGCTCTGACAGGACTAGGGCTTGCCCAAGGTCATCCAGCAGCTGCAAGCGGAGGTGTGGGGAATCAAACCCGGTTCTCCCAGATCAGAGTCTGCGACACCAAACTAGGTAGTGGCTCTCTTTGGAGTGGCCTGCATCGTCAGATGCATGTTGCAATGCCCATGTGCCAAATGTGCATCTGTGAGCCGGTTCTTTGTGTGAGTGTCCTCCCAAGATGTTCCCCAACTGGAGGTGCCTCCTCCAGAGAGCTAGTTTGGTGTAGTGGTTAGGAGCGCGGACTCTAATCTGGAGGACCGGGTTTTATTCCCCACTTCTCCACATGCAGCTGCTAGGTGACGTTGGGTCAGTCATAAGTTCTCTCAGAGCTGTTCTCTCAAAAGCAGTTCTCGAAAGAGCTCTCTCAACCCCACCTACCTGATAGGGTCTGTTGTGGTGAGGGGAAGGGAAAGGGATTATAAGCCGCTCTGAGACTCTGAGTGAAGGGCAGAGTGTAAATCCAGTCTCTTCTCTTCTTCTTCTCCTCCACATGAGCAGTCACTCAGAGTGCAGAAAACAAAGGCTCCTGCCCGAATAACATTACGCTTATTTATTCTTCCTGTTTTCATTCTGCCCTTTCCTCTCAGGTGCTCAGGGAAGCAGGTATTCCTCTCCTCTCCTCCCCTTTATCCTCACAGCAACCCTCCTGTAAGGTAGTGAGAGAGTGACTGGCCCAAGATCACCCAGCCAGCTTGAGGGCCAAACAAGGAACTTGACTCTGGGTCTCCCCAATTGTGGTCCTGCATCCTAACCTCCCCCCCGCCCCCCCCCCCCCCCGCAATGGTGGGGAGGCTGGAGAAGGGAAGGCAGAGAGCCCAGCAGTTAGATCCATTCTTCTTCTGTTTCTTCTCTTTCAGAGGCTCTCAGCCAGAGTTGCGGCCAACGTGCTTCACCTGAGCCTGTGGGGTGAAGGCCTACTCAGCCTCAAGGACCTGCAACTTGACAAGATGATTAGCTGGCTTCTTCACCAATCAGCAGCCACCTTGTTGATGGACGGACTCGGAGATGGAAACCGGGCCGAAACCAAGCTGAAGAGATGCTTCTTGGCAAACCTGGAGTACGAAGATCTCTGGGAGGCGGCGGTTTTGCTTCTCTCCTGGAGAAACGTGCTGGCGGGATGAGCTCCAGTCTGCTTCCCTTTGAGCCTTTGGTGTAGTCCCTTGTTGTTTCACTAAAAGCACATACCTGGCCGAGGCTCCTTTTATTTTGGTAGCCTAGGGGTATTTTAGGTGAGAAGCCGCTTCCGGGGTTATTGTAGGCGCAGGTTAGGTTCACCCACCGAAATCATCACTCTACCTTCTCCGTTTGGCTGTCAGACTGGGTGATTTATTTCATATTGCTGCTGCTTTTAAACCAGGAGGACCTCACTGCGTATGTCCTTTTCAAAGCAAAGCCATAGCTCAGAGTTTCTGGGTAGCGGGGTGAAGATAACAAAGCTCTGCAGATGTCATTTATTCAAAAGATTAATTTGTGTCCATGGACGACAGCGACAAATCCAAAAATCTCTTAGACCTCTGGATGTTATCAAACCGCTTTGGCGCATTTACAAACCAGTGTTTCCTCCCCAGGATTTGTTTCTGAAGTACTGGGAGCCCGTCGTACCGAACCCCACGTGGATTTGATCAATGTCCTGCATGCAGGTTAGCTCCTTTCTTAAAAAGAATCTCACTTTCCCAACAGCAGACCCGGTTTGAAACAGTGGATCTTGCTGGCTTAGAGGGAATCCTTAGCAGCCAACTTACTGCGTTTCAGTCCCAGCTCATGTGCAGACCACTAGCTAGGAAGGTTCCTTCCAACCTCACACTTGAAACTGGACCCTTCCCAGTGAGCTAAACTGCACCCTGAAAAGAAAAAAGGGAGGTGGCAGCAGGAGGGAATGTCAACTACGTGGGAGACAGGAGTCAGCTGCCCACTCTTAAGGGCCGAAGACGGACTGGACTGTTTAGTCATTCTGCTTTTTGCGGGTGTGAGCTGCACACCCCCAAGGGGCAGAAGGGGAAAGAGCTATGGGTGAGGAGGGGGACTAGATCCATCACTCCCCATCTTTGAAAAGACAGCCTGCTCTAGTGGTTAAGAGTGGCAGACCCTAATCTGGAGAACTGGGTTCGATTCTGAACTCCTCCACTTGAAGCCAGCTGGGTGACCTTGGGTAAGGCACAGCTCTTTCAGAGCTCTCAGCCCCCCAAAAAATCTAGCTCGCCACCTAGTGGCGCATAACGCTATAAGAGCTAGAACTGTCGGCTGCCAGACAATCTTTGAATCTCCTGGCTGTACAGTGGCATGAGATTATTGTTATTATAATTGTTCTGAAAAGACAGAGTGTTTGGTGCATTCCTTCATTAAATCTTTTTGTCCATTTATATTTCTGAATGGGGCCCTCAGACATTATCACAGCAGCGCTTTAGAAATGTCTTAAAATAATAATAATGACGTTGAGCAGCATAGGAAATTCCACGGGGCTCCATCGAATTGATTTCTGGGAAGCAACACTATTTATCTCTCTCACTCACACACTTGAGGAGCCAGTTGATGTGATGACGGCAGCCATCACATGGTAGTGTAGTGGTGTCATGTGTTGGGAGTGTTGTGTACCTCCCTGGAGGCAGGTTGGCCCGTGAGATCCGTCCCAGTTCAGCTGACAGTGTGAACAGTTATTCAAGTCTTCAGGAAGGGATACAAGAGAAGAGGAAGGAAGGGAAGGAAGGAAGGAAGAAAAAGAAAGAGAGAGAGAAGAGGGGAGACTCAGCATTTGGTGGAGAATACTCCACTAAGCTTTGGCATCCCAGCAAGCCAAAATAATCATTTCTCATCCTAAGAAGATACAGAGGTCTTGATGTTCTACGAATTAGTCGCTTTAGAGTTTTTAATCATTAGCCAGTGGGGAGAGTGCTTCTGGCGACAGTCTCATTAGAGTAGACCTCATAGCTCGTGAACCGTGAGGTGTTTTATTGCCGGTTGTTGTGGAAGTTAATTATTTCAGCCTCTTAGCTCAATAAAACCTCCCATTCTCTTGTGCTTGAGAGGATCTGAGGACTCCGTTCTGTTTTGGAATTGGAATGATCGTGCCCTGAAGGAGGGCAGTTTCTGAGGCACACCCCAGGCCAAGTCTCATCTCTGATCGGCTTAACCTCAGACGGTCTTCCTTAATAGATGGGAGGGGGCTGCCATGATTCTAGTTGGGGCCTCCAAGAAAGGACTGGGAAATTCAGTGACTTCCTGACCGAAAGTTCTAGAACCTTACATCAAATTTCTGTATCTTTTAACGTCTGAAGCTTGGGAGTTGAATGAGGACAGTTGCTTTCCTTTGCTTCCTTTGATCAAACATTGTGTGTGTTTCGTTCAGAACCTTTTGCCTGGCTATAAAGAGCACTGTCCTTAAATAAATAACTTGTTAAGTTATTCCGTACTGCGTTAGGCATAATAATGAGGGAGATCCCCCCCCCCTCCCCAGGATTGTGTTAAGTTTTAACAAATCCATTCTGAACCAAGAGGAATTTTGTGTGAGCAGAACTGGGCTGGTGTGTGTATAGGTGTGGGACGGTGTGTGTGTGTGGTGAAGTTTGGAGCTAGCCTTTCCACGTTGCAAAGAAGGACACCTGTCACTCCAGCTTAAAACACACACAGAGAGACACCAGAAAAGTTCACGTTCTAAAATCAGCTCCCATTTTCCCATTGGCAGCTGCAGTGTCACAAATTATAATGCGTTCTTTTAATAAATCATTCTTCAGTAGGGCAAACGGGTGCTCCAGGCGGAACAGTGAAGCTGCTGGTCCCACCAAGGCCTTCGCACTGTGCTTCATGGGTGGGTGAGGGGAAGTCTGGGCAGATGTTTCCAGTTGCTGAATGCATGGTGGTACACAGTAGAGATGCACGCACATCAGCTTCAGTACTGGGGACAGAGAATTCCAGAAAATCTCAGCTTTCACTTAAAATCAAGTTATTGAATCATAAACTGAAAAACATGTGGACTGTGCCTGGTGGAAAGGGAATCGGTGTCAGTGCAACAGTCCTTTCCTCCTTCCCTGGTGCCATTTTGTGGGATGAGGCAAAGGCTGAGCCGCTGTCGGTGCCACTGAGTTCAGTGGCCCCTGAAGGGCTGGCTCGCAGGGGCTGCCCAGGCGGACCTGTTCCAGGGCTCTTTTTGTTGGGAAAATAGTAAAACATACTTAAATACTCAAGAGTTTCCAATGGATCTTTGCTTCACTGGAGAGGAGACGTTTCTTTTCTACGTAAAAATCTTTATTTCTAAGGGAAGGGTTCACGTGGAAAGCTACAAAATAAAAGAGATATCTAGAGCTACATTTTTACATCCTTACAGGGCAGAACACATGGTCACACAACAATGGAGATTCTCCTTCTTGACCCCTAGAAGGAAGTCACCTGATTGCATTACCCAATCAATGTTACTCAGTTTCGGCAGGCCTTGCTTACATTGGCTCTGTGCCAGGTTTCCTTCCAGGTCAGTCTAAACAATAGCACAGAAGGTAAAACAGATTAACTCTATAATGACTGGAATCTAGACCTTGTAAGTCACACATTTCCAACACTTCCCACTTCCCAGTCTGCTCCTGAAACCTGGTGATGGTGTGAGGGATGCTGGGAATTTCACGGCAAAACCATTTGGCCGTGATTATCCCTCGAGAGCCAAGCTTTAGATTGAGCCCACCGTGCCTTTACTCTTTGGCATCAAACTCGAGCGTTCAGCCAAGCAACTTTTGCACCTGCATTGTAGGTGAAATTGATCCCCCCCCCCCCGCCACATGGATGGTGGTGGGAGCGGGTCAGGTAATTGCATGCAAGCTACCATTGCAAAAAGTGAAAGCGACCCGTAGGTATTGGCTGGGGTTTGTGGAGGGAACCAGGCAACTGGGTGGATTGGAAAGAGTTTGGAAAGCCGCCCTGAGCCTGCTTCGGCAGGCAGGGCAGGGTATGAATTGAAATAAAATAAAGAGGCAGGAAAAGAGAGAAGGGATTCGGGGCCCTGGAGAGGGATAGATTTTTTGGCAAATCTTTATGGACACACACCCCATTCTACCGGTAGCAGCATAGTAACTCTATGATGCTGGCAGTGGTAGCAGCTGACAGTTCCGATGATGATGTGCCCGAATGTTCGTGTGCAAGCTGCTGCAGACCACTGTTCCCTCTAAGCCGAGTTAGTGTGAGCCGGCTCACAGTTTTTTAGCCTCCGGCTCACACATTTTTGTCTTGGCTCAGGAAGGATGGCTCCAGAGCGAACTAATTTATGCAGCAGCCAAATCGCTCGCTCACAACTTTAATGCCAGTAGCTCACCAAGTAGAATTTTTGCTCACAAGACTCCACAGCTTAGAGAGAGCCTTGCTGCAGACCCAGACGGGCTTGCAGCTGTTGGCATGCATCAGACACAGCTGAACAAGATTTTTAACTGCAGCGGCTGCATGCGGCTGGTTCTGGATCCCGCTGAGGCTGGAGAAAAATAGAAGAGTTTCCGAAGCCCTGTTTCAAAGAGAGCAAACGAAGATAAATGATTGGTCCTGAAGCTGGAGTCCTGGTATAAAAGTTCCATTTGTGTACAATGGTTTTGCCCTTTGAACCTGTCAACGAGGTGACAAGCCAGAACCAAGGGGTGGTGGCGCAGCAGCATTTCCCTCCTGGGAGGGACAGCTGTGCCTTTAACACGGTCAAGCGGTTGCTGCTTTAGTACCTAATCGTACCACCCCCCTTGCAGAATGGAGGCCCTCCGTTTGTTGGGGTGCAAAACCCAGTTTCGGATGCTGGTTCGCAAAAAGAGCTCCTTTCTCGGCGCTTGGAGACTCCCCGGAACGTTTCTGGCAGGCAGGCTTGAGTCTCCCTGCAGCCAAACTAGCCAGCAAGTTAGGGCTGCGGCTGGTTCGGCCTGGCCTGGCTCACTTCCAGGAGCTCGCAGTCGATTCTGCTTGAAAAGCGTCTCCTCCGAGAGGTTTGCCCCACGGCACTTCTTCTCTGACTTCAACATACCTCCCAGCGCTGAGTTTGTGGCTAGACCGGTGGGGGTATGTTCCCTCTTCAAGCTGCCCATCCGGACTTCGGCGGAGGGTCTTGATGCTGCTTTTGTGGGGGTCCCCCTGGACACAGGCACCTCCAACCGTCCCGGAGCCAGGTAAGCATGGGGGGGGGGTTTGTTGTACTGGGCACCAGGGACACAGAGCATACGAAGCTGCCTTCTACTGAATCAGACCCTTGGTCCGTCAGGGTCAGTCTTGTCTACTCAGACTGGCTGTGGCTTTCCAGAGTCGTATCACCTACTGCCTTGTCCTCCTTAACTGGAGATGCCGGGGATTGAACCTGGGATCTTTTGCATGCAAAGCAGATGTTCTGCCACTGGGCCAGAGCCCCTCCATCAATGTTTGCTCAGGGAGCTGTGAACCCCGGGATCCACCCTGAGCCCACCCGTTGAATCCACAGGAAAATACCACCTGTAAACAAACACCTGAATCCAGCAAGGCGGGTCAGTATGGTTTCGTATGTGCAGGTGCTGTGGCCCTCTCTGGATCAGCACGATGCAAAATTTTGATGTGGTTGGGACAGCTTGTCCCTCTTGTGAGCAATTTATTGTACACAATAAATTACATGATTGAGGTTTACAAGATTATGCATGGGAATGAACAGGTAGAGGAAAAGGTACTTTTCTCCCTTTCTCACAATACAAGAACTCGTGGGCATTCCATGAAATTGCTGAGCGGTCAGGTTAGAATGGATAAAAGGAAGTACTTCTTCACCCAAAGAGTGATTAACACTTGGAATTCACTGCCACAGGAAGTGGCGGCGGCTACAAGCATGGACGGCTTCAAAAGGGAATTAGATAAGCATATAGAGCAGAGGTCCATCAGTGGCTATTAGCCACAAGGTATAGATGGGGACTCTGGAGCAAGTGATGCTCTGTCATCTTGGTGCTTGGGGGGGGGGTTCAACAGTGGGAGGGCTTCTAGTGTCCTGGCCGCACTGGTGGACCTCCTGATGGCACCTGGTATTTTTGGCCACTGTGTGACAGAGTTCTTATGTAATCTAAGATAACGGAGACTACCATAGCCAAATGTGGCTCAGCACAGAACCAAATACAGATTTTTGAAAAGAAAATGAGATCTTTAAGGCATGTTGGAGGGCAGTGTTCTGCAACCCCAGTGTTTGGGCTGCATAAACTTTATGGCGTATTAACCAACATGTTGTTATCAGTAGTGGTAGACTGTATATTTTCAGTAAGTCAAATATCGTTTACGTGTCAATCTCTTGCTCTTTTGCCTCTCCCCCCCACACACATACACTGTGCTTCGCCACTGCTCCTGCCAGCCCCACCAGGAGCCAGAGGAGAGGACCCTCTTTTTTCTCTTTGCTAGCCCACCTCTCTTTCAAAACAACACACCTGCAAGGGGGCTCCCTCAGGCCTCTTGTAAAGCACTGCGGCCAACTGGGGTCACCTGTTTGCAAGCTTTTGAGAGTTTCCATCTTCTTACGAGAGTCTGGCCACCATTTTCAGTTGTTCGTTACCATGACAACAAAAAGGGTGGCCAAATTCTCACAAGAGGAAGTCGTCTTGCGGTTATTGCGATAAACCCGAGGACTGTGTCTCATCTCGTTTGGCCTTCTGTGTTACATTGTTCCCGAGTCCCTTTCAAACCACAAGTTCTGAATATGGCAGTTTTAGAACTTAATTTTAAGTTGCGCAGGGGCTTAGTTTAGATCAGGGCCATGGAGAGACCGGTCTTAAGCCCTGTACAGGATTAGCCCACTCAGGCCAGGCCAGGGATGAGAGGGAACCCTGTACTTTTCGGTACATTAAACAACAAACCAAGAGGTAGGCTGTACCCTCTCTGGTTTCCAGACAATGTTGCCACCAGAACCTCTTTTCACTAGTCCCTGCTTTTCCCAAGGGAGAGATTCCAAACCCTTAGTTGGCATCTGGGACAGAACACATTAGCAACTCACTCCCATAGGGATCAAACAATTATACCCCAATTACTAATCACAATTAGCCGTGGCCTTTGGCCAATCAGAGTAGCAGGGGTGTGTGGCCAATTTCTGGTTGCCATAGCTGCGTGTGGGGATAGGCTATAAGTTTGTGGCCCCTCCTGCAAGCAATTGACCTAGTTTCCAGGTACTTCATGGCCTACATGACTAGTCTCATGTGGGCCAGAAAGTGTAGCCATGAGGTCTGGCTTTTGGCATGAAGGTGTGAAAGAATGTGGGTTTATGGCACGGCTATTGAGGCCATGTGGCCTCACCATTTGGCTTGCAACAGGAACTAAGACACAGCATGTTATCACAATGTAATCACAGGAGAAGGCATGTGGATATAGAAAGCAGAAAGCAATTTTTCTATACAAGCCCTCTCCCATGGCTCAGTGGTAGAGGATCTGCTTAGCATGCAGAAGGTCCCAGGTTCAATCCCTGGCATCTCCAGCTAAAAGGACCAGATAGGAGGTGATGTGAATGACCTCTGCCTCAGACCCTGGAAAGCCACTGCCAGTCTGAGTAGACAATACTGACCTTGATGGACCAAGGGTACTGATTCAGTATGAGGCCGATGCCTGTGTTCCCTTGGTCTGTTTCCCCAATTTGAAATAGCCCCAGGGAACTTCTACTTGCCCCACTGGAGAAAAAACCCACCTCACATGTACTGATGGCTTACACATAAATTTTCCACAGGGACAATTAGCAGCTCTGTGGGCCTGTTTCAGGTCAGTAAAACGGTGCAGGGGAAAGACTTTCTACATGTTGCGGTCCAAATCTGAACAGCTCTGCATCTCAGCCTGGTGGCTTCCACTGTGCCCACCAGGAAATTCTTGGTATCAACCATATGGTGGAGGAAATGGCCAGGAAGGCCCAACCTGTGGCATAAACACTGCAATCAGATGCTTCCAGCATGACCAAAGACTGACTTTCTTCCAGGTTTGGCCCTCGCCATATTCGAGCCGAATCAGCAATGGTGAGGCGATTCAACCCGAGCACCGGAGCAGATCCTTATCATTCTCTGATGGTCGCTGATATCGGGGACGTGAATGTCAACCTGTACGACTTGAAGGACAGCTGCCGGCAAATCCGAGAAGCCTTCCAGACGATAGTGGCGGGTGGCTGCATCCCCCTCACGATGGGTAAGCGTTGGGGTTAACTGGTGTAGCTAGTTCAGTTGCCCCTAGTTAGCAGAGTGCTTAAAGCTACAAATGCAGCAGCGTTACCCAGTTTACAGAGCTACACAGAGCCATGTTGTAAGTTTAACAAAGAAATACTTCTCTCTTTCTTTGAGAAGTACTGTTTTGGATAGGGAAGAATAGGGACAAGATAGAGTACTAACTTACGAGCTAAGGATGGAAGCAGATGGTGAGAGGGCCATAAGAACATAAGAGACGCCAATGTTGGATCAGGCCAAAGGCCCATCCAGTCCAACACTCTGTCACACAGTGGGCAAAAATACCAGGTGCCATCAGGAGATCCACCAGTGGGGCCAGGACATTAGAAGCCCTCCCACTGTTGACCCCCCCCAAGCACCAAGAAGACAGAGCATCACGTGCCCCAGAGCCCCTATCTATGCCTTGTGGCTAATAGCCACTGATGGACCTCTGCTATCTAATTCCCTTTTGAAGCCGTCCATGCTTGTAGCCGCCACCACTTCCTGTGGCAGTGAATTCCATGTGTTAATCACTCTTTGGGTGAAGAAGGACTTCCTTTTATCCGTTCTAACCCGACCGCTCAGCAATTTGTGGCGCCAAGGGAGGAAAGCACGTCGTCCCTCTTGGTGTGTGCAGAGAGAAGGGGCAGCTTCATCTGAGAGAGTTAATGGAAGGAAGGAAATTGACCCTGAGAACACAATCTACATTTCAAAAGGGACAGTGGCAGAAGAGTAAACACAATTAGGAAAGGTTAGTATGCCCAGGGGTAATTTCCTGCAGGAGTGCACAGGAGCGGAGCTCCGGCAGTAATGAGCCCAGGGGGCAGGCACATGCAACAAGTCCCCCCCCCTGCTCCCAGCAGCCCTCAGAGCAAGAAGCAGCCAGGTAAGTTGCAGAGCCCCCACCAGTCCCCCGGTCCAAAATAGTCCAGTGGCACCTTTAAGACCAAGTTTGCCGGGAAAGGCGGGGGATTGGCTCTGCAACTTCCCTCCCTGCTTCTCACTCCTTGTGGCCCAACTGCTGGGAGTAGGGGGCTTGCTGCATGTGCCCGCCCCCTGGGCTCTTTACTGCCGGAGCTCCGCTCCTGTGCGCTCCTGCAGGAAATGACCCCTGACTGTAAGTCAGCCGCGACTCAAGGGCAATGAATAAATAAAAAGCAGTGAAGGGAGAGAGGCCCTGCTTGCAAGACAGGCATTGTCACATCGTCGTTTCTCTTGCAGGGGGAGACCACACGATAACGTACCCCATCCTGCAGGCTGTTGCAGAAAAGTGAGTCACAATGAGGGGTGGCCACTTTGCAGTGATGGGCTCAAGACGCCGCCCTGACCTGGTTAGCCCAGGCAAGCCCGACCTCGGAAGCTAAGCAGGGCCGACCCTGGCAAGTACTTGGATGGCAGACCTCCAAAAAATACGAGGGCCGGGACGCAGAGGCAGACAATACCAAGCCACCTCTCTGAAACGTCCTAGCCCCACTAGGGGTTGCCAGAAGTTAACCATGACTTCCAGGCACACAAGCACACCCACAAAATACCCCCCCAAAAAACAAAAGATGCACAGCATTGCACTTAAAGTAAAAAGGATTCTAGGGCTCAATCAGTCCTTCTCAGGGTCCAAGATGAGGATGCCAACAGCTCACAAAGACCTATCCATCCACCCACCCACCACCTTTTTATCTCACTCTTCTGCCAATGAACTCAGAGTGGCGTATATAGGTCTCCTTTCCCGTTTTATGCTCACAACCAGGGCTATTTTTGGGCAGGAACGCACAGGAATGGAGTTCCGGCTGGCTTCAGAGTTGCCCACGCCCACTACAGCCAAAACCTCTGAGTGGGAAGGCCTAGAGAGCGACACCCCCCCCCCGGCGACCCCAAGGCAGGCGGGCCAGGGGGGCTCTGGAAGGATCGGGTAGATATTTAAATGCCTCTTCGTGCCTTCCCTGGCCTGTCCAAGGGCCAGCTTGCCAAGGGAAGGCGTGGGAGTGTTGCCTAATATGCAAATGAGCTGCAGTGTCAGGGTGTGGCCTAACATGCTAATGGGTTTCTGCTGTTGGGTGTGGCCTATTATGCTAATGAGTCCCTGCTGGGCTTTTTCTACAACAACAGTCCTGTGAGGTAGGTTAGGTCGAGAAGGAATGATTGCCAAGCTTCATGGCTGGATGGATGTTTGATCCTGGGTCTTCCTGAGAGGGACCCGGTCTGACACGCTAACCTGTCGGCACAGGAAGCTTTGTGCAAAGCCCACAGCTGGGGGCACTGTGGGTGGTTTTACCTCACCGGAGTCATAATTCTCGCTTGTACAGCCAGTCCCCCCCCCTCCATTTCTCTGTGGGTTTTGGCTTGGATCCTGACTCATTTCTGAAGCACACCTTCTGCTGAAGAGGTATTTGGGAAAGTTAAGGTTGCCGTGTCGGGATTGGGAATTCCTGGATGTTTGGAGGTGGCCCCTGGGAGGGGTGGTGTTTGGGGACGGGACAGAGCTCACTCGGGATGTAATACCACACAGTCTGCCCTCCTTCACTGCCATTTTCTCCGGGGGAACGGATCTCCGTAGGCTGGAGATCAGTTATAATTCCGGGAGGACTCCAGGCCCCTGCTAGACGATGGCCACCATATGTTTTCAGGTAAGGGTAGAAAGCTCCTAGCTCCGGAGAGAGAGGGAGACGAACACTGCAGAAGCAGAAGAAACCGGTAGCATCCAAGCTCTTGGCTATGGGGAGGGGCTGTGGCTGAGCGAAATAGCCTCTGCTTTGCATGCACGATGTTGCAGGTTCAATCCCCAGCATCGCCGGTTAAAAGCACCAGGCAGCAGGTGATGAGAAAGACCTCTGCCTGAAGAGCTGTTGCCAGTCTGGGTAGACAGTACTGACTTTGATGGACCAAGGTCTGATTCAGTATAAGGCAGCTTCATGTGCTTATGGTCCAAACAAAATATTGGTACTTAGGCCCCCAGCAGCACACTCTTCTCCGTGCACACTGGATCACGCTGCCCTCCGTCTTCAACATGACATTTATTCTTCTGTAGTTCTATTGGCTGTGGTTGGTAAAATCCAGGTTGAGTTCAGCCATCTCTCAGAATTACAACTGATCTCCGCATTCATTCCAGACTACAGAGGTCAATTCCCCCTGGAGGAAACAGCTGCTTTGGAGGGCGGACTCAAAGGCTGAGGTCCCTCTCCTCTCCTCCCCGAACCCTGCTCTTCCCAAACGCCACTCTGTAATTACCAAGAAATTTCCAGCCTGGAGTTGGCAACACTATGGGCTTCCCAGAGCTGAAGCAGCTGGCTGTGCCAATTGGGTTACGGACCTAGAATTATATAGAATTTTTGTATCAATTATAGAAAAAAGCCCATGTATTCATTACAAAATAGTCCAAAAACACTTACAGGCCCACATATAGCCTCAGTTCAGATTAAAATCATACAATAATCTCAAACAGAGGCTTTATGTTTGAAATGTATTTATGTTCTATATTTAGCTATTTTAAGACTGCACCCCTTAATTTGGATTCATTTAACCTTCTAGGTTCTATGTCTTTTTGTTTTGTTTTGTTTTCTCTCCTCCATCCCTTTTTTGTCCTTTCTGTGCCAACTGGGTACTTCTCACACCAGGGGCCTTACAGAATAGAGATGCCCAAGGGTTGCAGCAGGAAACTCAAGGATGACACCTGTTGAACCAACAGACTGTGTGTGCTCAGTGGCTCAATGTTATGTACCCCCAGGGGTCGTTTCGTAGAAAAAGAGCTAGGGGAACTCATTAGCATAACTCATTCGCATAACTCATTAGCATATGCCACACCCCCTGCCATCACCGGAAGTGTGTCATAAGGCCACACCCCCTGCCATCACCGGAAGTGTGTCATAAGGCCACACCCACCACTCAGTCTTAGTCTTAAAGGTTAGTCTTAAAGGTGCTATTTGTTAGTCTTAAAGGTGCTATTTGAACTCTTGGACTATTTTGCAGCAACAGACTAACACAGCTACCTCGGGGAAGCTCCCGGATGGGGCTGGGAGTCCTTGCGGAGTGGCCTCAGCCAGGCAGAGGGGGAGGACGCCAACTTACCCTCCTGCTTCTTCCTCCTTCTGAGGCTGGAAGCAGGGGGCGGCCGGAAGAAGGGGGCGGGGCTTAATTGTGTGCCCCGCCCCCCTGCACCTCACCCGGGGGAACTGTGATCCCCCGCGATCCCCCCGAATCAACCTCTGTGTACCCCAATTATTTGGGGGGGGGAAGTGAAGCTCGGGGGTTTATTGTCTCTTGCGTGTCCCTGGCATCTCTCTCACTGTCTCTCAGGCACGGTCCTGTGGGGCTGGTGCACGTGGATGCCCACACGGACACAGGAGACCAAGCGCTGGGGGAAAAGATCTACCATGGGACACCGTTCCGACGCTGTATGGAGGAAGGGCTCCTGGACTGCAAACGGGTGGCTCAGATTGGGATCCGAGGATCCTCCTACACGCGAGATCCTTACAAATATTGTTGGGATCAGGTAACACCCCAACCCCCATAATTATCCTCACCCTATGTAGCATTTCTGGTGGTTTTTCAGGGTTCCAGGAGCCGCACCCTTACTATTCTTACAGCCCCGTACACCTCCAAGGGTTCCAGTTCGGGCCGATACATGAGCGGGGATTAAAGGCCTGTCTGCCTCCACCCCTATAGAGTCCTGCCTAGATCCAGTGCTCTTCTCAGGATCTTCTTTGTGCCTAAGGTTGCCATCTTCCAGATGGGCCCTGAATATAGGGTTGCCAGCTTCCAGGTGACCCCTGGAGATCTCCCGCTATTACAGTTGATCTCCAGATAGTCAATATCAGTTCCCCCCGGAGAAAATGGCTGCTTTGGAGGGTGGGCTCGATGGCATTATGCCCTACTGAGGACCCTCCCCAGAGGCTCCACCCCCCAAATCTTCAGGAATTTCCCAACCCAGCATTGGCAATCCTATTCCAGTGTCTGCTAGGGCTGTCTTCATTGTTTCAGATGCAGGCCTTAAATCTTTCAGTGGGACTGACTGAGAGGGAGGGCAGGAAGGGTTGCATCAGTGCATTCCTGTGGCCCTTTCTTACATAGTCAGGGAAATACCGATTGCCACTTTGGGGTCAGGAAGCAATTTTCTCCAGGTCAGTTTGCCCGGGGATCCTGGAGGGGTTTTGTCATCTTCAGGGCATGGAACAGCGGTCACTGGGGGCGTAAGGGGAGGTATTTGTGAATTTCCTGCATTGTGCAGGGGGTTGGATTAGATGACCCTGGAGGTCCCTTCCAACGCTAAGATTCTATGCTTCTATGACTGACCCTAGTGTACATTTGTAGAATTATATGAATAGCCCTTCTCCTTGCCGCAGCTCAGTGAGGCTCATTTTGAACTATTAAATCTACCAACATATGAAAGGACAGGTTACTGGAAAGTAAATTCATGTTTAGGGGAAGTGGGAAGAATGCAGATTCCAGGAGCTCAAGCCAAATATCCTCCTTTCCATCTGTGAGAAATTGGCATGGATGGAGGCATAGCACCATGGCTTCCCAACCGATTGAGTACTTGAAAGTAGTGGCGAATAGAAAGGAGAGATTTAGGACTGCATGAGGGGTGGGAGAGGGAAGACCACCAATGGAACATTCCTTCCAACCCTATAGCAACTAAGCCTGCCTTTTGCAGCTTCGGCCCAGAGAGACTTATCCCAAGAGTCTCCTTCCGGCTACAGTGACCAACAATCCAAGATGGGGAGAAATCTTGGCTTCCCTGAGATTAGCACACACGCCACCTACTCTTGTTGTATCCTACTGAGCAGAGATCATGTGCCACATTGGATCCGCTGTGGGCAGGAGGGGCGATTCACGCATGCTGTCGAAGAGACTGGAGACCTCTCACCCATGTGCGAGGTGGCCCGGGAGTTCCACTTCAAAAGCTTTCCCGTTCTCATTTCCAACAGGGCTTCCGGGTGGTCTTAGCAGAGGACTGCTGGATGAAGTCACTGGTCCCTTTGATGGCCGAAGTGAGGAAGCAGATGGGAGACCGGCCTGTCTATATCAGCTTCGATATCGACGGAATAGACCCCGCCTATGCTCCGGGCACCGGGACACCAGAAATTGCCGGCCTTACTCCTGCCCAGGTAAAAGAAAGACTGCCGATGCAGATTTATAAGCCAGCCATCTTGTATATTGGGGTCTCCCGTGTGGTACCCAGGGGCTCTATGAAGACCCCGGCACCTTTTCTGGCACTCACCAAAAATCCTACTTCGTGAGCTGCTGGCATTAAAGTTGTGAGCGAGCGATTTGGCTGCTGCATAAATTAGTTTGCTCTGGAGCCATCCTTCCTGAGCCAAGACAAAAAATGTTTGAGCCGTAGGCTAAATAACTGTGAGCTAGCTCACACTAATTCACCTTAGAGGGAACACTGCTCACCAAGTGTTTTTGGAAAGTGGGGGGAGCCAGGAAGGCTTTTCGATTACTGAAGATTAGATCAGCTGTGCGGATTTTTAAAAATGCTGCTTTGGCCTCTTCGCTGTGTGAAGTTGTGATAGTCATTTTGTGGCTGCCCACTACGCTGTGTCAGGATTCCAAATGTGCCTGCAGGCTCAGAAAGGTTGGGGACCCTTGCTTACAATTTCAAGGGGCTGAATCTGCTCTACAGATGTTGTTGAGGCTGACTGGCCAGCTCTGAGACTAGACCACCACCATCACCTGTCCCTTCCCAATTTGATAACTCCCTTTCTGTTGCTCTCAAAAATAGGCACTGGAGATCATTCGGGGCTGCCAGGGGCTTAATATCGTAGGTTGCGACCTTGTTGAAGTGGCTCCCATGTACGATCTTTCTGGTGAGTTGGACGGTCCACAGTATTTCACCTTCCGCCGACGTAGGCACGTCACATGCTAAATGCCAGGCCACAGCCTCCGTATCCCCCTTCCCACAATCTCTGGGGCTAGTACCAAGGGTGTTTGGTCGACACACTGAACGAGAACTTTAGAGGTGTATGATTTCCCCCACTGACAGTCCCTGGCCTCGCCCATAACCCTAATATTGGCATTTTATAGTGCCACTTTGCTTATGTAAACAAGGAGTGAAATGCTCCAGTCCCAGTTTATGGGGTTTTCTCTCTCTTTCTCTGCTTACAGGTAACACAGCTCTCTTGGGAGCTAATCTGCTCTTTGAAATGCTGTGTGTCCTCCCTGGAGTGAAGACGACGTGAGCCGTTCCAGGGAAGTCTCCCATTCGTGCAGCGGAAACGGAAGGGAAGCTGGCCTTAGGACTTCATACGGTCCCTTTTACCTTCCCTTTTGCCAGCCCCCCGCCTCTTCAAGTATCTATGACATCAGCCCTGACAATCTCAGCTTTTCAAAATACGACTTCTCCTAGTCCTCATTACTGCAGAGAGAAAAACACTGCAAGCAGCCTTGAGAAAAACCCTAAGGTTCCTGTTGCATTAGTAAAGCTGCCAACTGCCAGGGAGGACGTGGAGTTCTCCTGGAACTGCAACCGATCTCCAGGCCACAGAGACCAGTTATCTTGGCTGCTCTGGAGGGTGAACTCAGTGTCCTTACATTCCGCTGGGCTCCCTTCCCCAGGCTCCACCCTCAAGAGCTCCAGGAATTTCTCAACCTAGAGCCGGCAACCCTAATCACACCTGGCACAGAACGGGCATCCCAAACTTGAGGCCAGCTGCAGCACCAACCGAGTCCCCTCCTTGATTGAGAATGTAATATTCTGCACAAAAAGCAAATGTGAAAATGTGTACAAGCCAGGCTTCTTACCTTGCATAATTCATTTGGGATACAGGAGATGGGGAAAGGGGCAGAGAACTCCATTATTTCCGAAGGGATTGGGGGGGAATTGGCAATGTCTCATTAGTGCAGTTGTATTTGTACCAAGAGGCTTCCTTGCCCCACCCCACCCAGGAAATTTAGGTTGGCGGTCACGGCTCCACAACAGCCCACGACAACCTCATGTGCCCAAGTGCCAGGGAGTCACTGTAAACCACCGTCTGATCACACATTAAAATAGTTTATTTCAGTTGCGAATCTGTAAGTCTTAAAAGCAAAACAAACAAAATCAGTGCCTGTTCACAATACCACCCCCCCAAAGAGGAGACAATTTTGCTCAATAAATTATTTATCCCGCCCCGCCCCGAGTATCAAAAGTGCAAAATGCTCTGCCTTCTTCTCAAACCGATCCCACCTGGGTGGGTTCGGACTAGTTCCTGGTGATGGTTTTACAGAAGACAAAAAAAAGAGGATGCTGTAAGGCAGCTACGGGGATTATCACATCTATGGCGAAGGGAAAGCAAATGACGGCACACGTGGGGGGCCAGACGCTAAACTCCACCTTCTGAAGACGCTCCGCTTCAGATTCTTTGGGGAGGTGTATGCTTTGGGACACACGCAGCAGAAGCACTTTGCTCTTTAGACTGTGAGATATGATTACCGAGAGGGAAGGAAAAATCAGTCCCTTTCAGACCAACACGAGTTCCTGTCAATGGATTTGTGAAGCTGGCAGACGTTTGCAGACCTTTTGGCAAAAAGGAAAGTGAGCCTGAGTTCCTAAGTTCCTGGCAGCCGCGCTTCACTTTGCAAGGTGTGTGTGTGTGGGGGGGCAGATCGCCCCCTTCCTCCCTGCCACATTCAAGTTCAAATCAGGCACTCCAAACTGCCCCCCCAGCCCTCCCTAGTATCTCCCCCCCCCCAGACAGACAGAGCAACTTACCCACATAAGATAAAACATCAGAGCGGGATGCAGGCTCCCTTTGCAAAATTCCTTGGGCCTCGGCGCCCCAGAGATGTCTGCCACTGACTGCTGTAACCCTGCCCAGATAGTGAGCCAGTAACAAATAGCTGTAGCAGCTGCTGCTGGCAGGGCAGAGCTGGGGGGGGGGGGGGGGGGCCCAAGGGGGGGGGAGGGGAGAGCTGGGGGGGGGGGGGCAGGAGCCCACAGGAGGAGCCCCCCCCCCTAAACTTGAAGTGGGCAGAGATGAGGAGGGGAAGGGAGCCCGCCCCATTAGGTGAAGAGAAGCACTTCAAGCCGTGTCTGGGTTGGGGCTGCAGGAACCTCCGTCTCCCTGTGCTGCATTGGCGGGAGCCTCTCCTCTGACTGGCAGTGACTGGCCAAAGGGCAAGCCAGCTCCCCTGCCCACACACTGGCGGGCTCCACAAAGTCACCATGCTAACTCTGCGCCAAATGGATCGAGGCTTTCTTGATTTCCGGCATTTGGGAGCTTTCCCCCATTCCTTCTCCTTGCCGCTGCTCTTCCGTCTTCAAGGTTCCTCTCCCGAGAAGCCTAACATTCATTTCGAAGAAAACCAGACTAGTCCACTTACTTGATCCTGGCGCACTGTATCATTACTGCAGCGCGTGCGCTACAAGGTGCCTGCGATTCCTTTGCCGGCAGGGCAGCCTACGACTGAGGCATGCGAGTCCCTCTGCCCGAAGACGGCAACGGGGTTAGCTTCGCTGCCCCTCAAGGCACCTGGTTCAATCCACCTGGCTCTGTTCACCAGGATCTCTACAGAGCCAGAATGTCTGGGCATTGTTTCTGCAGACTGATGCTTTGAAGCATCTCTCCCTTCCTAAAAAGCCCTCTTCTTGCTCTCCGGTTTGGCTCTCGGAACAGGACTGGCCTGACCTGCTTACAAGGATATTTGCTGCTGCTGCTGCAGAGGCTGTTCCAGAGTAGTTGGGTTAAAAACTGCCAGGGAGAATTCTACAGCAAGACGGCTGCACCGCACCCCAGGGAGCAGCCTGACCCCCTATAAAAAGCACGGATTCCCATGAACCTTGATCCCTGGGGAGCAGGTACAACCTGGTAAGGGGCTGGGGTGGGGGTGGGGGAGAAGGCAGAGTCCACAAAACCAGCTTAACAGACGCGGCAGATACCACCGCGCCTCTTTGAGTGCTAGCTGCATAATTGTTGGGAGCTGCCCTTTGTTATTTTACAATATTCTTTCCCAAAATTTATGGAATGGGAAAGCCAACCCCCCCCCCCAACGGTACCCTCCCTATTCATTAAAATCTGGTTTCTACCTGTGAGAAAATGAGGTGATAGAATTCTGCACTTCAGACTGCCGGCAGAAAACGGGCCTTTAAAGCAAAAAAAAAAAAATACCCTGCTGATTGCAGTCAGAACTAGTGTAGCAGAGAGAAAAGCATCCTGCTGTGCTAGTCTTCAGGACATTTTTATTTCACATGGGAAAAGCATTCCACAAATGCTAGCCTGACCCCACGCGGTCTGAAGTGACACAGCCCCCCCCCGCTGCACAGATGGGTCAGTCCAGGGCTGACAGCCGATCTACTCGCAAAGAATGAAGCTGTGAGCCACTCCAACCCACAGGACCCCACACAGAACAAAACACCCGATATGTGGTGATCTTGCACACCAGGGATGGCGCTACATTCCCTCTCCTCTCTCATCCGGGATCCTAGTCCAGAATTCCACCACCACCGGCTGTAGAATGGATGCACTGGTTTCTCAGTCCAAAGCCAGCCGGAGAGACTGGATTATACTGAGCGGTGGGTTTTGTCTGGAAACCACAGCAGAGAAGCCATCTCACAGTTCAGTGCAAACAAACAGCCAAACCTAGACCGCCGTTTCAAAGAGGCTGAAACTGAGCAAGCTGTGTGTGGGGGGGTACCCTCCCGACAGGAAAATAAAACTTCTGCAAAGCAGAAAACTCTTGGATGCCGGTTAAAGCTAACCTAACCGGAGAGAGAGACAACAAGACGTCTTGAAGTTCCTTGATACGACAGAAGGGTGGTTTTAATCACTGTCCTAGAGATGAACCGTGGCTGTTCCACAGATAGTGTGTGGAGGGCCACTCGCACGGAGGGGGTTTACGTTTTCCCTTCACCTGTTGGGCTCAGAACAAGTGACACCTTACAATCTAAAGACATGGTTTCAGGGTTATGGCTGTACAAGTCTTAAAAGGAAAGAGGAGACCGAGAGAACACTCAGGAAGGCATCGGAACGTACGCTTGAAATGGCCCGCTGTCTCGGACGGTACTCACGGCCGGGATGACCCCCCCCCCCAATTCCCTCCCTCCTGATGGCTTAGCTGGTGAACTCCGGTTGTGGGTTTTATTGCACAGGGGACCTGGAGGGCATGCAGAGGTGCATTAGCCACCCCCCCCCTTTTTCCCTAACCCCACCAGTCTTTTAGTACAAAGGGAGATACTCCCAAACACATTCCAAATCACTTACCACCAGGGGGAAGGGGGGGGGGGAACCACAAGGGTAAGAACTCCTGACGCGAGAGGCAGAGAGAGCTCTCTGCAAAACAGGCACCGCAGCCTAAGCGTAGGGAGAGGAGTGGGCAGTGCGGCCCAGACTGCTTTCGAACGAGGCTCCACTTGAGTAAAAACACAAAACCAAAGGATTAAAAAAACAAGAACAGTACACAAAAACAAGCTCCGGTAGCAGCGAAGCCAGACGTTTCCACCTACGCCGGAGAAAAACCCCAAGGCAGAACCGAAGCGGGCTGGGAGAGCAGGCGAGGGAGTCCGTCGCTGGCCCCGATCTGTCTGTCTTCGGCTGTCTAGCTGCCGGACGTTAGCACCGTTTTGGTACCAGAGCGGAAGCCAGTGCTTTTGTTTTTTTATTCTTTCCATCGCTCCTGGGTTGAAAGACATGGGGAAGATGCTTCTAAATTCAACTGGGCCTAGGAGAACCTTCTCTAAAAAGCTACCGTCTAGTCGGCGCGACGTCATTCCCGGAAACGAGATGTTTATGGTTGTCCTCTTTCAGAGTCTGCAGCAGTGATAAGATCCTTTTTTTATTGCCCCCCCCCAAAAAACCCTTTAATTTTTCAGTCTAGCGCAGGCCACGACGGGATATAAAACCGCTGTAAGGAACCTTCCAGGAGTCTCTCCATCCATAAGGATAGCTGGTCGAGTTTGCTTTTGACCAACCGGGCCCGGGGACTGCACGAGGAGGACTTCCCTTGGCTTTCCGCCAGGTTGGGATCATTACAGTGCCCCAGGGGGTCCACGCCCCCCTCCAGCTTGCGAGGCTTGAAGAGGCAGAAGTACTTTTTGTGGCCGTTCAGGGCCAGGACGTAGCCCGTGTAGTCACGCTCCAGGAAGTGTTTGTCGTACTGGTTCGGGATGGGGGCGGCGTCCTGCGCGAACTCCAGCACGTACTCCAGCCATTCCCGGTGCTTGTCCAGGCTGAGGAAGGAGAAGTGGAGGCAGCTGCTCCTGGAGGTGGAGAGAAGAGAAGGAGGGGGTCGATCGGTGGGTCCCCCCAAGCAAGAGAAAAAAGCAAGAGAGGAGAAATGCAAGTCCTAACAATACACACGTGCAGGAAGGCATCCAAACATACACTTGAAACCAGGGGTGATTTTGAGGGGGAACGAGCAGGAACGGCATTCCGGGATTAACAAGCCCAGGAGTAGGGAACTCAGGCATCCCCTGCCCGTTTTAAACATGCCTGGGTTCCCTGTCTGATCTTCTCCAGGCGCCCCGCAGCCACGGGGCACCAAGATTGGGCAGGGAATCCAGGCATCCTTGCATGCCTGCCTTTTGTCAGGGGTGTGGCATATGCAAATAGGTTATGCTAACCAGCTCCTGCACCTCTTTTTCTACGAAATGACCCCTGCTTGAAACCATTCACTGTCTTAAACGGTACTCACTGCTGGAAAGAGAGGTCATGTCATCGGCTCCTGAAAGGAGCTCTGCTGATTTATCACTCTGATTTCTTCCCATCTCTCGTTTGGTTATGTCCATTCTCTAAACTGCCTACAGTGCCTTGGCGGAAAGGCGGTGAAAAGAAGGAGCTAAAGGAGCAGTACAAAGGCAAAGTTAAAAGTGTACCCGCTGGTCATTTGCAAGGACTCCGGGTGGGATTTAGAGAGCAGAGGGTTATACGTAAGACATTTCAGATCTGAGTTCAGGGCACTGCTGAGCGACATCTGGCTCCATCGGCAAACTCAGCCCGATCTGCTTGGTAGGGCTGTTGTGAGGATAGAGGATGTGGGAGAGAAAGTGTGATGTGTGATGGGCTTATACTGGAGTTAACACCGCTTCGGATTGTACAGAGAAGAGTATTTAATTCTGATGGGCTGGACCAGCCTTAGCCGAGCCCATATTCTCTCTGTTCCCCGACTTGTGCACAGGATAAAAACCCCGCAACACACGCACACACACGCAGAACCCTAGATTTTTAAATTCAGAAAAGTGTCACCGGTGCTGGGTTCCGGTCACTTTTTCTCAGCCTCAGTTTTTTCATCATGGGTACAGTAACCAGCCACCACAGTAACCAACCAGTTGCCCCGGCACCTTATCTCTCTGTCCTGGAGGTACCCAGTCAACAGAGCGCTTTCACTCTGGCGAGATGGCGAGTCCTCCCCTCTGCAGTTTTAGAGGGGAGGTATAAAAAGATTCCCATGAAGGAAAGGATTTGTCTGAGTGGCACTGAAGGGGTGGAGTCAGTCGAGCATGTATTATTCCACTGCCGCTTCTATCAGAAAGCTCGTTCTAATATAATTTCCCCTCTACTTATCAATTCTCCTGGATGTTCCGATGTTTATATTTTAAAGAAATTTTTAAATGGGTGCTAATCAACAGGTTACCATCAGTTGTGCCAGATTTTTTTTTCAGTAGCCTGTAGAATCCGTAGAGATATTTTATGTACAGATTTGAACTAACTGTTGCCAATAGATCGGACCAATTTTAGTTTCTAATGACATTATTCTAAAGCTTTTATTCTTGACTTGTACTGGTCCATTGGCCGGATAAAGAACTGAATGATTGAAGAGCGCAAGGGATGGAAAAGAATCCTGCCCCGTGACCTTAAACAGGAGGAAAACGTGGCAGAGTCATATTCAAATTGGGGTGGGGTGGCTCTCTCTCTCCAAGTATGCCCACTTAGTCCTGACCAGGGCCGGGGCCTTTTCTGCCCTGGCCCCAAGCTGGTGGAACATGCTCCCGTTCAGAATCAAGGCCCTGCCGGGACTTATTACCGTTCTGCAGGGCCTGTAACGTGGAGCTGTTCCGCCAGAGGCCTTTGGCTGAGGCAGTGGGTGTCTCATAAAAAACTTGGCCTCCCCTGCTGAAACAGAAGCCCACATCCTCAGCACGGCCTGGATCAATAAGATCTCAGGGACCCAATGGCGCCAGCTTGATAATAATGTATACAGTGAAATAGCGTGACCTAGTTTTCCTTTTTCTTTTTTAATCTATGCTATTTTTTTAAAAAAATTAATTATTCTGTAAACTTCCATTTTTGTCTTTAGAATCTTACTGTGATCTGCCCTGAGCACACTTGCAGGGAGGGCGGAATAGAAATCGAATTAAATACATGAATAAATAAATACTCAGCCCTGCAGGAAGGGTGTTGCAAGAGCACACTCATGTCCGTCAATTTTTTCCTCCCAAGGCTTGAGAAGAACACAATTCTGTCTTCTCTGCACTGTGGAATTAACTTGTAGCGGGGAAAAGCGCCCTGTACCCACCCGGTGAAGGTGTAGACCTCCAGAGCGAACTTCTGAAGCAGGGGTGTTTTTGTGGAGTTTGAAAGGATCAGCACCACGTTCATGTGCCCGGGCCTCAGGCGCACCAAGTTGCTCATGTAGGTGATATCGGTGAGTTCCGTCACTTCAACAAAGCCTTTCTTGGGAATCCTGAAAGAATGGACGACGATTTATGGGATTACTGAAGAACTGTAAATCAGAAGGACGCTGGACGTCGTGCATGGATCATACGGAACTGGGGGCCAGCTAAAAAGCAGTGGCCCGCCAAGTTGTGGGATCTGAGGTTAACAGGATATTCTGTTTGGAATGCTTAAGGTAAGCAAGATCCGAGAATCTGCTTTTTTGCTGCCTGTACAAAACTACAAGCTGGCGTTTTTCTTTACTATTTCAGCAATTTGGAATTTTCAGCCTTGGAGAGAGAACCCTGCAAAAACCCGATCTTGCTGTCCGTTATTAGAAAGTCTCTTTTTTTACAAAGGCTCTGGTAAGAATCTTAGAAATTACAATCAATGTTAAAGCCAAGTTAGGTCAAACAAGAAATGTATGCCCATGTACTTGCAATCTCTCCGACCTGTGTGTTCTGTGTGTTTGTAATTCTTGTTTACTTAATTGTTTCGTGAATTATTAGATTTATTTTAAATAAAAGCTTTTAATTACAACACTGTGGTTTTTGGCTAAGGATACAAGGTTTTCGTCTTAAAAGCCTGGAATAAATAAACAAGCTCCTGGTTTCCTTGGTCAGGAGGCTGGGACCTGTTTTAAGAACTGATCGTTAGAGGGAACAGTCATCCCCCCCCCACAAATCTGTGGGCTCATTACTTGTGTTAGAGAGAAACATTTAGGGCATATAATGCACTTCAACGTACTGAATAATGCACTTTAGTGATCATTTGCAAGTAAATCTACTATGAATTTAGGCAGATTGTGAGGGGGAAGGCAGGTAGGGGTTGAGCCAGTGCTCGGCTCTTGTGGTCCTTTGTTATACAGCCTGGGCAATGCTGATCGTCACTTCGGGGTCAGGAAGGAGTTTTCCTTCAGGCCAGATTGGCCCGGGGATCCTGGAGGCTTTTTTTTCTTCCTCTGGCCATAGAGCAGGGGTCATGGGGGGGGGGGAATGGTGGAGACAGCTGTGAATTTTCTGCGTTGTGCAGGGGGCCGGACTAGATGGCCCATGGGATCCCTTCCAACTCTATGATTTTGCCATTTTACACAGTAAAATCCAGTTGCAAAGCGCACTATTCAATGTGTGTGACACTGCCCTTTGTTAAGGAACCGCTGGTAGCAGGCCTCGGGAGGACCATGGAGAGCTGGTTGAATGCTGCCCACAGTAGCGGACCCATGCTCTAAATGTCCATGGTCGCTCTTCAGTGACAGTGCACACGTTTTGCCTACAGAAAGTCCCAGATTCAAATCCTAGCATTTGCCATTGAAAGGATCTTTTGTCGTGGCACGCAGAACACCCCAGTGAGCCAACCGGGGCCGGCAACAGTGGACTGGGCAGAAGCACCAATGGTTTTAGCTTCTCACACGCGGATCTTCTTGCCTAGGGCTCTTTATGGCCGCCCTGGAGAAATGGGAGGAAATATTCAGGGGCACCTGTTGTCTTTGGTGAAGCCTGTGTCGTTCCTGTCGCTCTTCGAGGGGGGTTCGTCTTTCTTGGGAGGAGGCGAATCTCTCTCGTCGCCCGAGTCACTGAAGAATAAAACAAAACAGCAATGAAAAGTGGAAATTAACATTGATTCAGAACTGGAGATCAAAATGCAAAGAGGGAGAAGGGGGAGGGGGGAAGAAGAAAAGGCTGCTTACCTGAAAGCTTGAATAATAACCGTCCCAAAAAGAATGAAGAGGGCCGAGAAGATGAGCGATAAGAGGGGCATCATTTCCCGCCTGTAAGAGATGCCACAAGTGAAGGTCATCCCCAAAAGGGCACCCACAGCCTGCCCCCGCTCGGTCCGGGAACTCCCTTTCACCCGCCCCACCTGCAGGAGAATGACCAAGCTTCCAAATCAGGGTGAAATGGAGACAACTCAGGGATTAGTCCCCTTTCGCATCTTTGCAAGCCACCTTCCTCATAACATCTCCATTTCCTTCTCTTGACCTCCCAAGAGCCACGTGCTTCCACCTTGACAGCTCACCTTGGCTGGTTTCCTGGGCATGGGCTGGCTACTTCACACCTACGCTCACCTCCTTTCCTATCACAGCTGCTCTTTGTAATGGAGGCCAGGGTGGGAAGAAGATGCCTGGCACAGTGAAGGCTTCCTAACCAGTCCTCTCGGGCTCCTAAGCAGGCCGGAAGTTTGGAAGGGATGGGGTGAGAGATGCTCTCCTAGTGACAACTTGTAGCAAGTGCTACAGAAAGAATTGTTGCCTATTAAAGGTTCAGGAACCAAAAAGATGGCGGTGTTTCCAGGGGGTGGGGAGATCAAATGTCTCTACCCTAAAGTAGCTGAACACTCCCCCCCCCTTCAAATTCTGTAAAATTTGCAATTGTGGTAACGTAGCAAAGTTGTGATCCAAAAAAGCTGGGGCCCCTGGACTGATCCTGCTCAGTCCTCTGGTCCTTAACCTGGGAAAGTTCTCAAGGGAGACAGAGCTTGGCTCCTCTTTTTCTTGAAGGAATGCATCCTTCTGGTCCCTCATGAGAGGCTTAAATATCAGGGGCTGTTTTATGGATCATGCACCCAAGACAAAAAAAAATTGCAAATTCAACCTCTGCTGTTTGATTTGGAGCACAGAACCCATACCAATTGCTGTGGAAGAGGCTGTCCCAGCTTTCCGACAGATAGTCAACAGCAGAATAGATCCAGCGGAGAAAGAAAACCTGCACCAGAAGAGGAAGGACATGTCTAGCACCACAAAGCGCACTTTCCTCTCTGCGCCCACAACTACAGAGAACACGTTTGATTACACAACCTCAAGGGCTATAGGGTTTAGCAGTGACCACTCTTGTGTTGGTTTGGCAGCACAATAAATATTTATTCTGTTTGAGAGATGTTCTTCTCCATGACTTATGCAATGAAATAGGTGGAAAAAACTATTGAACTCCATGTGAATTGGGCAGCTTTTCCACTGAAGTGCAATTTTTCATACATCATCAACTTATAGACTCTTGGTTAGAAGAAGCCGTTCGTCGAAACGGCATCGCATTCCAAAGACCACCGTCCCGTCGTTGTCATCTTCTATCTTTTTTGTATCTGAACTTACAACTTGAATGTATTACTATTACTTTTGTACATTTCATATTTACAACTTTACGGTTTCCGTTAAAGAAATATTGAGCGCACTGTGTACAGTTCTTGTGGTTCTATATTTGCAAGCACAACAAATATGCCAAAGATGGGGTCAGGAGCCCATTAACTCATCCGCGGTCGCAGAATCTAGAGTTTTCTGGAGCTGAATTCATAGGACCACCATCCCAGCTCCACCAAGGGCCCTCTCCCAGTTACACACACAGAAGTATATTAGAACTGTCAGCGTTACTCACGGGAGCGAGCTCATCGTTCAAGTCCGTCAGGATCGTATCGGAGGAGAGAGATCCGGGGTCTGTCCTTAACTGATCCAAGATATCCAGGAGGATGAAGTTGTCTTCTTTGCTGCCGCTCCAGGGATCTTCCAGAGCTCTAAAGACCACCCGTCCTGCATTGTTGCGCCTCTCCAAGATGACCACCTGGACCAGAGACAAAGGACCAGACAGCAATTTGGTGGGGAAGGCCATGCGTATTGAAAAGCCGATCAAGAAAACAAAGAAGACGCTTATTATCATTCCGCCAGCAACACCCAGCAATGCAGGGTAACTTCCTTATGTTTCTTGGGGGGGAGGGGTCGCTCAGAACTTGCAGTGTTCCTTGATCCTGGTGCCTGGAACACAAGTTTGCAGGGATCCCTAGCCTTGAGACAGAACAGGAAGGAATGGAACTTTAGGCCTGCTGCGGCCTCAAGGATAATTCGAGACTTGCTCCGGGAATCTCATGCTAGTGGTGATAATCAACTGGCCTATCTTATTGGGTCTGTTTTGAGAATTACTATAATCAGAGGTCATTTCGGGGGGGATCGCGGGGGATCGCAGTTCCCCCGGGTGAGGTACGGGGGGCAGGGTACATGACGAAGCCCCGCCCCCTACTTCCGGCCGCCCCGCTTCCGGCCCTCATTCAGCCAGGAGGAGGCAGGAGAAGAGGGAGGGTAAGTTGCTTCCTCCCTGCCTCTCCCCACCCCTGCCTGCCTGGGGCCAGGGAGGGCCTTCGCGGGGCTTCCTCGCACTCCCACCAGCCTAGCAGGTCCACCGCCGGGCCCGTCATGGGGCTCAGCAGTGGAGCTGCAAGGCCGGCGGTGGCGGCCGGGACCGTTGGGGGCGGGGTGTGTGGCCTTATGACACGCTTCCGGTGATGTCAGGGGGTGTGGCATATGCTAATGAGTTATGCTAATGAGTTCCCCTAGCTCTTTTTCTACGAAACGACCCCTGACTATAATAACATATACAGAGGATTTTGAACACTGAAATTAAGGCTTAGTGTAATAAATAATAATAATAATTACAGTTGGTGGCGGGAAGTGTTCAGGGTAGCAAGCAAGCTTCCCCACTCCACTATTTTAGCATCACCACAACCTTGTGAGGAAGGTCAGCTGAGATTGCATGACTGACCCATCTGCTTTTCTGTCTGAGAGGGGACTCGAACCTGGACCTCCCCCACTACTTGCAAAGCATGGCAGGTTAAGTCTCATCTGCTCAACATAACGAAATGCAGCGGTTGCTGATTCAACATCTTCAAAGCAAGACAAAACCCCGTTATTGTATTTAATGAGAAGTATATTACATGAGACTTAAAAATATTTCATTAAGCTTCATGCCAACATTCCTTAGGTAACAGGAGCGATAACATCATTCCGTAGATAATGTCAGCAATCTTCAGAAGGCTTCACTAACACAACAGCCATTGTGCTATGCGCCCAATAAAGTGCTTCACAAATATAATTTGTTTGCCTTCATTCTTAGTCGTCAACCACTGAATATTAAAGTGCTTCTTAGTAGTATACAGTGCTTAGTGCTTCATATATATCATATTCATATCTTCCAAGTGTAATAATCCATCCAACGGAATTTGCCAGCATAAATCTCTCCATTTCGCAAAGGCGTCCTCATAGAGATGTGAAGGCCCGGAAAAAAACTGGAAAAATTCGGGAAAAAAACGTTTTTTCCCCTGTTTTTTTCCCTGAAGTCTTTTTTGTTTTTTTCCGGAAAATATATATATATATATAGTATCAGGACAAGCAAGTCCTAGGTTACAATTTTCCAAATTTTCTCTCTCTCTCTAGATATATATATATATATATATAGTATCAGGACAAGCAAGTCCTAGGTTACAAACTGAACTCTCCAATGCAAGAACAAGATGCATTTCTTCCTTTAGGAAGTGCTATTGTCAGAAGAAAATAAAAAGGTTTCAGTTTTGTTTTTGCATGTGGGTGGGTATTCTGTTTGTAATAATTGTTTTTAATATGCTAGTTGTGATAATTTCATGCCAAGTAAAAATGTCCATAGTCATATTTTATGTTCCTAAAGTAACGGAATGACTTTCAATCTAGAAAAGACAAAAGAAATGCTAATGTAGATTTTTTTTCAAAAATTTCTGTTTCCCCCCAGAAAAAAACTGGAAAAAAACCAGGTTTTTTTCCGAGCTTCAAAATTTCTGGAAATTTTACATCTCTACGCCCTCATAGATGGAAAATTACATCATACACAAGCACAGCAATAGACATTCACAGCATACTAGTAATATACTTCTCGTTCAATACAATCACGGGGTTTTGTTTCGCTTTGCTGTTTTCACATCTGCGATTCTCTCTCTTTTATTCAACAACAACTGCCGGGTCCAGCAATACTCGGGGCACCACGTCTTCTCCCATTTCAGTTTGATGTGATTTATAAGCATCTTTAAGAGACCAGTCCCAAAAGATACAGGGTGAGCTGAGCTCAAATTTTACAAACCAAACGGAAGAGCAAGTGATGTAGCTGGGCAGACATGCAGAACACTCACGGCAGACTTCCCCCAGAACCTGTCGTCGTCCAGCAGTAAAGCCCGGGCAAACTCCCTCTGGCTGCTTCCATAGACGTGGACAAATCTCAAGGTGTCTTTGGTGTTGGCCATGGCGAAGGCCAGAAACGCTTCGTAGACCGCAGCAAACTTGTCGCCCTCACCGGTAATCAAGACCACACAGTACCTAGACCACCACCAAGAAAAGACAGCTTAAGGTCTCCCAATTGACACAGAGGACTGGTTGGAACCATGTCGGAGGCAGGCAGAAACCAAGGGAGGCTCGATCTTCTCCACGAGTGACTGGCCTGGCCTTGGAAGCAGAATTACACACGAAGCCACCTTACATACTGAGTCAGACCACTCCTCTGTCAAGGTCAGTATTGTCTGCTCAGACTGGCAGCAGCTCTCTGGGGTCATAGAGGGCTTTCCCATCACCTACTGCCTGATCCTTTTATTAAACTGGAGGTGCGGGAACTGATCCGGCCACCTTCTGCATGGGAAAGAGATGCTCTGCCATGGAGCCACAGCACCCCCGACTAAAGCCCCCATTCAAGCAACCCAGTGTGACCCTTTCTGTTGGTCCTGCACGTAAGGTAAAGTTCTCTTCACCAGCAAAGCTCTTGGGGAGCTAGGTGACGATATTTCTCAGTCCTTCATCCCTGGGTGTGGGATGACATCAATGAACACCCACGCTCTCGAAAGCCAGGCAATTCCTACTGTCAATGCTGAATTACTATGACAAAGATGCGCTGAATTATAGGAAGCTTGGAGGAAAGTACAATACAAGCTTAGAAAGCCAGTCCCGACTGGTGAAGATCTTAAGAACAGCCCTCTCCCTTTGATCAATGTGGAAGGCACCGCATGGAATGGAAGGCTGTCAGCCTTACAAAAGGTATCTGAAGAAGCGTGCATGCGCCCCAAAGTTTATACGCAGAATTAAACTTCGTTGGTCTTAAAGGCGTCACTGGACTCAGACTTTGCACAATTAAGCCCTGTGATCTGATGCAGAAACCTCATAAACCAGCAACATGGAGCCATCCTTGTTATGTGTCTTACTTGCGCTGCCTGTGAGACTTTTTCGCTGGGCACAGCTCCTGGAAGAGCTTCTGGCTGGTGAGCCGGGAGGCCATCAGGAATTTGTTCTGGGACAGGAAGTCGTCAATGAGCTGTTTCTTCATACCCCGGGACTAGGAGAAAGGAAAACTGGTCAACATCAGGGAAGACTGGAAGAAATAACCAATTAAGGAACTTATGTCGTGCTTTTTAATGGATTTAAATACATTTAAAGAGTCCCCAGATCCTGAAGTGGGTTCTTTTTTAACACACTGAAGGAACAGCCAGCTAATGTTAGACTTCAAGAGAAGAAATGCTGTCAAGTGATGGCTGGTCTAAGGACCGTAACAATAAACTGAACTGAAAGCTATTAAGTAGTTAGAAAGAAAAGTGATGACAGTCAGCCGCTAGTCAACCTTTAATACAGGAATGCACTGGAATCAAAACCCAACTGGGTATGCTATTAAATTTCAGTCCTGCTGATCAATCAACTAAAGCCTCAGTTGATTAACCTGTCAGCTGAGGAGTGCAGCCCTCTCTGGAAGGCAGAAATAACAGCTCAATGAAAAACTGAAAAGAAGAAGAAGAAGAAGAAGAAGAGATTGGATTTATACCCCGCCCTTCACTTGGGAGTCTCAGAGCGGTTTACAAACTCCTTTCCCTTCCCCTCCCCACAACAGACACCCTGTGAGGTGGGTGGGGCTGAGAGAACTCTGACACAAATGGCTCTTTTTCAAGGACAGCTGTGCCAGAGCTTGTGACTGACCCAAGGTCACATCAGCAGGTGCAAGTGGAGGAGTGGGGAATCAAACCCGGTTCTCCCAGATTAGAGTCCGCGCACTTAACCACTACACCAAACTGGCACAGATATGCACAGGAGAGAAGAAGAAGAAGAAGAGATTGGATTTATACCCCGCCCTTCACTTGGGAGTCTCAGAGCGGCTTACAAACTCCTTTCCCTTCCCCTCCCCACAACAGACACCCTGTGAGGTGGGTGGGGCTGAGAGAGCTCTGACACAAACTGCTCTTTTCCAAGGACAGCTGTGCCAGAGCTTGCGACTGACCCAAGGTCACATCAGCAGGTGCAAGTGGAGGAGTGGGGAATCAAACTCGGTTCTCCCAGATTAGAGTCCGCGCACTTAACCACTACACCAAACTGAAGAAGCAAAACGTAGCTTCTATTTACAGGAAAAGACCTAAAAGGAGGACAATAGACTTAGCCTTCCCTGAGCTTCCCTTCAACTGCAGTTCTTATTATTGATCGTTTATGGAGCACTAGCAGTGCATGCAGTCCTTTATGGGCCATGAGACAGAGGCCTGCCCTGAACGGCAGAGGGTGAAGAACTCCCCTTTTGCTATGTTGGACCAAAACGGCTTTCGCCATTCTCCTCCATTTGATTGTCACAGCACCCCTTTGAGACAAGGTAGGCTGAGACTGGGCCCAAGGTCATCCAGCAAGCTTCCACAATAGAGTGGGGATTCGAATCCGGGGACTCCAGATCCTCACCCTGACATTCTCTCACTACACCACGCTGGCTCTCAAGTTTGGTGTTGTGGTTAGGAGCGTGGACTCTAAGCTAGGAGAACTGGCTTTGATTTCCCCACTCCTCCACAGGCAGCTGCTGGTGTGACCTTGGGTCAGTTACAAGTTCTTTCAGAGCTGGTTCTCTCAAGGGCAGTTCTCGAAAGAGCTCTCTCAGCCCCACCTACCTCCCAGAGTGTCTGTTGTGGGGAGGGGAAGGGGAAGGAGATTGTAAGCCGCTCTGAGACTCTTTGGGTAGTAAAGGGTGCGGTATAAATCCTCTCTCACTCTGTGTTTAAGCTGCTTTGGGTATGTACCGGGGAGCAAGGCAGGATGTAAACTAAATAAATGAATTTAAGGAGCATGCGCACACACACCTACACACACACACTGATGGAACATGCAAACACAAAAGCAAAGTAGCTCAGCTGTCCTAACAAGGCAGTGCATCTATCACTTTGCTGCTCTTGTGAGTAGTCACTGCATGTACACAATCATGTACCTCCTGCATTTCATTACCTTAAAACCCCAAAGTTTACAGGGGAGGAGGGTTCCCTTCTCCATACCTGACAATCAAGAGTACAACATCTGGCTCGGGAAAGCTACGGTAAATGCCAGTCTTTTAAGAGCCACAAGACTCTTGGGTTCTGCCTTCAACAGACATTACTGAGCAAAACGACTGGCGAAGCGATACAGACACTCCGGGCAGTCCTGCGTGGCAGCTGGAGAACGGATACCTGGATGACGTCGGCGGGTTTGTCAACGTGTTCCTTGAAGACCATCATGGTAGGCACGTAGACGTTGATGTTGTACTGGCTGGACAGCTCTTCGATCCCTCCGAGACCAACGTATACGTAGCCAAAGGATAAATAGTCTCGGTATGCAAAAGCAGTCAGCTGGAAGGAATCAAACAGACACACAGGATTTGCACTTGCTGGACTTAGGCGGTTCTTGACACAGAACAGGTTGGGAGCCCTAAACCCCCCCCCCTTCACTCACAGTTTGGAATCTGCCAGGATTGTGAAACAAACAAACAAAAAACACAACACATTTTCAGATTTCATTATTCAAGATCTCAGAGGATGCAAACTGGCATCTCGAACTCTAGATTGTGACACGCTCCCAGTGAGGCACGGCATGTCCTCCACCCAGGGCTTTTTTTGTAGAAAAAGCCCAGCAGGAACTCATTAGCATAATAGGCCATACCCAACAGCCGGAACACATTAGCATATTAGGCCACACCCTGACAGCACCACTCATTAGCATATTAGGCCACCCCCCTGACAGCACAGCTCATTCACATATGAGGCCACCCCCCCATATTACCAGAAGTGTGCTCATCCAGCCACACCCACCTTTTGCTTCTTATTCTCTTTACCTTGTTTGTTGACAAAACCCAGGCCTTTTTTTTTTGAGCAGGAACTCCTTTGCATGTTAGGCCACACACCCCTAATTGTAGCCAATCCTAATGAGTTTCTGCTGTTGGGTGTGGCCTATTATGCTAATGAGTTCCTGCTGGGAGTGGCCAACCTGGGATCCAGCCGGAACTCCGTTCCTGTGCGTTCCTGCCCAAAAATAGCCCTGCCTCCACCCCAGTCCACGCTTTGACATGTGCCCAGCTGAGACCCTGCTAGCCAAACACGGACTCCACACTTCTCACCTCCTGCGTCAGTCCAGTTTCACTCCCTGCTCCACATTTTTATCAAGCCGGTTTGCTCTCACTTCTCAGACTTCAAATACCTCCTTGTTCAGCTGCGTGCCTTCCCACTCCTCTTCCCCCCCACTCACCCAGATTCTACTTGTTCCCAAAGCCTTACTCATCCTCCAACAAGTTCTGAATCCCAGCCCATGACGATGTTAGGGGAGGCCTCTTTGGGATTTGTGGTGAATGTAGCAGAGGGAGCTTCCAAAGGCTAGCCCTAAAAACCATGCCCCTCAGGAAAGCTCCAGGAATGAAGCCAGAAGGTCACCACGGCTTTATGCTAAGGAAGCCCCTCTTGGGCCTGCAAGGGGGAGTGATGAAGCTATTGCTGAATGGCGAAGCCCCTTTACCTTGTATAACAACGGCACGAGCGGCATGTGATCAAACAAAAGCACGTGTGGCTTGTTCTCTCTCTTCCAGTTCGACAGGAATTTGACGTAGTTTTTATCTGTAATCTTCAACGTAAAACAGAAATATCAGTTTCCGAATGCTCGGGGGGAGGCGACATTGCACACTCGGATACAAGTTTCAGACGGCATTTTGAAGACCTGCAGTTTTTATAGAGGTTGCGTGAGAAAATTTTACGCAGCAGAAGAAATGGGGATATAGTTCACCCCGAGGGTGGGAAAATAACACAAGGGATTTTGCAAGCTGGGGTTCCCTCCCCAATTTTCCTTATACAAAAAGTTACTTGCTTCTCACTTCCTATGAAACCCAGCAGACTTTTAGCTAGTATGAGACCTTCTCATTCAATGCTGAATAGATTTTAGGGCGGATGGGAGACTAAGGGGCCGCGGCTCAGTGGAAGAGCATCTGTTTTGCATGCAGGTCCCAGGTTCGATCCCTGGCATCTGCGGTTAAAAGGAACTGGCAGTAGGTGATGAGACAGAACCTCTGAGACCCTGGAGAGGCATTGCCTGGAACCAGCAGTAGGTGATATCCCTGGAGACCCTGGAGAAGGTACTGCGTGTGCGTGTTTGTGTGCTTGCTTAGAAGTCATGGTGACTTGTGGCGATCCCTACTGGGGGCTTGGACATTTTTCAGAGAGGTGACTTGATATGACTGCCTCTGTGTCCCACCTCTGGTATTTCTTGGAGGTCGCCCTTCCAAGTAGAAGAAGAATAAGAAGAGATTGGATTTATACACTGCCCTTCGCTCAGAGTGGCTTACAAACTCCTTTCCCTTCCCCTCCCCACAACAGACACCCTGTGAGGTAGGTGGGGCTGAGAGAGCTCTTTCGAGAACCGCTTGTGAGAGAACAGCTCTGACAGAACTATGGCTTGCCCAAGGTCATCCAGCAGCTGCAAGTGGAGGAGTGGGGAATCAAACCCGGTTCCCCCAGATTACGAGTCCACACACTTAACCACTACACCAAACCGCTGCACCAAAGTACTTGCCAGGGTCGGCCCTGCTTAGCTTCCAAGATCTGACAAGATCGGGCTTGCCTGGGCTTATCCAGGTCAGGGCTAGACAAGACTGATCTTGATGGATTCAGTACAAGGCAGCATCATGTCTGGAAGTACTTCTTCTCATAAGCACTAACTAAACTTATGGAATTCGCTGCCACTTGAAGTAATGATGGCCACAGATGGCTTTAAAAAGAGACTAGATGAACTCATGGAGGACGAGTCCATCCACGGATGAATGGAATCTCCCTGTTTGGAAGCAGTGCACCTTTGCCCACTGGATTCTGGGGGAGAGCAGCAGGGGGAGGCTGTGGCTTCCCCGAGATACCTGGCTGGCTACCGGAGAAAACCGGCTGCTAAGAGTCAACCAGCTGTCTAGCCTGAGTCAGCAGGGAAGCCCTCCCCCTCAGCCCCAAAGAGCGAATCGCTTAAGAACATAAGAGACGCCAACGTTGGATCAGGCCAAAGGCCCATCCAGTCCAACACTCTGTGTCATACAGTGGCCAGAAATACCAGTGCCATCAGGAGGTCCACCAGTGGGGCCAGGACGTTAGAAGCCCACCCACTGTTGACCCCCCCCCCAAGCACCAAGATGACAGAGCATCACTTGCCCCAGATCCCCTATCTATACCTTGTGGCTAATAGCCACTGATGGACCTCTGCTCCATATGTTTAAAGCGAGTTACCTTCTCCACGAGGTTCCCGGGAAGAAGACTCTCCACAAACTGGCGCAGATTCTCCCGCACGACCGCGTTGTGGAAAAAGGTTATCCTCCCGTTGATAAGTCCCAGGATCGAAGGGGTGCTGTGGGCCCCGAGGTGATGCGCCAGGCGCCTCTCGTAGCCAGCATGGACGACGCCAATGCCCACTCCTGAAAGAGGCAAGCGAGGCCAGTAAAATGAAAGATGGCCCGAGCAAAAGCCAAATCGGATTTGTTTTCTCTGCTAAGCTCTAGCATGGGGCATCGGTGAAAAAAACATCATCACTAGAAAGCTGTGATTACACCTGCTGTTGCGGAAACTGGGAGGCTCAACGGAAAGTTCACTGCGCAAAAACCACAGCTGCCATTCAGAGACTGTGGCAGATGCAAGGACATCCCCCAGCTCTCTACTTTAGAGAAGTCCAGCTACACAAACAGCAAAACATTCCCCATTTGCCTTTTTTCAAGGCTTTATATCCTATGGGGTTGCCATAAGTTGGCTGCAACCTAGCACTTTACACACACACATCCCCCTCGGGGGGGGACAAAGAATGCGGTGGCACCTCAGAGCCCCGGTAACGGACCACGGGAGCCCCCTTCCTACTGGCAACCTCCCCTGAAGCGGAACCGCTAGATGCCTCCGATCCTCGACGGACACCTACTTTCAGCTACAAATGGCACTGGAGCAAATGGGGATGTTTCCAGGAGGGCACTTGGAGGACCGATGCTCAAAACTGCTGCACCGGCACCTTCCCAATTCTGAGACAGATGGCGCTACATTGGTGTAACATGTGTTTTTCTCTGGATTGAAATGCATGCCCCCCCCTTGAGTAAAAACTCCCCCCTCCCCAGCCCCCAGCGGAGATCATCTCCAGGCATTTCATGCACAAGTCGCTGGCTTGGGGGCACCTCCTGATTGAACAGAGGCGAAGGTACGTCGGCAGCCTCCCCTCTCCTCTAGGGAGAGCTTGTTCTGTTGCGCCTCTCTCATTGGGAGAGACAGAACGAGCCAGCTGAAGCTGATTCAGAGCTGGAGCAACGCAGCTCCCCACAGAAGCTGAATGAGTAAGGCTGGAACAGTGAATCACACAAGCTCCTCTATGGACGGGTGCTTGAGGCTCACAGGAGCCTTTCATTATTCAATTAATTTTATTCCTGAGAACAGCACGCCCGGTGCTCCCAGCATGGCTGCAGAACTGCACCGCGCCAGCCGAGGGAAGATGCAGCCTGGCTCTGAAAATGGATTTAGAGTCAATTAGGTGAAACAAAGGGAACCCGTCGCAGACCCCTGCTGATTTCCTGGCTCAATGCAACAGGCTGGCGATGAGCTAACAAAAGCTCTAAAGGCCACCTTTGCTTCCTTCACCTCGCCAAGATCTTTAAGATCAACCAAGACCATCCTTTGAAATACATCATCTTGGCATCAAAAGGTTCACAGAGAGGCATTTTCAGTGGCTGCCCCTCAGATTCTCCTTCCCTTGGAGCAGGCCTGTAGCTACAGTGGGGCTTTTACGGGCTCCACCCCCTTTCTTAAAGGCACAGCCCCACGGGACTTTCTCCTGCGAATGTTTTTTTCAATCATTTAAAAATGGTTTTTTTAAAAGGCGTGTGCTCCTTTAAGCAGAGTGGGGTGCTGTAGTTGACTAATTCCCGCACTGAGCAAGGGGGTTGGAGTAGGTGACCTCTAGGATGCATTGTCTCTCTGTGGCAAGAAACTGGTCTCCTTTAAGAGAGTTTTTCTACCTAAGTGTTAGCTTTCTTGACTACAGAAGAATTGTTACTTAGGCTGGCAGAAGTGATTAACTTGCAGCAGCTAAGGTGGCTGACAGCTTGCAATTTAGAGATCTATCCTGGTAACAGCTTTCTATTGGCTACATGGCTTTTCTTTCTGCAATGAGAACTTCAGCCCCACCAGAAAAAAAATTGCCCCACGAGCCTCAAAATCCTGGCTATGGGCCTGCCTTGGAGGCTTAGCAAAGCTTGTGTGTCATCCGGCAGTAACACAAGATGTTTTGGTTGCAAGGGATAAATTAATCAGGAAAGGGTACGTTATCCATCCTTGGGCTGAGGCAGGCATGACACCCAATGCAACGAGCTTGCGCTTGCTCCTTCCTTACCCAGCGCTTCCAGCTCCTGCACCACCTCCTTCCACACGGGCTCAATGTGGATGCAGCTGAAGCACCAGTCCGATGTGATTTTAATGAGGTAGGGCTTCTTGAAGCTATCGGGCACGATCTCGTTGACGTAGTGTGAGAAGTGCAGCAGGTACTTCTCATCGGAGGAGTCCCGGCGGTCTGAATTGAAGGGGAAGTGAAAGAAGGACTCGTCGAAATAAAAACTTTTGTGAAAGTGGTGGAACTGACGCTGCTGGTGCTGCTGCTGCTGTTGGGGATACCCCTGGTTCTCCCCCACATCCCCGTAGTGGTCGAAATTTAATCTCTTCTCCTCATTGGAAAGGATCTGGTCAGGGTATATAAAAAAAAAGAACTTTGCATCCTTTGTATCCTGAATCTCTGGTAAAGACTCTGTATTAGGATAGTATGAGCTAAACATACATTTTCCGTTCATTTAAGCATTACGAGAACAAGACCACTAGGCCAGGATCGCTAGGCTAAATTCAAGTTTTAAGCAATACCTGCAGTAAATATAGCAGCCCCAATAGCCTGGTCTAGCCTGATCTCTTCAGCTCTTGGAAGCTAAGCAGGATTGGCCCTGGTTCGTACGTGGGATTGGAGACAGCCAAGGAAGTCCAGGATTGTGACACAGAGGCTTGCTACACTTTCCAAGTTAATGCCTGGTGGCATCAGAGGTGGGAGGAGGGGCAAAGCACATACTTGCCCCAGATCCCCACCAGTGTTCCCTCTAAGCTGAGTTAGTGTGAGCTAGCTCACAGTTTTTTAGCCTCCGGCTCACACATTTTGGTTTCAGCTCAGGAAGGATGGCTCCAGAGCAAACTGATTTATGCAGTAGCGAAATCGCTCGCTCACAACTTTAACGCCAGTAGCTCAAAATGGTGTCCTCTTATAACATATTTTACAGAAAACGATGTATTACCAGCCAATACTAGTTATGCAGAATGGATTCATCTTTGAATTTTTTTAAATTTTTTTTTTTTGGAATGGTCTGAGCACTCTCATGATTTATTATTGTGGTCCTTCTAAAATATATCTAGATTTATTATACGTTAGTATTGTAGAAATAGCAGAACAATTGGAATATCACAAGAAAGTGACAAGGATTTGGATATAGGATGTTCCTGCTATAATCATAAACACAATTAATAGGTGGCATTGTGAAATATGTATCTGCACTGACAGTTTGTATTATTGTTCAAACAGCAATCTTGTTTATGTATACTTGATTTCTCTTTTAATAAAATTTGAAATGAAAAAAAAAAAAGTAGAATTTTTGTTCATCAGACTCCACAGCTTAGAAGGAACATTGATCCCCACCAGGCACAGGGAAGCCTCTGCCAACCTATCCTGGCTTTTCCCAATTCATCTTCCAATCTGATCCTCAACCACCCTCCTCACCAGCTGTTTTTAACTAACCACCACCACCACACATAGGGAGATTGGACAAAATGTAGGGCACTTTGTGGGTCAATTTGGCCCCCAGATTCCTAGGAATCAAGGGCACATAGATAACGCACTGAGATGTGGCCAGAATCACCTTGCAGTTGGTACACCAGACATCCTAATCTAGGATTTACTCTAGTTTTACTCTGTATCGTGCCCCTAATTTTCCAAGGGGAGCCACAAAGGAAATCGGCTCTTCCTTGTTAACGGTTCCCTTTCGAACATCGTGCCTGTAGCATTCAGAGTAACACAAAACTAGCTACAATATTAGGTCTCCAGATGACTAAGGAAAATAGCGAGATGTTGCTCATCCTGATAAGAGGGTTGCCAGATCCAGGTTGGGAAACTCCTGGAGATTTGGCAATGGAGCTTCAGGAAGACAGGGATCTCAGTGGGATACAACGGCACAGAGTCCACCCTCCAAAGCATCCATTTTCTCTCTCTTTTTTTTTAAACCCCCGAGAGGGTAATTTTATTGTTATTTCAATAGACTACATAACTACAACAGAAAATATAGGGAGGGGACTACAACTAGGGATAAAGAAAACATACCCACCACACTAACTAAAATCCCAAGAGTAGAAGATTATTTCCGTGTTAATCTACATGTTAGTAAATACGTGTTAGTAAAACAATATACTTGTGGGGTTTTTTTAACTACTGCTTCAATGTTAACAAGTTTAATATTTTGAGAACACTTCTTGAGCATCTTCTTATTTTCATAGGGCTATTTTCAGAGTCCTTCTGCCCTTACTTCTGTCTTCTTTCTCTGAAATCATACAACGTTTTGTTTGCTCCCGCACCCGCTTCCTCCCCAGAATCCTCCCCCGTTCCAGAGGTAGCAGAATCACTCGATTTTGTTTCTTCATCTTTGAGTTCTACTTCTGGCCCCAGCTGTCATCTCAAAAATTCCTTTGCTTTAAAGATGGAGTCAATCTTCTCTCTTTTATCTTTAATTTTAAAGATCACACCTTCAGGGATCGCCCAACGATTTTTTATTCCGTTTGTCTGAAGAAATGAGATTCTTTGTAGCTTTTCCTCTTTTGACGAATTTCAAATGGAATGTCTTTTAGAGTCTTAATATTTGTATTCCCAAATTTCAGTGGATCTGCCGAAGTTGCCTTTAATATAACATCTCTGGTCTGTCTTCTTGCAAACCTGACTACAATCTCCCCAGGCAGGCTATTTTTTTAATGTAATTAGAGTATACCCAATAAGCAGACTCTATATCTTTTATTATTTCATCCGCTGATAAGCCTGTTACTGGAGCGATGATCTCTCCCAGAGTCTTCTTCAAATCTTTTTTTTTCCCTTTTCAGGCAGTCCCTGAAATGTGAGAGTCATGTTTGCTTTCTCTATTTGCAGCTGAAGTAAACGGTTTTCCTGCAGCTTTTGTTTTATTTCCACCTCTGTCACTCTTTTCCTCATCTTCTTGTTCCCGGCGTCCATCTCTACCAGCTTCTCAGTTGCCTGCTCCACTTTTTTCTCTGTCTCTGCCAGCTGGCGCTGCTGCAAGGCGAAGTTTTGGTTTAGTGTGGCGAGTTGCTGGTTAATACCACCGAGCTGCTCCAATACCGGTTTCAGCATATCCGCTAACGTCTTCATGACGTCTGCTCCCTCTTCCGA
>NW_015161417.1:219217-222110 GCF_001447785.1 Gekko japonicus | reverse complement strand
GCTGTTTCTCTCCCCTCTCCCCCCTCACTTCTTTGATCTATTCAATTGCTCAGGAGCCGTCCCTCCCTGCACTCCGCTTTCTCCGCGGGGGGTGGGGGATGGGGCTTCACTTTACAAAAACAGTTCGTTTATCTCTCACTCATGTTCATTGTTGGTCACTTCTGACCTCGCTCTCTTCCATCACTATTCCGCTTGATCTCCTGCACTTGTCCCGGTCAGATTGGCTTACACACATAGGCTGGACCATCGGCTGGACCATCAGGGCGGAGGGAAGCCTCTATTCCATGGCTTCGAGCTGTCAAAGAGGCTAACCCTCAAAAGCCCTCTGGCTTGGAACCCACCGCAAGGGTTCCATGGGAGTGCCACTTGAGGTGGCACCCCTCCAAGCCGAATGTGTGCTAGCCGCCTCCTCGAGCTTCGAGTGCAACCGCCATCGCCGATCCACCCACCGGAAGCCCCCAAAGCATCCATTTTCTCCAGGGGAACTGATCTCTGTCATCTGGAGATGAACTGTCATTCCAGGGAATCCCCTGGTCCTACCTGGAAACTGGCATCTCTACCTGACAAAGTCAACGTAACACCCACCGCTATTAATGGTGGAAATTATTTCATAGGGTCGCCATAAGTCAGAAGTGACTCGACAGCACGTAACACACACAGATGTTTAAATGTCTGTCATGGACCAGCCTCAGTCTGAGGTGCAGCCAGACTCTGACCTGCTGCTGGAGCCCAGCCCGAGTGAGGACCAGTCTGACTTGCAGCCTGACAGTCTGATTGGCAACTGGAGCCCAGTGAAAGTGAGGACTCCTCAGAAGTCGAGCCTGAGTCCAGCGTGGCAAAAGATGACTTCAGAGTAGAGGACACTCAGGGACTCCAGTCAAATACCGAGCCGGCTGAAGTCAGGGAGCAGGTACCTACGGAGGCACTCACGACTCCCCCAGATCCCCCCCCCCATAGAAAGAAGAAGGGCTAAGATCAGAAGCCAATTGGAAGAATGCAGATGGAGTAAAAGATTAATGGCCCGTCGACAGCTACAAGATGAGTCATTCCTGGAGCCCTGCTAACTTGCCAGCTGCAGATAAGACTAATCAGGGGAAAGCTACCTAAAGCTGGGGGTGAGCTGTTGCCAACTTGTAGAAGCAACACATCACCTCACAGTGAATCCTGCAACCACAACTCCTGACTCTGCTCTACTCCTGTGACTCTTGGACTGGCTTGACTCTGCTTTTGGACTCTGACTGTACCAACTGACCTTGGACTGTCTGGACTATGCTGTGAACTTTCCTTTGACCTGCTCCTGCCTGCATGACCTGGACTTGGACTTGGAGCCTGCGAGACCAGCTGGGTTATGACCGTATCCCCTGCCACTCCCCGGCGATTACAGGAGTTAACTGACTTAGCAAAATTGGTGAACGGCCTCCATGTTTTCCTTAAGCAAACGTGAATTTTTCAGAATCATGCTTTACTCTGTACTTTTCGAGGTCCTGTGGCCCCGCTGTCCATTTTCCCCACACTTCCTACATAAAAGATCTGCCTAAAGAAAAACCTGCTGTGCTGCATCTTTAGAAGTTGGCTTTCGTCCACAGAAGCTGACACTGGAATAGAACTCTGGTAGCCTTCGAGGTGCCCGTGGACTCCTGCTGATTTCTCATTAAAACAGAATTCCCCTCACCCGCCCCAGCGTTTAATACCTCGTAGGCCTTGCTGATTTGTATGAACTTATCTTCTGCTCCAGGGTCCTTGTTTTTATCTGGATGCCTGAAACACAAGCAAAAAAAATGAAAAAAGAGTCAGTGGTTTGATCTGAGGCTGGCAGCTTCAAGTTCAACGCGGGGGCTGCAGGGGCAACGGAGGCAGCACCGGCATTATGCAAAGCTTAATCTCTTTGACGTTTGAACGGGCTTATTATCGGGGGCTTATTTCCTGTGCTCCAAGATTGGTAAAGGGGGGGGGGAGAGGAATCAAGCCTCTTTGAGTAGAGTTCATTTCATACTCAAGCGGCTGAACAGAGGCAGGAAGCAGAGATGAAGAATTAGAGCTGCCTCCCGGCAAAAGGAAGCCTTGTGTCACCCCCTTATTGTTTCTGAGTCTTAAACATACTCTGCCCACTCATTTCCACACGGCGATTGACAGCTGCATGGGTTAGAACCACAGCTTGGTTTCTCTTTTTAATGCCCTGTAAATGCAAATGCAAATGCAAATGGAGCTGCGGTGGTTCAAGTGGTTAAGACGATGAACTGCAGGCTGTGGAAGGTCGGTAGTTCAGCAGTTCGAGACCCGGGTTGCCGCAAGACAGGGTGAGCTCCTGTCTCCTGCCAACCTAGCAGTTCGAAAGCAAGAAATTGCAAGTAGATAAATAGGTACCACTTCGGTGGGAAGTTAACAGCGTTCCGTGCGCCTTGGTGTTTAGTCATGCCGGCCCCATGACCACGGAAACGCCTTCGGACAGCGCTGGCTCTTCGGCTTTGAAACGGAGATGAGCACCGCAACCCTGGAGTCGGACTCGACTGGCTTTCGAGCAAGGGAAACCTTTACCTTTACCTTTAAATGCCAAATGCTGTGTTAGAAGAAAAAAATCATGCCAAATCAGAGCATCAATCAGTCCACCTGGCTGAATATCATCTGTTCTGATGAGCAGCAGCTCTCTGGGAAGGACGTCTTCCCCAACACCTGCTATCAGACTCTTTCACTGGGGATGCCAGGAACTTAGCCCAGTGCCTTCTGCATGCAAACGTTTCGTAGAAAAAGAGCTAGGGGAACTCATTAGCATAACTCATTAGCATATGCCACACCCCCTGACATCACCAGAAGTGTGTCATAAGGCCACACCCCCTGACATCACCGGAAGTGTGTCATAAGGCCACACACACCGCCCCCAACGGTCCCGGCCGCC
>NW_015161417.1:170227-219009 GCF_001447785.1 Gekko japonicus | reverse complement strand
CCTCCCTGGCCCCAGGCAGGCAGGGGTGGGGAGAGGCAGGGAGGAAGCAACTTACCCTCCCTCTTCTCCTGCCTCCTCCTGGCTGAATGAGGGCCGGAAGTGGGGCGGCCGGAAGCAGGGGGCGGGGCTTCGTCATGTGCCCCGCCCCCCGTACCTCACCCGGGGGAACTGCGTTCCCCCCCGAAATGACCTCTGCCTGTACCACTGAGCCACAGTCCTTCCCTGTGCCACCTTCTGCATTTCACATACAGTCCATTGTAGCAGACCTACAGAGAGAGTAAGTTTGGGGCCCAGGAGATCCCGGTTCAAAGCCCCATTCAACCGTGGCCCTGGGCAAGGCATTCTTCTCACTCAGAAGACTGAGAAAGAAGAACTGGAATGGACTTTGTACGTGGACAGCTGTTAAAGACTTAGTAACATACACGTGCCTCCCCTATCTATACACGTTGGCCTCGAAATGAAGCCACGTCAACATACACCAAGAAGCATTACATCCACATAGAGAATTCTTCCTACAGCACAGCTGGGACACGATGGGCAAACAGCTCCGTGTTTCCACCGGGTGAAGACCAGCCAAGTCCAATGCCCAGAAGAGATCCATTCTGCCGAATGAAACTCACTGTGGCCGATATTTGGACTGTGCGTTTTAGTGTGCAGGACGTTTGTCACACAACGTAAAGGTCTCCCTTGCTCGAAAGCCAGCCGAATCCGACTCTAGGGTTGCGGGGCTCATCTCCGTTTCCAAGCCAAAGAGCCAGTGCAGTCCGAAGACATTTCCGTGGTCATGTGGCCGGCATGACTAGACGCCGAGGCGCACGGAACGCTGTTACCTCCCCACCGAAGCGGTACCTATTTTACTTGCAATTTCTTGCTTTCGAACTGCTAGGTTGGCAGGAGCTGGAACCAGAGACAAGACCTCGACTAGTAACTTTGAAGTAATACCTGACGTTCAGGCCAGCATTCCACCCGCCACCATTTCTTGGAGCACAACCTGTCAGCCCCTCTAAGCTTTTTCACATCTTCCCACCCTTCCCCAGCAATTCCATTCAGCCTTTCAATGTTGGGGCTCTTCCTCTGGCTGCAGCTGCTCCGTCTGCTTCTTTGGCCTTCTCTTCTAAGCTACTCTCTTTCCTGGCCTTCTCAGTCTCTTAGCTTCCCTATTTCCCCAGCCCTTCTGCTTGCCATGCCTCCTCTCTGGTTTCCCCAGCATCTTCCCCAGTTAAAGGACCTGAAAGTAAGTGCTGTGGAAGACCTCTGCCTGAGACCCTGGAGAGCCGCTGCCAGTCTGAGCAGACAATACTGACTTTGAAGGACCGATGGTCTGATACAGTATAAGGCCGCTTCCTGTGTTCACGTGCTCTCATCCTCTCTGCTAGCACACTGGCGGTCACGCTCCCTACCAGGTCACTGGGCTTGGTTGCCAACTGTAGCCCGCTACTAGCCTGCTGGAAAGCCCAATCCCACCATGTTTTATGTATAGACTGAATTCTCCATCAGTGGAATGGAACTTTCCTATTATGGCTGTGGCCCCTCCCACTGCAACCTGCAGATCTTCAGAAAACGGTGCTCCTGGGGGGGACAAAGGGACCCCAAGGAACACCATAAGGGGGGATTCCATGGAAACTGCTAATTCAGCCTGGATCCAACCCCAATCATTCCTACACTAATTGGACTTTATGCTAACTGTGCTAGTAAAAGGAAAACAACGTATCTTATGATTTTGTGGAAGACTGCTTCCTACTGCTACTTGGAGGTGGCCCTGCTTTTTTGGGGCTCCCTCTTCTCCAAAAGCTTCTTCCCTGTCCTTATTTTAGGTTCTATCCCCATAGTCAGAGAACATTTTCCCCTGCCACAGGTCAAGGTAACGAGACAGCAAAGGCTGACAAGTCTCGCAAGCAACAGGCTGCCAGTCTTTAGGCCAGAAGCGAGATCAAATTATATTTCTGGACTCACGTACCACTCTCGGGCAAGCTTCTTATATGCTTTCTTAATGTCCGCCTGGCTGGCCATCCTGCTGACTCCCAGGATTCGATACGGGTCAAAGTCGACAGCGGATAAGATTTGCAAGGCCAGGATCAGGAACAGAACCAGGACCAGGGAGATGCTTAACCTTTTTGCTTCCATGCTGTTTTCCTTCAGAGAACCTGCAAAGAAGTTTTTCCACAGGTTTAACAGGCAAGGGTAGAAATTAGGAACCGCATGCGGAGAAGAGTGGCAGTGCTGGGTCCCTTACTCTTGCCCATCACACACACACCCTTGTCTTGGACACAATTTAATTTTTGCCTCCTCCACAGGATAGCAATGGATGCTATCTTTGACTACTTTAAAAGGCGACAGATTCAGGGGACAGATCCATTGACTGCTCTTAGACATGATGCATGAATAGAACTTCCATGTTCAGAGGCTGTGTACCTGAATACTAGCTGTGGAGGGCAGGAGGGCTGGGATCCTGAGCTAGAAGGGCCTTCAGTCTGATCCAGATCAATATATTGTTGCAACAGATGGTTCTAATGTCATCATGCCACAGTGCCCTAGCAATTACACATTTTTAAAGAGCTCCCAAAGAAGAACTCTGAGAAGGGAAGAAGAATGGCAACAGCAGGGACTGAGATAAGGAAATGGCACTGATGTGGGTGGGACATGCAAAAATGCACATCTTCCCATCCATGTGGCCGCCAAAGGTGCTTTGACTACAATCATTCCAAAAGGATCTTGAGGAAGATCTCCACACAGTGGGAGAAAACATGGACACAGGATGAGCACAGAATGGTGTCACATAGATGCTTCTGCACTGCTCTAAGGAGGCCAAGGCAGAGGAACTGTCTGTGTGGGAACAGTCCTGTACCATTTTCATTATTTCTGGTGAGAAACATTGCTGGTCACCAAAAGGGGAAAAGGAACCTGATAGGAGGCACAGCAATAGGTGGTACCACCAGAGAGGCCTAAACCAGCTGCGTTTATTCGCAGACTCAGTGTGCAAAACTAGACATTTTTGCTCCAAACATAAATGAGGATAGGGGACTCAACTGGCGGCTGACAAGGGAGTGGCAAATCTCATTCCAAACCCAAAGATGAACACATGTTTAGCCAGTGGGGCACGGAAGATGCTTCAGCGGCACCACCCTGATTTCAAACTTTACAAATGAAGAAATGTAATAAGGGGATTTCTGGAAAACTGGATTTTTTTTGGGGGGGGGGGACAGTGATTTCTAAAAGCCAGCCAGTACACTGAGATAACAGCACAAAAAACTGTTTTAGATTCCTTGGTGCAACTAGGAACTTCTTGTAGCCTGAACATTCACATGTCAGGGTGGGTCTACAGAGGCAGGCAAATTAGGAGGCAGCCAGTGTGGAGTACCGGTTGAACTGCCACACTAGGGCTGGGGGAGACCAGGATTCAAATCCTCACGCAGATATGAAGCTTGATGGGTGATTGTGCGCCAACTGCCCACACTCTCACTCCACCCTTCTTCAGAGGGTTGCTGTGATAAAGTGCAGGAGGAGAGAATCACATATGCTGCCTTGAGACCCTGCCCTTCATCCAAGGATAAAGATGGGATGTACTAAGATACAGGCTAGAGTTATGAGGGAGAATGGGTTGTATTACTATGGGCAGGGCGTAACATGTGAAAACAGATTGGGGGGGGGGGGAACTCCTTGAAAAGAAGAATGTTAGCCCATCTGAGAAAGGTTATAGCTCAAGGCTTTATACTTCTTGTTCTGATTTTATAGGGGACAATTTTTTTAAAATTCTGATCTTCCATGTGCAATCTGAAAATACGTGATCCATCTTGCCTGCCAATATTCTAACCCCTCTCTTCCTCCAAGAAGCTCAGGGTAGCATCTGTGGCTCACCTCCATTTTATTTTCACAAGAACCCTGTGGGGTAGGCTAGGCCTGGACCAAGGTCGCTCAGTGAACCTCAGTGAACCTGAGTGAGGACTCAAACCCAGATCACTTCAGTCTGATATGCAAACCTCTACACCACACTGTCTCAATCACCTCATAACTGTACCACCTTACTTTCTAACTACAGACCAGACCAAGTGATCTAAGAAAGTACTGTATTTGATTTATTTGCGTCAACATCCAGCACCTTCCCCCATCCTTCACCCGAAAGGAGGAGTGGGGAAGGCACCAAATCAGCTTCTAGAACAGGGGTGGCCAAACTGTGGCTCCAGAGCGGCATGTGGCTCTTTCACACATATTGTGTGGGTCCCAGCAGGGCAGCTGGGGAAGCTAAATATCATTAGCAAACAAACAAACATCATTGGACAAATAAATATCATTATCAATATTTGCCTTTACCCCACTTATTATTTTTGGCAGTCTCATTTAACGTTAATAAAAAGCAAATTTGCATATTTTTCAACAAAAATGTGTGGGTAATATTTGTTCGTGTCTCGCGGCTCTCTCAAACATCAGACGTTTATTCTATGTGGCTCTTGTGTTAAGCATAAGAACATAAGAACATAAGAGACGCCAATGTTGGATCAGGCCAAAGGCCCATCCGGTCCAACACTCTGTGTCACACAGTGGCCAGAAATACCAGTGCCATCAGGAGGTCCACCAGTGGGGCCAGGACATTAGAAGCCCTCCCACTGTTGACCCCCCCCCCAAGCACCAAGAAGACAGAGCATCACTTGCCCCAGAGCCCCTATCTATACCTTGTGGCTAACAGCCGCTGATGGACCTCTGCTCCATATGCTTATCTAATTCTCTTTTGAAGCTGTCTATAAAAGATGAACACAGGTGGTCTGCCATTGCCTGACCCTGCGTAGCAACCCTGGGCTTCCTTGGTGGTCTCCCATCAAGCTGGGCCACCCCTGTTCTAGAATTATATGCCTTATTTCTGGAGTTTGTATTTTAAGGGTGCTGTAACAGTGCTCAGGATAAGACAATGCACACACTTATGCAGAAAGACAACAGGAGTGCATGTACAAAAATGGGGGGGGGGTGGATTATGCCCAGCACTGGTACAGAACTGTCAGGGAAAGCACAAGATAGGCATCATGCCACCAGGTCACCCAGTCAGCAAGACATATACAACAAAAGATAGCATCAAACCACAGAATCTAGATGTTTCCTGGGATGGCTACCATGGTTAGGGATCCGCCCATCACACATACTTGGTCAATCGTTTGCATATGCCAGAGAAGTTAGAACAGAAACTTTCCGTCTCCAGACAACTTTTTCAACCACTGAGAAATCCTTGAATACCTGCCATGGAGCCCTGCAGGTTTCTGAAGCACGCTTTTATATGTACAGTCAGTTCGCAGAGTACTCTGGCAAGGTACATAAGGCTTCGTCATCACTCCACATCAACAGGGAGTGCTACCGAGAACACCACTCTGCTGAAGCTGTGGGTTTCAGAGGCTACTTGTAATGTTTAAGCTAGCTTCTCATCCCGCCAAGAGACTTCAAAGGAGCCTCGAGGTTTCCCAAACTAGTTTGAAAAACCAGTGCTTCAGAACCAACAACCCCAGCTAGAAATGAATCTGTGTGGCCTCAGTACCTTCTATATTAGGCTAACAAGGGAAGGGTATACACATGACAGTCAGCCTGATTTCAGACCGGCATGATAGCTCACCAGGGGATGGTTTCCATTTTTAAATTCAGCATCAGAAAAACTCAGCAAGCCAGCTTCAAAATCTGTGTCTATTTCAACCATTCTAAACTTTGTCAAGGACCAAACTCTGCCCAAAGAAATGCAATTCTTGTTAATTGCATTTTTATTATCACTATGCAACTCTGGAACACCCTTCCAGGGATGGCCACCAATTTGCCGAAAACTGTTCTCTTTAAAAGAGGGCCTTTGGTTTGTAAGCAGTTTTAAATTGCTGACTTGAGCAGCTAAGCCAATTTATCACTGATTTGCATTTATGTGCTGCTTAGATGTGCTTTATAGGCAACTATTTTTTAAACAGGGTTTGGAAATCTAAAAGGCTGCTTTGGGCCGGTGACTGTTTCCACAAATGCTTTTATGCATTTAGAATGCTCTAAATTTGATGCAGCCAGGAAACCCACACACAGAGAATGAAAGCAATTGGCTCCTCTTGCTGTTGCCCTCCACTCCAAGTGTTCATGGAGGTTCCCATTACACCCTCATGCCAAATAGCAACTGTTTGACTCACCCTCCCCTCAATTGTCTTTAGTTCCCTTTCAAAGCCATGTAAGGTGGTGTCCAGCATTACACCTTGTACTCAAGACCCTTCGAAAATAATTATGTATCATGTGAAGAAATATCTTCTTTTGGGTACCCCAAATCTAATTCTCTATAAATTTCACTGGCTGTCCCAGAGTGTTAATATTCTACGGATGGGGGGGGGGGGGGGGCGTCATCTCTCCCCACACAGTGCATAGCCATATAAACCTCCACCATGCCTCTACCATGCTCAAATTTTTCAGCAGAACAGGTGCTTCAACTTCTTTTTTGAGTTTTGTCTTGGGGGTGGTAATCGCCATTCCCGCCTTTCCCACAGGGCAGGACTACAGCAGCCAAAACAGGAAATGGACAACAAAGATTCAGAAATTTTTTAATAGACAGGATGCTGAGCTGCCTCTCAAGGACAGCATGCCAACCCCTCCACCCAATCCAAATGTCATGAAATGACCACATCTATTTTTAAAGGCCTAAATGCAGACACAGAACATAAGCATCACATAAACAGAGAAGGAAGTGTGTGTGGATCGACTTACAGTCTGAGATCCACATAATTCAGGACTCCCCCCCGTCACAGAACATAAGCATCACATAAACAGCGAAGGAAGCGTGTATGGATCGACTTGCAGTCTCAGCCTGAGATCCACATAATTCAGGACTCCCCCAAAAGAACACAGCTGATCACATTTAACCTACTGGGAGCTACGGACCACAGTTATGAACCACAGACACAAGGGCTGGCCACAAGTAACTCCGCTCCCTCTCAGTCGCTTCACCTCCCTCAATCTGTAAGACAATAATAACACCAGAGGCCTACCTTACACAGCTATTGCAATGTCGGCTACGATACCGTTAGTGACGCGCTTTGAACAGCAGACAACAGCGCAGAAGGGCCACATATTACCCGCATTACAAAAGAGCAGCAAGATAAGATGACTCAGAAGTGAAGCCCAAAGGGAGGGGAGGAAGGATGACTGCATGCTTAGCGGCTCACCCTGCAGCACCTGGAACCCAGGGGTAGACTGTCCATACACAAGGAGGCTCTGCCATTACCTTCCCTCCACACATGCCCAAGCTGCCCCTCGAGAGGTTTCAGCCTCCCTCTATCTTCAAATACGTGCAGGAAACCAAAAAGACTCCGAGCCCCTCTCCCAAACGTGCCCCTTCCCACTAAGGAAGCCCCGTCGGGTAGTAGCGCTTCCCAACCTGCAGCCCCCCCTCCCCCCGACAGGCCTCCCTATAGCAACCATGTATTGTTGACTGCCCTGTCCTTCACGCCTCCCACTGACCGAGGCAGGGCTCCCTCCCTCCCCCCGCTGACATTCTTTTGACAGCCATCTCCTTCCCCCACCCCAGCTGCTTATGAAAGGCTCGCAATACCCACCCTGTTCGCTCCTGTCTCCCCGGTCCCCACTTCCGGCTTGGAGACCCGCCCCTCACCGCCGTCACCATAGAGACGGCGCAGCGAAACCCTTATTTCCGTCCCGGCCCGGAATGAAAACCAAAGCTCCGCCTTTCTTGACCGGAAAAGGCCTGCAGAGGTCTTCCCATACCACAGAGATGCGCGGCCCGATTAAAAGCTACATCTCTCCCGCGAGGGATAGAGCGTCACAGTCCCGCGTTGTATGGTGGGAAGGAGGCTGTTAGGCATGCGCAGTCGTTTGGCCGTCACACTGTTTTGTTTCGTTTTCAACGACCTCGGCGCTGATTGGTTTGTTCGCCTCACAGCGTTCCTGACCCGGTTTTATCGCTACGGCGGCTGAAATCATTGCAGTTTTAAAAAATGCTACATTAGCAACAATAGGGGGGGGGGGGAATAACCTCACTCCGAATACCCATTTAGAGATATTAAGCCTAATTCAGCCAAACATTTTTTAAAAGTTTCTAAAGGAGATGCTAGGGTTGCCAAGTCTGGGTTGGAAAATACCTGGAGACTTTGAGGGTGGAGCCAGGAGAGGGCGTGGTTTGAGGAGGGGAGGGGCCTCAGCACAGTACAATGCCATCGAGTCCACCCTCCAAAGCAGCCATTTTCTCCAGGGGAGCTGATCTCTTTCGGCTGGGGATCAGTGGTAAAAGCGGGAGATCCCCAGGCCCCACCTGGAGGCTGGCAGCCCTAGGAGATGCCCACAGAGATTTGCCGACCTCCAGGTGAGGGCTGGAGATCTGAAATTGCAACAGGACGTACTAAAACTAAGGACAGCGATTTCCCATAGGGAATACATGAGTGCCCATAGAGAATAATGGAGAGTAGGCTTGCCCAGAGGGGATAGTGCAGTACATAATTGCCAATAGAGAATCCATGAGAATCCATTGCCAATAGAGAATCCGTAGAATCCATGAGAATCCATACTTCTTCACCCAAAGAGTGATTAACACTTGGAATTCACTGCCACAGGAAGTGGTGGCGGCTACAAGCATGGACGGCTTCAAAAGGGAATTAGATAAGCATATGGAGCAGAGGTCCATCAGTGGCTATTAGCCACAAGGTATAGATAGGGACTCTGGGGCAAGTGATGCTCTGTCATCTTGGTGCTTGGGGGGGGTCAACAGTGGGAGGGCTTCTAATGTCCTGGCCCCACTGGTGGACCTCCTGATGGCACCTGGTATTTCTGGCCACTGTGTGATACAGAGTGTTGGACTGGATGGGCCTTTGGCCTGATCCAACATTGGCATCTCTTATGTTCTTATTGCAGCCCATAGGGAATAATGGACAGGTCGCTTGCCCATACGGGATAATGGAGTACATAATTGCCAACAGAGAATCCATAATGCCAATAAAGAATCCATAACTGCCCATAAGGAATAATGGAGAGGACGCTTGCCCATAGGGGATAATGGAGTACATAACTGCCAATAGAGAATCCGTGATTGCTCATAGGGACATAATTGCCAACAAGGAATCCATGATTGCCCATAGGCAATATTGCCCAAAGCTCATTCCCCCAGCTCTCGTTAGGGGCTCTTTAAAAAGTTATGGTCGTCGACGCTGGTGACGGCAGCTGCAACGGCCGCGGGGGGGGGGGCGTGCGAAACGTTCCCCCGCTTCCCTGAGCCCCGTGGTGACCTTGGACCTTTGAAGGTCAAAGAAGACGGGGACGGCAAAGGATGAGATGGTTGGACAGTGTCATAAACTATGTTCCCTCTAAGCTGTGGAGTCTTGTGAGCAAAAATCCTACTTTGTGAGCTACTGGCATTAAAGTTGTGAGCGAGCGATTTGGCTCCTGCATGAATTAGCTTGCTCTGGAGCCCGTCCTTCCTGAGCTAAGACCAAAATGTGTGAGCTGGAAGCCAAAAAACTGTGAGCTAGCTCACACTAACTCAGCTTAGAGGGAACACTGGTCATAAATGCAACGAACATGAAATTGAGCCAACTTCAGAGGACGGCGGAAGACAGGAAGGCCTGGCGGGATCTGGTCCATGGGGTCGCGAAGAGTCGGACTCGACTGTGCGACTGAACAACGACAACAAAAATCCCTCTGGGCAAGCCTACTCTCCATTATTCTCTATGGGCACTGATGTATTTTTAAGTGTCTCGGTCGGTGGGCCGGACCGAAATCCCCGTCCGGGCCAGTCAAAGCAACAGACTGACCAAACCAGCGGAGCTAGAACCTTCCCCGCTCACTCCCGGCCCGTATGTCCTTATATGGACTGTGATGTTGCAGGCGGGGCCTGTGGGCGGGGTTCCCCGGGCGGGTCTCCCTTCGCGGAAGGAGTGCGGCGCCCGGGGTGGGTGTCTCTGCTCGCTGCTTCGCCCGGGGCCATGGACGAGGCTCAGCGCCAACTGCTGCAGCGCTCGCGGTTGCGCCTGGTGAAGGAGCTGCAGGTGGAGCCGCTCTGGGACCTGCTGGTGCACAAAGGGATCTTCACGCCGGACATGATCGAGGAGATCCAGGTATCCGGCTGCGCGCAGAATCTTTTGTGCTTAAGGAATCGGCTACTTCCTTGTCTGCCTGGAAGTCAGACCCGCTTGGCGCCGCCGCGGAAGTCCTGAAAGCAGCAATGCCAGGGCGTCTGGGATTTCCCCAGCTCTGCTCTGAATCTAGGAGAGAGAAAAATGGGTTCCCCAACCTCCAGAGCTTCCTCGGCAGCGATCTCTGTACGTGCATGGAGATCCTTAAGGGTGGCGGCCACGCATCACTGGCTGTTGTGCTGTAGCACAGTTATCCGACGATGGGTGACCGCAGCCCTGATAAGTGCTTTCTAGCACTTGTGCAAATCTAAGGATAAAAACTGGTGTCTTCTTTGTACTGTCTAGCCCAGAGCAACTTTGTCTAATCCCCACCCTCTCCAACGTCTTCTCTTGTGGAATGTCAGAGGGGAAACTCTTTGCTCTACTCCTAAAACACCTAATAATTCTTAATCTGTGTGCCATTATATACTAGTATGTTGTGAGAGACTTGTTGTACTGCAAGAAACAAGTTCGTTAAAGGCTGCAGTGATGAGCCCAAAATATCTCTCTGCGGAGGAGGCTGGCCGTTGCATTTCTGTAGGAGTCACTGCTCTGAACTCCTAATAAGGCCAAATTTATTTGAAACGTTTATTGGCCACCTTTCTTCCTCATGGAGCTCAGGTGGCTTACTATATAAATAAAATACATAAAAGAGATTGCATAAAAATACATAAAACCGAAGTTTAAAAGCACAATTTAGGAGTGCTTTGATCCAGTGCAGTCCTAAATAAAACTGTCTTCAGTGCCCCCTATAGATCAAAAGTGAGGTGGCCAGATACTTCTCCCTGGGGAGGTTGTTCCATAATCAGCTGATTTGAATGTGATGCTGGCCAGGCAAAAGACTCCAACTCTGCAGTTCTGCACTTTGCCCTGTATCTCATTTAAACTGTGCTGCTATCTGCAACAAGCAGATGCTTGACTGGCATGTTTTTTTTTTTAATAAAGGTTTTATTGGCTCCCCTAAAAAGGGGAGGTATTTCGCTTAAAAGAAAAAAAAGGGAGGGGTAGACAGTGGGAGAAAGAGAAAGCTGAGTGATATATAAACTGGTAAATTAAACTGTTAGTAATGTCCAATTAATCTTCTTGGGCTTCTTCTGTGTGTTGTCAAACTTCTTTTCTTAGTCCTGTTACATGTATTCTCTGTTAGTATGTTAGTAATGTTCCTTTGAGATTCTGTTAATAAAAAGGGTCTCTTCTGTGCACATCCAGAACCGCTTCTTTGCGTGCTGGGTACTTTTACTATCGCTGACGTGGAGGAGCTTCCTCTGTTGTCTCTGTTGTCTTCTCCTTCCGGCTTGTTAGATCCTCCTTCGGGTTGTTGTTAATACGCTCAGTTCATGTACTATAAATCCTCTTCCTTTCATGCCCCGGAGGTCCCCATTTTCGAGAATGGTATCAATTTCATTTTCGCTTTTATATTCGCTCCCAGACTCTCTATGGGTCCTCCTCGCAATTGTTGACTTATAAGCGCTTATCAGGCACTTCTCGCTGTCACAATTCCAACTTATCTTTTTTGCAAAACTCCCGTCGGATTCACAGCCATAAACAGTCCAAACATTCAACAGCCGGCTCTTGCACACAAACAAACGCCCAGACGGAAGTCCCTCCCTCCTTTTTCTTTTTCGCTTGTTTAGATGGAGGATAAACCTCTTCGCCTTTTTCGCTGGGGGGGGGGAAACAATTTTCAGTTCTTTTTCTCTGCATTTTGACAACTCACAGTTAAGCCGATCTTTTCTTTTTCTTTTCCACTTTTGCGGATGGTCGCTTTATCACTCGGTGACGTCTGGTGGCTCCGCTAAACCCCGTTCGGGGTCGCTCACGCAGCAAGGTCCATTGGGGCAGGGCATGGCGGGAGCCTCGCTCTCCGACCTCTCGGTCGAAAGAGCGACTCCCCCCTAGTGCGCCCTAAAGCGCCCCGGATCCGAGCTCCTCTCTTCTGAGGGGCTCGTTCGGGTCTCCGCTCGCGCGGATTCCCTCCTCCACCGCGGGCGGGCGAGGCGCCCTCGGGAGCGACCCGAGGAAGCGTCCGCCATGCGCCTGCCTGATCAGCAGACCTCTGGCTGCGGTCACACGGAGCATTAGCCACGCTACACAGACGAAAGATAGGCGGATTTTCCGGGCACGATCACACCGCAACATCTGGGAAGCGTAGAGCTCCTGTGGCGAACCCGAGGCTTCCCACCGAAGATGCAGAGTTAAAAACGAGTACCTCCAAGGTACTAGTTTCCGGAAACCGTGGGGCAAGGGCTGGCGTCTGATCGCGTTTCCAGTGGTGGCATCCGGCACCCGCCCATGTCCCTTCGCAAACAGGTTTTTTCCCCCCAAGTCTCCACAAGATGCGCACAAGCACCCAACGGCGCATGCGCACAAAGAGGAAAGCAAAACTGCCGTTTCGGCTTTTAAAAAATGACCCCGTTTGTCACAGCAGCGGCACCTAGCCATTGCTGGTGTGATCGCGCCATGCCGCTTCTTTGCCGCGCTGCAGGATCGTTGTGTGATTGCCACCCTCGTTTACCTGCCGGCGCGGAGGGAAGGACCCGTGGTGTGCCGCCGTCGCGTCTGATCGCGTAATCGCGAATCAAACTGCGCCGGGGCAATTAGCCACGCCTCCCCCCCCGCGATATCCGGCCCGTGTGACCGGGGCCTCTGTCATGCTAACTAAACACATGTTAGCTACTTTGTGAGGGTAGCAGCCCAGTTTAAATGAGATGGCATTGTGAATGTAAAGTCCCTCAAGAAAGTGCTTTTTCTTTGCCAGCATCACATTTAAATCACCCTCTGCTGATAATTTTGGCATTGGGGACCATTTGTTCCGAAGCCAGAGATGCAACCCTCAAAAAAGGGATTCTCAGAATGGTGACTCATGCAGGAGCATAGTGGTTGGACTCCTCTGTAGGCACACATCCTGAAACAACTTTTAAAAAGCACAGCAAAGCCATTTTATTAGCTTTTAATGGAGTATAAATATGAGGTATATTTGGGGAAGGGTTATTTGGGGTGTTTATTTGGTTGGTTTTCAATTGTGATGTTTTTAATTATGATTTGTTAATATATAAATGGAGCTGCGGTGGCTCAAGTGGTTAAGACGCTGAACTGCAGGCTGTGGAAGGTCAGTAGTTCAGCGGTTCGAGACCCGGGTGCCGCATGATGGAGTGAGCTCCCATCTCTGGTTCCAGCTCCTGCCAACCTAGCAGTTCGAAAGCAAGAAATTGCAAGTAGATAAATAGGTACCACTTCGGTGGGAAGGTAACAGCGTTCCATGCGTCTTGGTGTTTAGTCATGCCGGCCACATGACCATGGAAACGTCTTCGGACAGCGCTGGCTCTTTGGCTTTGAAACGGAGATGAGCACCGCAACCCTAGAGTCGGATTCGACTGGCTTTCAAGCAAGGGAACCTTGACCTTTACCTAATATATAAATAAGTAATAAAAATAAATCAACTCAGGTAGAACTGGGCCTCCATTGGGAAGTCCAATTTTAATTGGAGGGGGGATTAAAAAATTCAGGAAAGTCCCATGTAAATGGAGTTTAATTAAGAAAAAGAAAGGCCAGTGAAAGGAAATGAAATAGGAATTCAGTGGCAACTTAAAGACATAAAAGCATAAGAACAGCCCTGTCGGATCAGCCCATATAGTCCAGCGTCTTGTCTCACACAGTGGCCGACCAGTTTACAGAGCACAGAAGCTGAGGCCTTCCCCTGATGTTGCCTCCTGGCACTGGGATTCAGAGGATGACTGTCTCTGAACGTGGAGGTTCCCTTTAGTTACCAGGGCTTGTGGTTACTGATAGACCTCTCCCCCGTGAATCTGTCTAATCCCTTTTCAAAGCTGTCTATGCCTGTGGCCATCACTACATTCTCTGGCAGCAGATACCACATTTGAATCCTTCTCTGTGTAAAGAAGTATTTCCTTCTGAAAGACGGACAAAGGTCCCGTTCACACTAGGCGATTTGGGCCGGGAGCGGGACAGTTCGGGGGCGGATCAAACCGTCGCGATCGTACCACAACATCTGGGAAGCGTCTTGCTTCCGTCCCTGACCTGGCCCTTCCCCGCACAAATGCACCTCAAGTTGAAACCACCTACCTTGGTGGTTCAACTGGAAGCCGCGCTGCTAGCCGGGTGTTTGATCGCCGGTGTGTCCTTGCGCCGGCACAACCCCGGCCCGGAGCCGAACTGCGCATGCTCCGATATGCGCAGTTCGGCCGGCTCCCGGTTAGGGCTGTGTTTTCTCCCCGGCGTTTGATCGCGCCGGGGAGAAAAGGCGCCGCGGCAGGATCCCACGGATCCCGCTGCGGCGTCTCAACGTTGGCGCGGCTTTTAAAAGCCGCGCCTTTAGAGGCTTTTCCCCTGCCGTGTGGCAGGGCCCAAAATTTATTCCAGCAGCAGTTTTTGTGAGTCGGATCTCACTTCATCAGATGCATCGAAGGGCAAAGCTCTCAGGTTGGTACATTTAAATGCACAAAAATGAAATGAGTTGTTCTGAAAGCAATGATGAACAAGGAATGTTGACACCTGTAGTTCTTGAGGGTGGGACTTACGTTAGTGTGGGCCAATAAAATGATTGTGTCAAGTAGGAGAGTGGAAGTCTGGCTAGCTCCTTATCGAAGATCAATTGCTGGTTGCACTAGTGTAGATGCACCACCATTATTTAAGCCTCTTTATCCCCCCTCAGTTTTCAAATGCAAAGGCACGAAATATATGCTCTGCATTTGCTGGACTTCCCAGAAGGAATAACTTGTCTCCAGAGTGCAGGTACTCGAAGGGACCAGGCCAGGGAGTTAATCACTGACCTGCAGACGCGAGGAAAAGAAGCCCTCCCTGCCTTCATCTGGTGTCTCCGTGAAACTGGACAGAAAGACCTGGCAACTCTGCTGAGTGAGGGATGCCACCATCTGCAATTGCCCCCAGCCCACATAGAACCAATCATGGGCCACACGCGTGCTGGACAAGTTGACCCCGGTATGTCCCAAGTGGGCTGATCTTGGTTTGGTTGCATCAGCGACTTCTGTACTCAAGTTTGCTTGTGGGGCAGGGCGAATGCATCTCACGTGTGATGACGAAGATTCTGGGTATCTCTCTGTTCACGTGTTTTTGAGGTCATGTTTTGGCTTAGGAAATCCAATTGTCTTATATTGCAGGTATGCAGACAAGAGAATATTTACCTTTCCCAGCCCAGGAGAGATTTCAAGAACCAGATCGTGAAATTGCAGCCACTCAGGGTAAGGAGAAAACTGCTTTCTGATCAATTGCTTAAATTCCGCTTGCTTATTATCGCTCTTCCTCCATAGGCTTACTGATAAAACCTGGGTAGATGTGTTCTACTCCAAAATATGAGAATATAGAATCATACAATCACAGGGTTGGAAGGGGCCAGATAGGCCATCTAGTCTAACCCCCTGCTCAATGCAGGATCAGCCTGGAGCATCCCTAACAAGGGTTTGTCCAGCTGCTGCTTGAAGACTGCCAGTGAGGGAGCGCTCACCACCTCCCTAGGCAGTTGATACTGTAAAAAAATAATAATTCTAATATGCAGCTGGTACCTTCCTGCCCTTAATTTAAACCCATTATATGCGAGTCCTCTCCTCGGCTGTCAACAGGAACAGCTCCCTGCCCTCCGCTAAGCGGCAGTTTTTCAAATACTTTCAAATACTTCAAGAGAGCAATCACTCACATCCCCCCTCAGCCTCCTCTTCTCGAGACTGAACATTCCACTCATCCTCTCCTCATAGGGCTTGGTCTCCACTCCAGGACCCTGAATTTGTCATTCTTGTTTATAGTCCTACAGGTGGGGTCTTGAAAGAAACTGTGTGACTGAGAGGATAAATGGGAATTCTTTGCCCTCCTAACCAGTGTTCCCTCTAAGCTGAGTTAGTGTGAGCTAGCTCACAGTATTTTAGCCTCTAGCTCACACATTTTTGCCTTGGCTCAGGAAGGAGGGCTCCAAGAGCCAACTAATTTATGCAGTAGCCAAATCGCTCGCTCACAACTTTAATGCCAGCAGCTCACAAAGTAGAATTTTTGCTCACAAGACTCCACAGCTTAGAGGGAACATTGCTCCTAACCTAAGGCCGCATCCACACATCAACAGATGTTATTCTTTCATTGCAGTACAGCAATAACTGGCAATTGGACTGCCTAGTCTACAGAAAAAGATCCAGTTGCAAAAAAAAAAGTTTTACCACACTATCCAACAATGTATGGATAGAGCCTCTGGGCCCTCCATTTATTTATTTAGAAAATTCATATGTCACCTCCCCAGAGATTCTAATAGAGGTATGGAGCATGTTCTTCCTTTGTGGGGGATATATATTAGAAATCAATTTTTCGAGTTTCGATCCAAGATCAGAATTTAAAGCAGCATATACATTAATATATGGCAAATACATTGGTTACATATCTGTATATACCTGAGCATTTAATACGAATACGTGCTAAGTAACTAACAATGTTAAAATATATATTTAAGTTTTCTTAAAAGAGATTGTAATCGTTTCTCGGCCTTTTGGCTGCGAAAGCATTCTCTATAAAGTAATCTGTTCTTATCATGTTTAATATCTGATACATTCTCTACCTGAGGACTATATATTAGAAATCACAGGTATTCCGCACTGGGGACTGAGCATTAGCTTGAATCACTTGGGCAATGGATCAGTATGTCATTTTGCTCCTTGCTCCTGTTTTTTAGGTTCTGAGGAGAGAGCTGCAAGGAGTCCTGAAATGGTTAGTATTTTTAAATATATATCTTTTATCGGGGGTCATTTCGTAGAAAAAGAGGTGCAGGAGCTCATTAGCACAACTTATTAGCATAACTTATTTGCATATGCCACACACCCTGACATCACCGGAAGTGTGTCAGAAGGTAACACCCACGGCTCAGGTGCCACTGGACTCTTGGATTGCTAGCTATGGGGACGACGACATGCAGATCTGTCCTGGCAGAGGAGGGAGAGCTTGTACCTGAATAAAACGGTCTTAAAGGTGCCACTGGACTGTTTTGGGTCGGGGGGCCGGGGGGCTCTGCAACTTACCTGGCTGCTTCTTGCGCTGACTGAGGGCTGCTGGGAGTAGGGGGCTTGCTGCATGTGCCCGCCCCCTGGGCTCTTTACTGCCGGAGCTCCGCTCCTGTGCGCTCCTGCAGGAAATGACCCCTGACTGTAAGTCAGCCGCGACTCAAGGGCAATGAATAAATAAAAATAAAGCGGTGAAGGAAGAGAGGCAGTGTACAGCAGGACTATCACATCTTGCATAGCACAACATTAATGGGAGTCAGTTGAACCAGTTGCATACTTGAGAACCTTGTGTGTTTTTTTTAACCCAGATGTTCTCAACAGGGGGGAAAAGTTAACTCTTGTCTTGCGTTATAGGTTTATGCTTTGAATTCTGACCCCTGTGGTTACTGCCTTATCATCAACAACGTGAACTTCTCCAAGGAGTCTGGCCTTGCCGCCCGCGTTGGCTCTGATGTGGACTGCGAGAGACTGGAAAGACGCTTCCGGTTGCTCCGTTTCGAAGTCGTGACTCGACGAGATCTCACAGCTCAGGTGGAGAATAAAGGGAGGCTGCTACGCACAGCATCTTTGCAGTAGCGGTTTCCAGTAGTTGACGACGAGGGTCAGCCATGCCCATAAGTCTGCAGACGTCTCGGTTCAGATGTGATCTGATTTTTCCTTTCCCCTTAAAGTAGTCAGTGGTATGAGTATGGCTTGAAGGTGATGTTTTCTACATCTGAGAAAGAACTCTTGCGATTGGGAAGCCCTCAAAGAATGCTGCCTTGTATATGAGGCTCCTTCCCAAATAAAGGGAGAGCCAGTTTGGTGTAGTAATTAAGAGTGCAGATTCTAATCTGGGAGAACCGGGTTTGATTCCCCGCTCCTCCACATGCAGCTGCTGGTGTCACCTTGGGTCAGTCACAAGTTCTCTCAGAGCTGTTCTCTCAAGAGCAGTTCTCGAAAGAGCTCTCTCAGCCCCACCCACCTCACAGGGTGTCCGTTGTGGGGAGAGGAAGGAAAGGAGATTGTAAGCCGCTCTGAGATTCCTTCGAGTAGTGAAGGGTGGGGTATAAATCCAACCTCTCCTCCTCTTCTTCTTCTTCTTTCCTCCTCCTCCTCCTGCTCTCCCTCCTCCAAGCTTGCAGCCAGATCCCTGGGACTTCTGCTCATCTTTCATTCCAATCCTTTTGTGATTAAGAAGATGTTGATTCCCATCAGCTCAACTCTGCCTTTCAGGAATGCGTCACTAAGTCTCTGGTTTTGTAAGGGGGAAGGAACGAAGCATACCATCGACGCAAATGTTTTTAATGCATGGGTTCCCCCGCACCCCCCCCCCCAATGTCTCTAGGAAATCACCTTGGAGTTGCAGAGCCTGGTGAGGCGGAACCATGGATCCCTCGGCTGCTGCTTGGTCGTGATCCTTTCCCACGGCTGTCAGGTATGCCCTGGAGAGTCTCTGTGCGACTGCAAACCCCTCGGGGCCGGTGTGTTCGCCTTCTGTAATTCTGTATTATGCCAAGGATATAAAATGTGCTATGCAAACTGTTCTTCTGCACTTGGCTCGAGTAAGAGCTGTTCTTGTTTTTGCACCAAGATCTGGGGTTAAAATCTGGCAAATGCAAGATATGTCCCACTGGTCGGGATGTCAGCCTCCAGATGGGACCTGGGGATCCCCTGGAATTACAGCTCATCTCCAGATTACGGAGATCAGTTCCCCTGGAGAAAATGGATGCTTTGGAGGGTGGAATCTAGGGCATTGTGTCCCAATGAAGTCCCTGGCCTCCCCAGGATTCTCCCCCAAATCTCCAGGAGGTTCCCAGCCTGGATCTGGCAAACCTACCCCCTCATCCTCTGCCGGTGGCCAGGAGGGACCTGGATACCCTACTTCCCACTTCACGTCTTCCTTTATGCTCAGGGCCGGCTCGAGGTGCTTCTGCGCCTTGCGTAGTCAAATGATGTCAAATAGAGAAGCTAGTAGGGTCCAACTGAATTCAGTTGGCCCTTTCAAAGTTGGCCCTTTCAAAGTTGTGATTAACCCCCCCCCCCCCCCCCGGCCACCACTGAAGTAGGGGAGGAGGGAGGGAGGCGTGCCTCTCTTCGGCCAAGCTCGCGGTGGGACCCGCTCCTCCGCCCCTTGGCCTCCTCCTCGGAAGGTGAGGGAAGAAGAAGAAGAGGGCGGGGGGGAGGCACAGCTCAGCGCTCCATCCAGGGCCGGCCGCCCCATCCAAGGCCTGGCGCTCTAGGCAAATGCCCAGTTCGCCTAGTGGGTGAGCCGGCCCTGTCTAGACCAGGGGTCCTCATCTTTATGAGTCTGCATTTCAACATTTCAGGCAGAAGCTCTGCTCAAGAGGATGCCTTTTGAAATGAACAGATTATTTAAAATAATTTTCTTGCTTACACACAACGTATTGTTGTTCATGCAGTTGTTGGGGAAATGAGGGGTGCAGGAACCTTTTCATGCACTCCCATTCCCATGTAGTTCATTTTGGAAGGAAGTTGGCTTCCCAATTCCAGAGAGAGAGAGAGAGAGAGAGAGAGAGAGAGAGAGAGAGATAGATGTTCTAAAACAAAACTCAGTTCATTCCATTACACACTCTTTAAGTCAGAAAACACTTTTGTAGCATTTCAATATTCAGCACAGAATATTTCAGCACAAACCCAAATACATAAATAGTGCACTTGAAGTTCTATAAAGGATGTCCTTGTTTGCTCTGACAAGACCCGTAACGGAAGGGTGCTTGGCCGGAACATCAAGGAACAAAACTAAACTCAGATATGAAGTACCCTTTTCCAACCACAGGAGCTAATGTAACTGTCAATCAACTCTGTGACGAGCATTTGACGTTCACCTCTGAAGCCCACGACAACTCTCAGCCCATTCCTTCTATCTCTGGGGTCGGGAAGGTCAAGGAAAGCTGAGTTGAGCTACATTGACTCAGAGAGTCAAGGTTGGCGAAGGGAGTCCCAGGAAGCTAGCTTCAAATACTCTTTATCTGTTTAGAATTTGATAGTGACTCCTGACCTCTGCAATGCATAAACATTCCCTGAAGGCAAAAGTCTTGTGAGGCGAAAATCATGTGCAGGGTTATCTGTACCCAAAGGCCACAGCACTTAGCAGAGTCCCAAAGCCTCCTGGGAAACAGAACCAAAGATTCAACTATAGAGGCTGATTACTGTAGAAATTAAAGTCACATAGGCCTAACGGAGGACTGAGGCTCAATCCAGGCCCTAATTCCGTGACACAGTGAAAACCCTCGTGCTGTGGTGGTGGCAGCTGCCGCCAAAGCAATGTTGTCGTTGTTGTTGTTTTAAATCCTGCTGGGCAAAAGTGCCGCCTGGCTCCGCCCACTTTCTAAAAGCACTTGATGTGTGTCAGGAAAGGTTGCCATAAGGGGCCAGGGTGGCGATGGGCACCACGTTGGGGACCCCTGTGCTAGATCATCTGTGAGGAAAGAGGGGATAGATCTAATGGATCCCAGGGTCAACGGGTGGGTTGTCTCTTTTCTTGCAGACCAGACACAACCAGTTTCCCGGCGGGATCTTCGGTACAGACGGAATGCCCATTGCGGTGGAAAAGATCGTCAGCTACTTCAACGGGTCTCACTGTCCGCTCCTGAGGGGGAAACCCAAACTCTTCTTCATCCAAGCTTGTGGAGGAGGTGAGCGTACAAGAAGAAGAGAAGAGGTTGGATTTATACCCCGCCCTTCACTACCCAAGGGAATCTCAGAGCGGCTTACAAACTCCTTTCCCTTCCCCTCCCCACAACAGACACCCTGTGAGGTAGGTGGAGCTGAGAGAGCTCTGACACAAACTGCTCTTTTTCAAGGACAGCTGCGCCAGAACTACGGCTTGCCCAAGGTCATCCAGCAGGTGCAAGTGGAGGAGTGGGGAATCAAACCTGTTCTCCCAGATTAGAGTCCACGCACTTAACCACTACACCAAACCACTACAAATGGGCAAATCCCCCAGCTCTGTTCCATTGGTCTCTACCAGTGCAGCATAGCGATTAGCGTGTCAGGCTAGGATCTGTACGAGCTGGGTTCAAATCCGCGCGCTGCCATGGAAGCTCGCTGGCCGACCTTGGGCCAGATACGCGCTGAGCCTCTGTGTGCCTTTAGAGTCCTCCAGGTGTATCCATGATGGCTGCATATCTTCCAGGCATATCCATGAGGGTCTCACATTGCTGCCTGGTCCCTTTGCTCTTGCTAGGCTTGCCAATCTCCAGGGGGGGGCTGGCGATCCCCTGGAATTACAACTAGTCTCCAGGCAACAGAGATCAGTTCCCCTTGGAGAAAATGGCTACTATGGAAGGTGGACTGTATGATATTATACCCCACTGAGGTCTCTCCCCAGGCTCCACCCCCCAAATCTCCAGGAATTTCCCAACCCAGAGCTGGCAACCCGAGCTCTTGCTCATTCTGAGGCAGTCCCCCTTTGGGAACAGGGACAAGAACATGCCAGCCCTTCCCGTCTCAGCAGCAAGAACCTCCTGACTGTCTCTTGGGCCTTCTGGGGCCTCCTTTTATAGGTTCCCCCATCAAGCACGTGTGTGCCTCTAAACTGAGTCCCTTCCTGTTCAAGCTGAGTCAATGGCCTGAATCAGGGGTCATTTCATAGAAAAAAGAGGTGCAGGAGCTCATTAGCATAACTGATTTGCATATGCCACACTCCCTGACCTCACCAGAAGTGTGTCAGAAGGCAACACCCACCGCTCAGGCTCCACTGGACTGTTTTGGATTCCTAGCTATTGCGGGGGGAGAGGCACACAGATCTGTCCTCGCAGAGGAGGGAGAGCTTGTACCTGAATAAAACTTGGTCTTAAAGGTGCCACTGGACTGTTTTGGACCAGGGGGCCGGGGGGAGCTCTGCAACTTACCTGGCTGCTTCTTGCTCTGACTGAGGGCTGCTGGAACAGGGGGTGGGGCTGCTTGTTACATGGGCCCGCCCCCCGTGCTCTTTACTGCCGGAGTTCTGCTCCTGTGCGCTTTTGCAGGAAATAACCCCTGGAAATCACTTGTAGTTATCCCATGGGCTGCCCTAATGGCTTCTTTGGGGCTACAGTCTGGAGACCCAATGCAGGGCAGTGGTTAAAGTGTTGGACTAGGAGCTCATAAACCCAGGTTCGAATCCCCACTCTGCCCTGGAAACTTGCTGGGTGACCTTGGGCTAGTCACGCACTCTCAGCCTAACCTCCCTCACAGGGTTGTTGTGAGGATGAAACTAAGGAGAAGAGACTGATGTAAGCCCCTTTTGGTCCCCACTGAGGAGAAAGGTGGGATATAAATAAAGTAAGTAAATAAAGTGATATGCTGAAGAGACCATGTTTCCTTCAGTGCTGCCAAGCCTTCGGTTCAGAATAGATTTCCTTGGAAGGCCATTAGAGTACAATCAGTGCTTATAAGAATTAAGTATGCATCAGTGTTTAGGACTGGGCTAGCTGGTGGACATCTCCAAAGGTTACAACATGGAATAAGCCCTGCAGTTTGGAGGTCTCTTGGAGGCAGCATTTGCCTGGAAGATCTGTACTTTCCCAGTTCAGCCAGTGGCATAGTGCTCATTGTGGTTCATCTATTCGTTTTTGTGGTGCTTGCGTTTGCCTTTGTAGAACAAAAGGACCGAGGGTTTGAGGTGGATTCCGGGCCTTCTGTGGATCAACAACATGGAAGCACTCTAGATTCTGATGCGAACCCCTTCCAGATACCTGCGGGAGACTCTGATCAGCCAGATGCCATAGCCAGTTTGCCCACCCCCAGTGACATCTTGGTATCTTATTCAACTTTTCCAGGTGAGCACCAGCAGTGTTAGATGTGGTTTAGTGACACGCAGACACAAGTTCAATCCCGCACCAGTTCCGGTTAAAGGATCTCTGGTAGGAGGTGTCAGGAATGAGCTTTCTCTAGTTCTTGCAAGCATATGTTAAGGACCAGGACATGCTTTTCAAAAATTAAAAGTCAAAGTTCTCAGGAAGCTGAATTCTGCACCCCATTTTGTGAGTGCTCAGCCTTTGTGTGGGATTAACACCCATCAGAGTGAGAAGGCTGATTTCTTAAGTGGCTTTTCTTGCCTCCTTTCCTAAGGTTTTGTGTCCTGGAGGGATACACGTAGTGGATCCTGGTACGTGGAAACCCTGGACCAGATCCTTGATCAGTATGCGCATTCGGAAGATCTGCTCACCATGCTACTGAGGGTAAATCCAGCATGCATGCGCATGCACACACTATCCCTTTTGCTATGTGGATGTTACTGGTACCCCAATACATGCTGGAATGGTGTTTTCCTAGCTGGGGTCCACAAGAGTAAAGAAGGAGCCCTTGCAAGTATTCTTTGCCGTCCTGGATTTATGATTTCTGTTGCAGGGCTGCTTTTCTAGATGAAAGGGTTGTGAAAGGGTCACAAACCCAGTCATAACTGAGCCTCCTTAATTCAAGAGTAAAACAGCTCAGTCTCATCATTCTTAACAATCCCTACTGCAAAGGCAGAAGCCATTGGAGCTATTTGTGCCTAAGAGGCCTTGGGTATCCTGCCTTCATTCCAAGATCTTGAGGGTTTTGCCCAGGGTGAGTTGGGGACAGGAAGTCTCTCCTCCTTAACACCACATCTGCCTGCTTTCTGAATTATGTTTTTTTGTCTGAATAAAAGTCGCAGCATGCTTTGTTCTTGTGCCCAAAAAAGTATCTGTTTGAGACTACGGAAGGGTAAGAATCGCCCATTTTAAGGGAATTCATATGCTGCGTCTCTGCATGAGTCCCTGTTCTCAGCATGCCTCTGGGTTGAAAGGAACCCAGAGCAGCAACTCATGCAGTAATACAATTAACGGCTTGGCTAGTCCAGAAGATGATGTTCTCTTTGTCTACGAAACAACAGCAGGTATGGATCGCAAGGTCTCTTTTCTCTTCGCTCAGGTGGGGAACGCCGTTTCTGCAAAAGGGAAGTACAAGCAAATGCCTGGCAGTTTCAACTTTCTCCGCAAAAAGTTCTTCTTCAAGGCCAGATGATATCCCAGCCCGAGAGGCTCTGCCTGGATGAAGCAGTTATCCCAAAAGAGACCCTTGGAAGATGTGTGCTGCGATGCACTTCATGCAGAATGGATGAATTTGTCTTCTCACCTTACCTTCGAGGAGTAGACTCGTTACTGTGAAAAGACTCCTCTTTTCCTTGAAATACAGATTTCTTCAACAAAGCCAGTTTTGTACAGAGTGAGAAGTTTTGTGTGGATCCCAAAATAAGTGCCTGGAATTTTGTTCGGGGCAGGCATCCCCCTCTTCGTCCTTGATTTCTTCTTGAGGGAATCTTCTGCTCACTCTGTTGTTTTGGTCTCAGCTTTCTTACAGCCACTCTGAGTCCTGGGCTTCTGGGCCTTAACTCTGCAACCAGTTTTAACTGAGACTAATTGTCATGGCTTCCTTCTCCGCCATCATGAACCTCAGAAATTACAGGCGTGTGAGGCTGCTGCATGTGGTTTTTCAGAGGTGACCTTCCCTCCCCGCTCCTCAGAGGACTGTTCCCACGTCTGCTGCAGGAAAGCCATGTCCCCTCATCCAGTGTAACGTTGGCTACGTAGACAGATTGTAGACAGACTCCTAATTTGTTAAAAGCAGGCATTTTGCTGGGGGAATGCACTCTGCACATCACCTCTTATTGTATTAAATATTCTGTATTTATATGCAATCCAGCTTTTTTTAAAATTTACACACTGTACCCAGGGACCGTAGGTGTTCTGTAATTCCCCTCAAGAAGGGGGGAAGGAGCCCTGACCTGGATAGTCGAGGCAAGCTCAAACTCGTCAGATCTCGGAAGCTAACCAGGGCCGACCCTGGCAAGTACTTGGAAGGGAGACCTCCAGAGAATACCAGGGGGGAGGCCAGAGGTAGGCTATTAGTCCATTTCTCTGAATGTCCTCCATGCCCCCAGTAGGAGTTGCTAGAGAAGTTGTCATGACTTACAGGCACAGACACACACACAAACATCCCCTTAGGGGGATGCAAAAAACAAAAGCAGTACAATAAGGCAGTACAAAGTTTCTAAAGAAGTTATAGAAAATAAAATCACCTGTCATGTTTGTACAGGTACGTGCCTTGTGAATGCAACCGGCGTGCTTGTTAGAAGGGAAACTGCATTTCCCAGGTGATGAAATACTGTGGTTTAACAGTGCAATCCTAAACAGAGGTACATCTTTCTAGGCCCTTTGAAGTCAATGGTGTTACTCTGATTAGGATTGCCCTGTAAGTGATGAGAATAAGTGATTTCCTTACAGCAGAAGACCAGCCTGGGGAAAGGAGTCTCCTGGCTTTCTGCAAACTGTGCAAAACTGAATGATTCAAGAGAGCTTTTCTATGCAGGCAATAGACTTGCATTGCACTAAATGGTTCACAAAGTTACTTAGAAAAATTATTAGGGACTGTAGTCTATACGGCTGTATATAGCATGCTGAAACTAGGATCCTCCTATAGAATTTTGCATCATTTAACGTGTCATGTTAATACTTATGAAGATAAGAGAAGCCGTGTTGGATCAGTCCAATGGTCCATCCAGTCCAACACTCTGTGTCACCCAATGGCCAAAACCCAGGTGCCATCAGGAGGTTCACCAGCTTCAGTTCTGTTTTTAGACTTCTGGTTGGTTCTACAACCCTAATCCTATTGCATTGTTTGTTGAGTGTCCCACCCGTTGATTGTATTGTCCCACTCTGTGTGATCCGCCTTTGAGTCCACCTGAGAAAGTCGAACTATAAATAACAAATAAATAAATAGATCTCCTGCCTCCAAAGCACTACAAACTAATAATCAGGCCTGCGACTTTTGGAGGAACTTAATAAGATGCCTTCCTGGAATTTCGTAGCTCCTTGTCTGAACGGCAGCCGTCCAGTTCCCGTGTTGCATACTGCACAACCTTTTTTAAAACGCAGGAAAAGAAAGAGCAGAGACAACTAGGGTGTTCTTAAGCATCTCTGCCTAAAAACACCCTGGGAGTATAACCAAGGAGTTATAGATAGATGCCCACGGACTGCAGAGTGTTGGTTACTTTATTGATGTTTTTCTTTTTTGTTCGTTCCACAGCTTTTTTTTATTTTTGATGACGTCACCAACCGGAACTCACTGTCACAGAGCGCTCCGTGGGTTAATAGTTTTTCATCACCTATAGAGCGTTCAAGAGAGAAAGGAAAATGGTGATATTTCTTTCTTTCATTTATACCCTGCTTTTCTCCCAATGGGGACCCAAAGTGGCTTATATCATTCTCCCCTCCTTAGGGTTGCGATCCTCCAGGTGGGGATCTCTTGGAATTACAACTGATGTCCCAACTATATAGATTTCTTATTTATTTTTCCAGGTCAGTAGCCGTGTTGGTCTGAAGCAACAGAACAACGTTTGAGTCCAGTGGCACCTTAAGACCAACAATGTTTAATTCTGGATATGAGGTTTTGTGTGCATGCATATTTCTTCAGGTAGCTGAAGAAGTGTGCTTGCACACCAAAGCTTATACCCACAATTAAACTTTGTTGATCGTAAAGGTTCCCCTGGGCTCAAACGTTGCATCTTTAAGATCAACAAAGTGCATGCAATCTGAAGATCCGTGCGCCTTGGTGTTTAGTCATGCCGGCCACATGACCACGGAAACGTCTTCGGACAGCGCTGGCTCTTTGGCTTGGAAACTGAGATGAGCACCGCAACCCTAGAGTCGGACTCAACTGGCTTTCGAGCAAGGGAACCTTTACCTTTACCTTTAATCTGAAGAAGCTATATGAAGAAGTGTGCTTGCACACGAAAGCTTATCACCCAGAATTAAACTTCATTGATCTTAAAGGTGCCACTGGACTCAAGCGTTGTTTTATTCATTTTTGGTTTATTTAAAACATTTATTCCACTTCTCCTGGAAAAAAACAGCTGCTTTGGAAGATGGACTGCATGGCATTATATCCTACTGGGGTCCCTCCCCTTCCTAAACCCCGTCTTCTCAGGCTCCACCCTCACACCTCCAGGTATTTCTGAACCCAGAGTTGGCAACCTCTCCTCCATCTTTTTTACTCACAAGAATCCTGTGAGGGAGGTTAGGCTAAGACAGTGACTGGCCCGAGGTCACCCAGCGAGCTTCCATGGCAGAGCAGGGATTCGAGCCTGGGTCTCCCAGATCCTAGTCTGGCACTCTAACCACTACACCACAGTGTCACATTTCAGTTAGCAGGAGATTTGGATTTCTTTGCCTTTTTGTCTTCTCTTTTGAAATATTTATTTGCTTAAAGTATGTATATATCCTGCTTCCCCTCCCAAAAGCTCAGGGCAACTACATGAATCGCAACAATTACCCTACAGTATAAAAACAGAGCTAGGACTTGTCCATAAGAAAACAATTTTTATTGTACATGCAGATTGTAACAATATACACATACATCTCTCTATCAGCGTGCAAAAACTTTCAACAAATGGCCCCCTGGAATGCATAGGTCTTTCCTGGGGCCCCAGGATTTTCTGCAGAAGGCCAGCTCCCAATCAGTGGCCAGTTAACAGAAAATGCCCTCCCAGCATGGCAACCACACTGCCTGAAAGTTATGGCTGAGAATGACTACAAAATGTGGCCCTGGTCCAGGCAGATGTAGATAAGAGAGCATTGAATATGAAAATTATAGAAGCAACTGTGAAGAAATGCATTTTTTCCTGGAAAGTTTGGAATGTGCAAAACCTCCACATTGGATTTTAAAAGTCCCACCGCCTTGGGGCAGAGAACAGACCGGGGGGGGGGGTCAGTTCAATTGGTTCCCAGAGGCACCTCAGCTCACCTTCATACAAATGCTAATGGATCTAGCAGGAGAGATAATAGGTGGGTCAAACTCTTCCCCTTCTCCAAGCAGGGAACAGAGATTTGAAGGACTTTAGACTAGAATGGATCCAGGAATTATCTCCAGGAAGAAGCTTCAGGAAAAGCTTCCTTGTCCTGGCCTGACCAGGTCAGTGGGAAGAGAAACAGATATGATAAAAAAAATCCTTGCAATGGGAAGGAGGTCTCTTTTTTGGGGGGTGCTACATCCATGACAGCAGACAGTCCACTGAGAAAGCAGCCATTTTTGACCACGTGCTTGCCTGGAGAGCTGGAGAAAGCGTCAAAGTAATGGTACTTCTGTAGAGATCTAGAACTCCTAAACTAAAGAGCCTGTCTTATATTTTAATATCTGATAGGGCATGTATATAGAAAGGGACAGAGGATTTGAATTTTAACCATTTCTTTTGAACCCCTTGCTCAATCTGGTGCTGTGCTAAAAGTATGCATGTGAACATTTTCTTTTTAATAAATACTTTATAACTTTTGATACTGGCAGTGGCTCTCTGTACCACACAGACCTCCACTGTCTCCTACATGCTATTTTAAAAGGAACGCCGGGGGGGGGGAGGCAGGCAGTTGGCAAGTGGCTATTCCTCCAGGGACTCACAAGGCAGTAACCTGTCTCCATGGTGACCTGGCACTGGGCAGCAGGAGACACAGAGGCAAGGCCTCCGAACTGGGAAAGGAAGCTGGGAGTCCTGACCAGGGTTCCCTCTAAGCTGAGTTAGTGTGAGCTAGCTCACAGATTTTTAACCCCCGGCTCACACCTTTTTGTCTTCACTCAGGAAGGATGGCTCCCAAGCAAACTGATTTGTGCTGTAGTCAAATCGCCCACTCATAACTTTAAGGCCAGCAGCTCACAAAGTAGGTTTTTTGCTCACAGGACTCCGCAGCTTAGAGGGAGCGTTGGTCCTGACCCTCCCAGTGGGCAATTCCTTACAAAGGTTGGTTGGTGGTGGCAGGCTACTCAAGTGTGAAAAGACAAACAACTCCAGGTGTTAACAAAAATCCTGGAAGGCAGGGCAGAATAGAGCCTGCAGGCCCATTCTGCCACAGTAACTACTGACACAGTCTTACAGATAATTATTTCTGGCTTCCTAATATCTGTGGCTGGTGTTCCCTGGTCCTCCTTATTTATTTATTTAAACATTTATATCCAACCTTTCCTCTTGGTTCAAGGCCCCCTTCTTTCTGTGTGCTCTGAAGGGGGAAGCGGGGGATACCTGTGAAAGGTTCCATACCCATATTCTGTACTGCACTGCCGGGTTCTCCAAACTTTTTAAGCATGCAGGCGCTTTTGGAATTCTGGCAGAGGGCGGAGGGCACCACCACAAAAAGGCTGCTGCTGGAGTTGGAATCCACTCCAAAATGGCTGCCACAGGAGGTGGAGCCAACCACACAAGGTCAGGGAATGAGGTTATGCATAACTCTAGTACAAACTCTTTCAACATTTCAGGCAGAAGCTCTGCTTAACAGGGTGCCTTTTAAAATACAGTAACACAGTGAAGATCCTTGCGCTAAAGCAACTTGTTAAAACCTTCACGGCCAATCAGATTCCCTGTGGCCACGCAGAAGCCCTGCTGGGCAAAAGCTCCACCTGGCTCCGCCTACTTCCTAAAAACAGCGGGCACCAGGAAAAGAGTCAGTGGGCACCATGCACCCATGGGCACCATGTTGAGGATCCCTGCTATACTGGATCACTTCCCAGAGTTACAGCAGGCAGAAGGGAAGCAACTTGACCCAGGCCTAGGGACTGTAGCTGGGCCCTAGTAGGAAGGAAAGTCTCCCCATCTGTTGTAACTCGAAATCAGGCAGGTCTTTCTTTAATCAGTGATTTAGTTTATTAGAATAACTCCAACTTATATACAGTTTAGAACTGGCTAAGCATTCCGTGCACCTTGGTGTTTAGTCATGCCGGCCACATGACCACGGAAATGTCTTCGGACAGCGCTGGCTCTTTGGCTTTGAAACGGAGATGAGCACCGCAACCCTAGAGTCGGATTCAACTGGCTTTCGAGCAAGGGAACCTGGACCTTTACCTTTTAAACCACACCCCTAGAACAGTAAAGTCCAATCATAAGTGAGTGCTTAGGACCAGTAGAGTTTGTTCCCGCCGAAAGTCTTAGTCTTCTCTGATTGGCCCATTGCACAATGACAGCCAATCGGGCTGTTGATTTTTGGATACTGAGAGTCTATGGAGCTTGTGACTGAAACTCAGGCTCATTCTATAATTCAGGCTATAACACAATACATAACACCATCTCTTGAAGATTTTTGCAGCCAAGCGCACTCTTGACATTGCATCTCTCTGAACTAGCAAGTAATCAGCCCCCCACCCACCCAAGTGACACGTTGCAAGAACTTACCTGAGCGATCCAGTCATTGAAAGCAGATACTCGAGTGAAAACGGAAGGCTTGCGGACGTAGTTGCATCCCAGAGAAGAGCCGAAACTGACCACCCCGTGCACCTCCCACTTGCTGCCGGATTTGCAGTTGAGCGGACCGCCGGAGTCCCCCTGCAAAAAAACACAACTGAATGTAGCTCCTGGAAGGCAATCCCTTGCCATGTTTGAGCAGCGGAACGGCTTGCAGTGAGGCAGAAAGCCCACATCCCTTCTGCTGTGGCAACCCCTGCAAACTGGTGCTCTAGATGAGGGGTTACCAGCCTTTCTGAGCCCGTGGGCACCTTCCGGAACTCTGACACAGTCACACAGGTGACGACAAAATGGAGGCTGCAGGAAGTGGAGGCAACCACAAAATGTCAGCAAGGTTATGCTTGACACTCATACCAGTTCTTTAAGATTTAAGGCAGAAACTCTGTTTAACAGGGTGCCTTTCAATCTGCACAGTCAATCAGAAGACCCTCCTGGATACAAACTCCAACCAGCCCTGCCCACTTTCTGAAAACACCTGGTGGGCACCAGGAAAAGGCTGGTGGCCACAGGCATCATGTCGGTGACCCTTGCTCTAGATCAGGGGTGGCCAAACTGTGGTTCGGGAGACACATGCGGCTCTTTCACATATATTGTGTGACTCCCAGCAGGGCAGCTGGGGAAGCTAAATATCATTAGCAAACAAATAAATATCATTGGACAAATAAACATCATTATCAATATCTGCTTTTACCCCTTTTGTTTTTTATTTTTGGCAGTCTCATTTAATGTTAATAAAAAAAGCAAATTTGCATATTTTCTAATAAAAACGTGTAATATTTGTTCCTGTCTTGCAGTACTCAAACATCTGACATTTATTCTATGTGGCTCTTATGCTAAGCAAGTTTGGCCACCCCGCTCTAGATGGTCACACATGCTGCAATCCTATGCACATGTACCAGGGAGTGTGTCCTATTGAACTCATTAGAATTTGCTTCCAAGTAGACATGAGCTGCGGTGGCTCAAGTGGTTAAGGCGCTGAACTGCAGGCTGTGGAAGGTCGGTAGTTCAGCAGTTTGAGACCCAGGTGCCGCATGACGGAGTGAGCTCCCGTCTCTAGTTCCAGCTCCTGCCAACTTAGCAGTTCGAAAGCAAGAAATTGCAAGTAGATAAATAGGTACCACTTCGGTGGGAAGGTAACAGCGTTCCGTGCACCTTGGTGTTTAGTCATGCCGACCACATGACCACGGAAATGTCTTTGGACAGCGCTGGCTCTTCGGCTTTGAAACGGAGATGAGCACCGCAACCCTAGAGTCGGATTCGACTGGCTTTCAAGCAAGGGAACCTTTACCTTTACCTTTTTATACATGCTTAGTTTTGCACTATAACTAAAGCAGAATGGGGATGGAGACGATAAGTGTCTAAACCTACCTGACGGATATAAATTTACTAATAAAAATCTTAACTTGGAAAATGACTAATTTGCCAATGCTCTAAAGCCTAACAGAACTCTTTCCAACATTCAAGACTGGTCAGAAGCCTTCAGTTCTGAGCAATGAATCCTGACTTTTCCCTCTACCTCTTTGGAGCAAGAGGCGTTTCGCATCACCCCAGGAGGCACTGCCTTTGTGTCTGCAAGGAGCTCCCATTCAGAACTTTCTGTTGTAGGAGGATGCATGGATATTTCTCAAAATCTGTGTCACTGCTCAAACCATGCCTAGGAAATCACCCAGCACAAAATTGGTTCTTTGGCCTGCTTGAGCCCTGTTGATAAACGTGGGCTTCCAAGCTGCAGAGCTCGGCTTCCTTCCTTCCCAAACCAGATGATACTCACATTGCAGCTAGATATGATGCCATCACCGCCCGCGCAGACCATACTGGTTTTGACTGTGTTGCCCCACCAGCTGGACTGGGAGCAGGTCGCGTGATTCACCACAAGCAGGCGGCCTTGCTGGAGGACTTTTGGGGACGCACCGTTTGCTGTGAAGAGTCCAAACCCGAGAGACGTTAGGTCCAGTCATGCAAGATGGAGGAGTATCCATAAATTTTTCCCCAGCAGGGCAAATAGCAGTTCTTTGGGTGACCATTTCGGGTTGGGACCATTTCCCACACAAGGGAAAGGCTTAAACCTCTTCTCACTGCCCACTGTGGTCCTGATGCAAATCAGGCCCACGCACAACTGGGGATTCAGTTCCTTTCCCTTCCCCTCCCCACAATAGACACCCTGTGGGGTAGGTGGGGCTGAGAGAGCTCTTTCGAGAATGGTACGTGAGAGAACAGCTCTGAGAGAACTTGTGACTGACCCAAGGTCACACCAGCAGCTGCATATGGAGGAGTGGGGAATCCAACTTGGTCCTCCCAGATTAGAGTCCGTGCTCCTAACTACTACACCCAACTGGCTCTCAGAATGGGGGTGGGGGGAACAGAGGACGCAAGGACTTTGTAATACATGGATTAGGCTTGATTAGGTGGTCTTGGGTGTCAACCAAAATTCCAGATGCACGAAAGGCTACCAGGAAGAGAAGGAGATACCAACAGCCATTCTCCCTTTGAGAATATAAAAGCTCTCTGTTAGATTTTTTTTATCGCTGCCCTACAATCTGTCACTGTGATGTCCCCTTAATTGGGGAGGTCTGGTTTCCCTTTAAAAGTGTTCTTTATATTTTATTCTACTGGGTATTCCGGCTGCCACCAGGAAATTTAAGGCTGCTCTTTCGAGAATGGTACGTGAGAGAACAGCTCTGAGAGAACTTGTGACTGACCCAAGGTCACACCAGCAGCTGCATATGGAGGAGTGGGGAATCCAACTTGGTCCTCCCAGATTAGAGTCCGTGCTCCTAACTACTACACCCAACTGGCTCTCAGAATGGGGGTGGGGGGAACAGAGGATGCAAGGACTTTGTAATACATGGATTAGGCTCGATTAGGTGGTCTTGGGTGTCAACCAAAATTCCAGATGCACTACAGGCTACCAGGAAGGAGATGCCAACAGCCATTCTCCCTTTGAGAATTTAAAAGCTCTCTGTTAGATTATTTTGATCGCTGCCCTACAATCTGTCACTTATACGGAATGATCCGTTTACCTCCAGGCAAGGGAAAGCACCACAAGGAGACAGCACTGATGAAATGAATATCCAATAGAGCAAGATCCATTAATAGTCTAAGTATTAAACACTTTTTGACTATTTTACAACATTTTCAACACAGTAGTCAATGTGGGTAACCAGCATTGTCACCTGTGAGGTTTCAGCCCCTTCCTCTGGTTTTCTAGATGTTAAATGAGAGACAGGACAGATGCATCCTGGCTGTAGCGCATGTACACAGAAATGCACATGCACAAACACTATGGCTCAAACCACCCATTACATAGGGACTGCAGCTCGGTGGTAAAGCGTCTATGTGGCATGCAGAAGCTCCCAGGTTCAATCCCCGGCATCTCCAGTTAAAAGGAACAGGTAGCAGGTGATGTGAAAGACCTCCACCTGAGACCCTGGAGAGCTGCTGCCAGCCCGAGTAGACAAGACTGAACTTGATGGACTGATGGTCTGATTCAGTATAAGGCAGGTTCACATTGTGTGTGTGTGTTCACAATCAACCCCCCCCTGTGTAGCATAGATTTAAAAAGCATCCCCCCGGGATGGGATCCTAATATGGACTGGTAACACAGTGTTGGGGAAGGGGGAAATTAACTCTTCCCCTGTGCTGTTTCCTTATTGACCCCTTCCTTGGGCATTTGGGACCAGTAGAGAAGAAAGTCTGTAAAATATGAATGGAAAATAATTATTCACATTTCATTTACAGAAATGGGGAATCAAGATAAATTGGAATGTTGCAGGAAAGATCATGCATTCTTCCCCTAGTTAGAAAAGGGGAAATTCCCCGTTTCAGGGAACGTGGCAGGACCAGGGGTCATTTCCTGCAGGAGCGCACAGGAGCGGAGCTCCGGCAGTAAAGAGCCCAGGGGGCGGGCACATGCAACAAGCCCCACCCCCTGCTCTCAGCAGCCCTCAGTCAGAGCAAGAAGCAGCCAGGTAAGTTGCAGAGCTCCCCCCGGCCCCCCAGTCCAACACAGTCTAGTGGCACCTTTAAGACCAAGTCTTATTCAGGTACAAGCTCTCCCTCCTCTGTGAGGACAGATCTGCACGTCGCCCCCCCCCCCAATAGCTAGCCATCCAAAATAGTTCAGTGGAGCCTGAGCGGTGGGTGTTGCCTTCTGACACACTTCCGGTGATGTCAGGGGGTGTGGCATATGCAAATATGTTATGCTAATGAGCTCCTTTTTCTACGAAATGACCCCTGGGTAGGACCAACTAGCTCGGACTGTTGGCTGTGTGGCTGGGATTATTCTAGTGTAGAATGTAGGCGCTAGCGTTTTGCAGTCGCCCATAAAGCCATCATGAGAAACAGTGCACTGGAAGAGAGCACACCACTCTGCAGGCTGAACAAGTGCGCATGAGCGGATGATACTCCAAGGACCCCATTTGACTCCAAAATATTCTGGCCACCAAACCAGAGGTATAAGGGAGAGGAACTGGCAACCTTAATCTTTAATCCTCTGCTTCAAGAAAAGCTGTCAAATTACCCGTTGGAAACCTTGCTCGAGTCCCACTTGGGGTGCACCACGATCTTTTGTGCAGACACTGTGAGTGATCCTTTCTCACTGGCTGTCAGGTCATACTTCCCAAGCAGCACGCGGTAGGACCGAGAAGAGCTGGAGAAAGCAAAAGAGGGAAAACAGCCAGAGATCAGTCAGGTCTGCACTGGGCATTTTCGTTCAAATGCCTGAATTGATTGACACCAAGCAGCTTTCTGCCTGCCAGGTTCCCCGGCCACTGATGTTTTCAGCTAGTCAGAATCAATCCAGCTGCCTTCTGCATAGTTCCACTCTGCCTTGTACTTCTTGTCACCTTGAAACATAACAGCTGGGGCTGGCAGAGTTGATCTGCTTACTGTATTTCACCATTTTGCCTTACAGTTTGATAAAACAATGATTCGTATCGTCAGCCTGGAGATCTCTAGGATTTGCAGCTGATCTCCAGACTACATGGATCAGTTCCCCTGGAGGAAACGGCCGCTTCAGAGACTCGTTGGGAGACTCATGGGCATCATATCTCTCCTGAGCTGCCTGCCCCCTTGCATCATCACCAAACCTCCAGGAAATTCCCAAGCTGGAATTGGCAACCCAGTGGCATCATCCCATCACTTCTACAATTCCACATCTCATCCTTCAGAAGCTGGGACTGCATTTTCACGACAAAAAGTGCAGTCGCTTATATTTCGTGTGAAGACAGTAACAAGAAAATGAATGGATGTTGTGGAGAACCCGTCATGTTAGAGAGAAAATATCCCCAAACTTGTTTCCATGGTGGCTCAGAGGTTAAGATGCTGAGCTCGAGCAGTTCGAGACCTGAGTGTGTCGCATGGCCCCAGCTCCTGCCAACCTAGCAGTTCGAAAGCAAGAAATTGCAAGTAGATAAATAGGTACTGCTTCGGTGGGAAGGTAACAGTGTTCCGTGCGCCTTGGTGTTTAGTCATGCTGGCCACATGACTGTGGAAATGTCTTTGGACAGCGCTGGCTCATTGGCTTGGAAATGGAGATGAGCACCGCACTCTAGAGTTGGATTCGACTGGCTTTCGAGCAAGGGAAACCTTTACCTTTACTTTACTTATGTTTCCCTAGTGGATCTGTCTAAAGGGCAAAAATATCTGGAAAATGTGCAATCCAGAAAGAGACCTACATCTTTCATGCATAGTTAGATTCTATGCCTAGTTCCATTATTGGGAGTTGTCCTCATTAAAAAAAACCTGAATAAACATCAAAGCAAACTGTAATCCATCCCAGAATTCTGTCTCGCTCACCCAGCATTTTTGCTTGGATACTGAAGTGTCGTTTGGGGGAACAGTCATTCAGACTCAAACACATTTGGAATTTTCTAACTTCCCAAAGTTTCAACATTGCATTCTGGCTCTGTTCTAGGCTTGAAGAAGCCCCAAATTTTGTGTACCTGATGCAGTGTGCTGCCGTCATGACCCAGTTGGTAGCAATAAGGGTCCCCCCACATGTGTGATGCCATTTGCCACTGGAACTGTACTGAAGAGAGGCCTGGAAATGAGCAAAGTCATAGGGTCAGCCTTGAAAGTGGGTACATGACTGCAAGAAGATCAAATCAGTCAATCCTAAAAGAAATCAACCCTGACTGTTCCCTGGAAGACCAGATAATGAAACTGAAGCTCACCAATTGAGAAGGGAGCACTCACTGGAGAAGACCCTGATGCTGGGAAAGATTGAAGGTCAAAGAAGACGGGGACAGCAAAGGATGAGATGGTTAGACAGTGTCATAGATGCAACAAACATGAAGTTGAGCAAACTTCAGAGGATGGCAAAAGACAGGAGGGCCTGGCATGATCTGGTCCATGGGGTCGCGGAGAGTCGGACTCGACTGTGCGACTGAACAACAACAACATGACCTTATTGGTTTTATTTAGCTATTTACACCACTCTTTTCTCTCTAATGGGAAGCCACCGTGGCTTAAAACATTCTTCACTTCTCCCTTTTATCCTCACAGAAATAACCCTGCGATGTAGATGCAATGAGAGAAAGAGGGTCTGGTTCAGAATTATCCAATAAGCTTCCTTAGCAGTGTGAGAGTTTGACCCTGGGTGTCTCCAATCCTAGTTTGACTCTCTTAACCACTGTACCGCACTGTCTGTGCACTGCACCCACAGGACATTGCCTCCAAATTCAAGTGGAGGGACTGTAACATCATATGTTCAGACCTGAGGCCAAACTAGCTTGATACTGGTATTTGACAACCCAGGATGGCTGGCTTTCATACTTCATTTCAATATTTGAAACCTGACAGACTGTATTTGACAGCGCCTGATAGTCGATGTGCTCTAATGTTTAATAACCTTGTGTTTTGCTGTCTCAGTTCGCATGAAAACCATTGTTCTGGTTCTTGCCTGTCAGACAAACGGGTAGGTAGGAACTTGACAGAAGAATATGAAATGTTCCTTGATTGCTTGGGAATATATTCTTTAATGCCCTGGAAATCTCTCCCCCTCCAGTTTTGGGGAGAAGTGTCGCTAACCAAAGCGGTGGGAAGGGCAAAGAAACAGTTCATATATAATGAAAGTGTGGTCAAAACTAGGAGTTTAGCAAGATTGGAAGCAGGAGAGGACAATGGCAGCTGCAAGGATGGATTGTTGGCTGGGGAAAGTGGGAGATCTGATGCGGGAAGAGCTTTTGCTGTGGGCTTTCGTAGCCTATTGGATGCTCCATTTGTAAACCTATACATAAAATCAACATTACCAAGACACTATATAAGTCTTCAATGCTCTTTCCTCAGAAAGAACAACCCCACTTCAATTTTCGCTGTTTGGGGTAGGTGGGAAGCGCCAATATGTATTTTGATAATATGCGGTAGCAGACTTTGCACCGATCTTAAATATCTATCAGAATCGGATGTGTCATCAAAAGTGGTACTTAATAATGGCCAATTTCAGACAGCCTATGTATTCCGTTTCATGAACTGGTCACTAACAGATTTTTTCTGTCATTTCAGACAGACCCGTTTTAGTAACTGGTCCCTGACGGAATATATTTACCTGTTCACACAAAAATGCTTCTGTCCCGTTCGGGAAGTGTGCCTGAAGCGTTGTTCACTCAAACTGCTTTCCAGTTGACAGTGTACAATAATTTCATATTGCACGCTACCCTAACATCAGCGTCCTCAAGGGACATGTGAAAAGTAGTGATGTTTTGAATTCTGAGGTAAAATGTCTGCACTGCCGTTTCAGATCTGAAATCCTGGCCAAAATTTTTATCCTTTCTTTGAAAACATTGTTACCATTATAATTCAGACATCCCTCAATGGATTGGCAGGCCTGTGAGCCATGGCTGGGAGCATCAGCCCCATAACACACACCTCCCCCGCAAGGAGGGCAACACCATGGATTTTGGACTCCCTGTGTTCACTATATGGATATTTTAGCACAAGTCTATTAGGTTCTGCCCCCCCCCCTTGGAAGTGGCACATGCCTGGGGGGGGGTCACAGCAAAAACAATATGTACTAAAACAACACAAGATGGGTAGCCCTGTTAGTCTGTCTGTAGCAGTAGAAAAGAGTATTTGTGGCAGAGTATGAACTTTTGTGAGTCACTGAAGTGAGCAGTGACTCACGAAAGCTCATACCCTGCCACGTAAAACAACACAGAGATGATAGATAGATGATAGATGAAAGAAGAAGAAGAGGAGGAGGAAGAGGAGATTGGATTTATACCCCGCTCTTCACTCGGAGTCTCAGAGCGGCTTACAAACTCCTTTCCCTTCCCCTCCCCACAACAGACACCCTGTGAGCATTGCTCCCTCTAAGCTGCGGAGTCTTGTGAGCAAAAAGTCTACTTTGTGAGCTACTGGCAAAGTTGTAAGCGAGTGATTTGGCGACTGCATAAATTAGCTTGCTCCGGAGCCATCCTTCCTGAACTAAGACAAAAAATGTGTGAGCTGGAGGCTAAAAAAACTGTGAGCTAGTTCACACTAACTCAGCTTAGAGGGAACACTGCCTGTGAGAGAGCTCTGACAGTAACTGCTCTTTTTTCAAGTACACCTCTGACAGAACTACGGCTTGCCCAAGGTCATCCAGCAGCTGCGAGTGGAGGAGTGGGGAATCAAATCTGGTTCTCCCAGATTAGAGTCAGCGCAATGAACCACTACAGATTTAAAAATAACATACTGCACTAGACATGTGAAAACTCTGCCTACGTTGTATCCAGCAAATCACAAGGAAAAGGGGGAGGGGACCCCTCTTGCTAGGATTGAGAGACGGTTACTTACCTGCCATGGCCAGCTGTTGGGTCTAACAGCTTCTCCCCCCACAACTCTGGACAGGTTAGGCTGGAAGGCTGGGACTCCACATCCCAAAGCTGCAAGTGACATGAGACAGATATTATGAGTCACTGTGGCAATCAGAGAGAGCTATTAGATTTTTATTTCTTTGCAACCTGTGTTCAAGGCACTTGTATATTGTTGCAAATTTTGGTTGTACAAATTGTCTTTTCACTCTGACTTGGGTGCCCCCTCCCCCCCTCCAGTTAATGTTCTCTTGTGGCTGCTGTTGGAGTTCTGGGGCCGAAAATAACAGGGTTTTTTTCCTATCTCAAATCAGGCAGAGTCAGCACCATGTGTTTGTCTGCCACCAGCAAAGCATCACAAATGCCTGATGTGCAATGGGAAACGGCAACACTTCTCCATGTTTCCTGGTATAAACAGTGGTATGTATTAACAGCATTCTTTTGCAGGTCTGCAAGAGCTTCCTTGAGCCATTTTAAGTGGCCTACCAGAACAAAGGTGGCCGAAAGAACTGAGCTACAGGTAGTCAACGAAAGGCACAGATGCAACAAATAGACAAGCAGCCAGGATAAATTTCTTGGGTTTTAGCTGCACAATAAACTCACTCCCTACTGAACAACTCTCCGTTTTGTACCCGTTTCTCCCTTTCTGCAGCTATTTTTGACAGCTCCCATCCAGAATATACATTGGACTGATGTCTAACCAACCAGTAGTCAATCCATACAAGCAGTCCCAGATAGATTCACAGGATCAGGCCATACTCCACCTTGTCCAGAACTGAGTCTCCCACAGTGGGCAAAGAGATGCCCCCAAGAAGCAGAATGTAATGGAGGTGTTGCTTGTCCCTTGTAAGAGATGCTCAGAGATGCACTACCTCTATCCGAGGAGATTCAGTGTTTGGCTAGCATTGCTAATAGCTGTTGAGCAGCTGAGCCTCCAGAAAGTTCCCTCTAATCTTTTTTTAAAAGCCATTTATCACAGGAGTGAGCATCACTGTATCTTGTGGCAGCAATGGATCCCAGAAGCTAATTGCGTACTGCATGAAATATAGTATTTCCTTTTGCTTATGATATGTTGGAATCGTACCCGCAGAGGCCAAGGCAAGCACAGCAAAGAGGACCCGGATCATCGTTGAGTGCAAGAGTGTCGAGAAGAACTCTGTCTGTTCACTTTATACCCTCAGAGAGTTTATCACTGCCCAAGTTGTCGGCATCATTAAGGTAAAGGTTAACACCGAGACTTGGCCTGTTGTGTGCTGATAGGCGTCTTTCCGTTTCCACCTTCCACGGGGCATGCCAAATTGGTAGATCAGACACCTGCTTATTCTCTCACACAAAGGCTATTCTTAGGTGGTGGAAAGTGCTATCAGGTTGCAGCCAACGTTTTGGCAATCCCTTCGGGTTTTCAAGGGAAGAGATGAATAGAGGTGGTGTGCCAGTGCTTGCCTCTGTGCAACAACACTGGACTTCCTTGGTGGTCTCCCATCCAAGAACTAGCCAAGGCGGACCCTGCTTAGTTTCTGAGATCTGACAAGATCGGGTTAGCCTGGGCCATCTAGGCTCAGATGTGTTGTTTTGTTACAATAAGCAGTGTGGTGGTGTGGTGGGGTCATATGGAGGAGGAGGAGGAGAAGAGATTGGATTTATACACTGCCCTTCATTACCCGAAGGAGTCTCAGAGCAGCTTACTATCTCCTTTCATTTCCCCTCCCGACAAGAGACACCCTGTGAGGCAGGTGGGGCTGAGAGAGCTCTTTTGAGGACTGTTCCTGAGGCAACAGCTCTGAAATAACTTGTGACTGACCCACGGTCACACCAGCAGCTGTGTGTGGAGGAGTGGGGAATCAAACCCGGTTCTCCCAGATTAGAGTCCGTGCTCTTAACAACTACACCAAACTGGCTCTCAGGGTCATAGATCAGGGTTCCATTCCTCCACTTTTCCCATCTGTTGTATTCCTCCTCACAGCTTGCTCCCTCTAAGGTACAAGTTGCCAAAGGAAAGGCAGTTAGGGAGGGAAATGTCCCAGTTGCCCCTAGGGCTGCCAGCTCCAGGTTTGTAATACCGGAAGATTTGAGGGTGGAGCCTGGGAGAGTGGAGTTTAGGGAGGGGAAAGAACTCAGTAGGGTATAATGCCCGGCAGTACACCTTCTGAAGCAGCCATTTTCTCCAGGAGAAGTGGAACAAATGTTTTAAACAAATACATTATTAATAAAGAACTGATTTATGTAGTCTGGAGGTCAATTGTAATTCCAAGAGATCCACAGACCCTGCCTGGATGTTGACACCCCTAGTTGCAATGCAGCAGTGTACCAGGTAGCTTGGACCTCACGGGCTGTACCTGCAGGGAAGCAGGTAAAGTTTAGTCCTTTTCCATGTGCAGCATTCCCAAGACTTTCTTCAAGTGCTTCCTTTTTGCTGTCAGGCTCTGCAAGGCCATTAAGCCTTTCCTTTTTCTTAGCTAGGATGGAAAGTTGGCATTCTGAGTGCGTGTGTGTATTTTCTGGCTTTACAGAAACTGCCTTGAAGACTGGCATGGTGCCACTACCGCACCTTTCTCCTTTCTCATGCCACCTCGAAACGGCCTCCATGAAACCTTGGACCTTGCTCAGTGGTTCTCAGATTGGGATTCAGGGCCAAAAAGTCCTCAGCTTCTCACAGGTGGGTTGCAAAACCCAGAAAGAGAAAGGTGAACAGGGGGGTGAGGTAGGAGAGAAGGCCCTGTGAGGCCTGATGATAAATTTGAGGTTATTTCTAGCATGAGAAATGACCGTGAAATACAGCCTGTTGTTCAGTAAGGCTATCTAGTTATAAACAGTAAGCAAGAAAAGCCCTGGATGACCCAATCTCTGAACGTTTCTTGGCTTGAACACCCTGTGGCAGGGGTCCCCAATCGTTTTGAGCCCATGGGCATCTTTGGAATTCCGATAGAGCATGGTGGGCGAAGGCACAAAATGGGCTTCTCACAGGTGGGTTGCAAAACCCAGAAAGAGAAAGGTGAACAGGGGGGTGAGGTAGGAGAGAAGGCCCTGTGAGGCCTGATGATAAATTTGAGGTTATTTCTAGCATGAGAAATGACCGTGAAATACAGCCTGTTGTTCAGTAAGGCTATCTAGTTATAAACAGTAAGCAAGAAAAGCCCTGGATGACCCAGGCTGTACCAATCTCTGAACGTCCCTTGCCTTGAACACCCTGGGCATCTTTGGAATTCCGACAGAGCATGGTGGGCGAAGGCACAAAATGGCGGTCACAGACTGGCTGCTGCAGGAGGCAGAGCCAGCCACAAAATGGCTGCCACAGCTTACCTTCAGTCACACAGTGATGATCCTTGCACTGTGGTAGCAGCTGTTGCCAAAGCAACGTTTTCAAAAACCTACATAGCCAATCAAATCTCCAATGGCCAGTCAGGAGTGCTAGGTAAAAGCCCCACCTGGTCCCATCCACTCTCTAAAACACTTGAGGGCCACTTTGACGAAGTGGTTAAGAGCACGGACTCTAATCCGGGAGAACTGGGTTTGCAGCTGCTGGTGTGACCTTGGGTCAATCATAAGTTCTTTCAGAGCTGTTATCTCAAGGGCAGTCCTCGACAGAGCTCTCTCAGCCCACCTACCTAACAGGGTGTCTGTTGTGGGAAGGGGAAGGGAAAGGAGATTGTAAACTGCTCTGGGACTCCTTCGGGTAGTGAAGGATGGGGCATAAATCCTCTTCCTCTTCCTCGTTGCATCTTGATGGCACTTTCTACCACCAAGCAGGAAAAATATAAAAAAATATTGTTCAGTGTTAACCAATGCTTCAGTGCTGGGTTCTGGAGGGGGGGAAATAGTGTAGTTATTTCCAAATGGGTCCTAAAATATAATTATATGCTGCTTTTCTCTGAGAGTGACTAACCCAAGGTCACCCAGCAGCAAGCTTCCATGGCAGGGTAGGGATTTAGACCTGGGTCTCTCAGAACCTAGTCCGACTCTCTAACCACTACACCATGTCAACTTTCAGTAAGATTAGAAGTGGATCCCATTGAAGGAGTTTGAGAATGGCTGGCCTAGCTGCCTTTTGCCTCTCGCATCCACCTCAGCAATGGTCAAGAAATTTTGAAAACAAACTCTGCAGCGCAGCCTAACAACTAGCCAGTGTGGAGCACTGGCCAGAGAATTTGACTGCAGAGATCCCAGTTAAGACCCCAATTAACTGGGTTGGCTGCCAACTCAACAGTTTAAACTGTAGTTGCTGAGGCAGAATTCTCTGTTTTGGAGAAGGCACTATCTACAGCGATCCCTGCTGTTTCCAGACTACTTGTTCCCGCAGCCCTTCACTAAAAGGAACCTCTAAATCTAAAGCAGACTCTCTGGACAGTCTTAGAGTAGTGATATCTCACTAAAATCACCAGCATTTCCAGTTCGAGCTGCTTCTATTTTTAGGAAAGCATCCCGATATTAGTCACAAATATTTATGCACCTGATCCCTGACATCACTCCCAGCAGTGAAAACATTAAAGTAATCCTCTACACCGACTTCACGTACACTTTTCCCATTGTTGTCATCTATAGGACAATAGGACATCTATAGGACAATAGAAGGTTCCTCCTTCAACCTACATATTCTCCCCAGGAATCCTTTGGTGTCTCTAGATCTGTAGAGACAAAAGACCCAGGTGTCCCAGTATGTAATATTCTCTGAATCCTCTGATCTGTAACTATGCCTGATACATAGGTTTGCCAACTCCATCTTGGGAAATTCCTGAGTTTTGGGGGGTGGTGTAATGGGGAGTTTGTGGAGAGGAGAGAGCTCAACATGGATGAGATGCCTTTAAAGCTTAAAATTCCTGCAGAGGAATTGCTGTCTGTAGTCTGAAGATCAGAGGAATTGCTGTCTGTACTCTGAAGATCAGTTGTAATTTCAGTAGTACTTCAGGTCCCACCATGAGGTTGGTAACTCTGCTGATAACAGTGAAAAGCATAACATTAGCCCAAGTCTTCTGAGGAGTCTTTTGACCTGAGCTGAAGTACATCTCTCTGAGGAGAAGTTATTCCAAGTTAGCATCGTGCAAGAGTAACATTCTCCAGTCCTTCACTAAAGGTGTCCTGGAACACCTAGTTCCTCCCCCATCCTCCCCCACAAAAGACTAAATTTGTGCATCAGCTCAACAATCACTCTTCTGTGAGAAGATTTCCCACATAATAGCCCCAAAGAGACTGACCAAGAGAGAGAACTTGGAGTCGTAGTCAGGGCTATTTTTCGGCCGGAACGCACAGGAACGGAGTTCCGGCTGGCTCCAGAGTTGGCCACGCCCAGCAGGAGCTCATTAGCATAATAGGCAACACCCAACAGCAGAAACTCATTAGGATTGGCTACATTAGGGGTGTATGGCCTAACATGCAAAGGAGTTCCTGCTACCAAAAAAGCCCTGGGTTTTGACCACAAACAAGGTAAACAGAATAAGAAGCAAAAGGTGGGTGTGGCTGGATAACCACACCTCTGGTAACATGGGGGTGTGGCCTAATATGCTAAGGAGTTTCTGCTGTTGGGTGTGGCCTGTTATGCTAATGAGCTCCTGCTGGGGGTTTTCTACCAAAAAAGTCCTGGTCGTAGTAGATCACTCACTGAAAATATTGAGACAGTGTGTGACTGCAATAAAAAAGGCCAGCACTATGCTGGGGATTATTAGGAAGAGAATTGAGAACAAATCAGCCAGTAACATAATACCCCTGTATAAATCGATGGTGTGACCTCATTTGGAATACTGTGTACAATTCTGGTCACCACACCTCAAAAAGGATATTATAGCATTGGAAAAAGTGCAGAAAAGGGCAACTAGAACGATAAAAGAGTTGGAACACCTTCCCTACGAAGAAAGGTTAAGGTGCTTGGGGCTCTTTAGCTTGGAGAAATGATGACTGAGGGGTGACATGATTGAAGTTTACAAGATTATGCGTGGGATAGAGCAGGTCAAGAAAGAAGTACTTTTCTCCCTTTCTCAAAATACAAGAACTCGTGGGCACTCAATGAAATTGCTCAGCAGTCGGGTTAGAATGGATAAAATAAAGTATTTCTTCACCCAAAGAGTGATTAACACATGGAGTTCACTGCCACAGGAACTGGTGGCAGCTACAAGCATGGATGGCTTCAAGAGGGAATTAGATAAACATATGGAGCAGAGGTCCATCAGTGGTTATTAGCCACAAGGTATAGATAGGAATTCTCGGTCTGGGGCAAGTGATGCACTGTATTCTTGGTGCTTGGGGGGCAACAGTGGGAGGGCTTCTAGTGTCCTGGCCCCACTGGTGGACCTGGTGGACCTCCTGGTGGCACCTGGTATTTTTGGCCACTGTATGAAAGTGTTGGACTAGATAGACCATTTGCCTGATCCAACATTGGCTTCTCTTATGTTCTTAAAACATTAAGTTCTGAGAAAGACCCAGAGAACCAAAACAGTCCACTTTCATGCCTTGATCGTCCAAAGTATCTAAACTTTAATCTTGTTTATGGTAACTTTTCTCCATATAATTCAGTTACATCCCCAAATTATTATCTCTTTTTCATATTTCAGTTAAAATTTTGCTTTGAAGCCACAGTTCAGGCGTGCATGGGTTGAGACCACTGCCTCGCCCACCCAAGTAGACCCTGCTGATTCCAACTGTGGGGTTCTGGGCTGGCATCAGAATAATGTAACCAGCACATCAGAAGGAAAGTTAGCAAGTATTTATGTGGGAAAGTCAGTGATTTCTCAGGTGGAAAGACAAAAATGCCTGGCAACAACTGCTGTGTTAACCAAGGAGAGAAGAATGGGGAAAGGGACCAGGGGAAAGACCACTAGAGCCAACAATAATTGTGCAAACATCTCCCAGTACTTTCTGTTCCCCATCACTCTCTGTAGGTGTTTCTAGCATTTAATCAGTACATTTGTAGCACTTAACTAATGCCTTGGACCACACAGTGTCATTTTTCTGACTTGAAATAGCCCTGATGGAGTTGCTATTTGCCTAGATCTGAGATGCAAGGAGAATATAACACGTGTTAAGTTTCTTCCAGTTCACCAGGCCTGCTTATGCCACCTTTTCTTAGGCTCCATTTCATCCCACCGTCTGCTCTCTGACTGGTCACTTCTACTCACTGATTAGGGTTCCAGTCCCCCCGTTGTGGGTGGAGGATCCCCAGCGTTGAGAACACCTCCCCCGTTTGGAAAGAATCGGGTGGCAGGGGGAAACGGTGGCATCATGTGATGCTCTAGCATTTCCTTCTGATCTCTATGGTAGGCATAGAGTGTCATAGCTCCTGGAGGACTGCCTGGTTATCCCGCCCATGCCACGCTTCAGGCTGGGCTGGTGGTGTCAGATCTGTGGGGCGGGTAGGGTGGGCCTTCCTATTCAGGTGTCTATGTGTTTATATGTTTTGTGTAATTGAATTTGTTTTATATATGTATGGATTTTTCACCTTGATTTAATGTTTGTGACTGTTCACCACCTTGGGGATTCTAACTTGGGTGGAAAGGTGTTTTTATTAAAAATGATTTAAATAATAACGTTAAATTAAATCATTCCAACTACTGTTGAAAATAGCAGAGCCACTGTTTAACGATAGCCAAAATCTGATGCCTTACTCTACTGGCTCTGTATAATTCTAAGCCACTGGAGTGTTCATGGTTAGAGTGTCAGTCTAGGATCTAGGCGCATCTCCACACTCCTCCGGTGCATGCAAGCTTTGCCCTCAATATGTACCATGTATGAGTTCCAACTATTCAACAAGAAATCCACCAGATCCCTCTGTGAGGAGAAATATTCTCATAGGGAGGATCGTGAGCAGTGTGCTCTCCCCTTATGAGTGGTGTGAGCCCTAAAACTGAAACAATGGGATTTTGATGCCAGTGTGCAAACAATATTCATTGCCAGTTTAGGTACACCAGAGAAAACGTGAACACGGCATACAGAAGATGGAGAAGACCCTCCATCAATTTGTCTTTAAGTGGACTGTACATTGGCAAGAGGAAGGAAGTGGCTCAGGAAGGGATTCTTGGTGTGAAAATTGGGGTACAAATCTACTGCTGTAAATGTCGTCCTGTCTCAGGAGACCAAAATTTAGAATATACAAATCCCACTTGACACTGTGTACTTCTTCCGACAGCTGATTCAAAATGGCCTCTGTCCTCAGTTTCCATTTTCTGCTGGTGTTTACCTGAATTGCTTCCCTCCATGTACCCATTCACAGAACACTTTGGTTCCTACTCACATTAAATGGAGTGTTGTGTATGCATATTTGTTCCTTGTTTTGCATCTGTGAAATACTGGGGAACATGCAGATGAAAGTATTATGGGGTGTTACTTTTTTAAATGCACAATAATAAAACATCAAAACAAGGCCAATTGTGATGAAAAGGTTTATTAAACCCTAACAACGTAATGAGATGGAATCCATGTACCTCAGTTCTGGCTGATTTGCTAGTGAGACAAAAGAAACAAACAAGGGTTAGTGAGGCAATTTGGAAAATATATCAAATACAATAATAACTACTATGCTGGGTTAATGGCTGAGCAAACGTTCTCCATTTAACTCCTTTTTATACTCATATTTCTGCCCTTGGTTTTGGCTCCCATCGTTGGTTTTGTATATTCACTTGTGTTGTGTACACAAGTTGTAAGTTTTTATATGCAATTTATACAGCACTTATTTGCATAATAAGAGTAAGTTATGGGATAATATGCCTACTATTTATGCATCGTGCACAATGTGTGTGTGGTTTTTTTTGTTAATGCACAAACAACAGTGAACAGTGAGTACATTCTGTCCTAGGTTTTAGCTCTCTTAGGCCAAGCCATTCACAGTCATCAGACAGCAAATCCACATAGCTATGGTTTCTCATATATCAAAACAATGTCATGGGCAGGGTGTGTGTATGTTTCAGCAGGGCTTTTTTTGTAGAAAAAGCCCAGCAGAAACTTATTAACATAATAGACCACACCCAACAGCAGAAACTCATTAGCATATTATGCCACACCCCTGACAACACAGCTCATTATCATATTAGGTCACACCCCCATGCTACCAGCCACACCCACCTTTTGCTTCTTATTCTGTTTACCTTGTTTGTTGTCAAAACCCAGGGCTTTTGTTGTAGCAGGAACTCCTTTGCATGTTAGGCCACACCCCCTAATGTAGCCAATCCTAATGAGTTTCTGCTGTTGGGTGTGTCTTATTATGCTAATGAGTTCCTGCTGGGCGTGGCCAATTCAGGAGCCAGCCGGAACCCCGTTCCTGTGCGTTCCTGCCCAAAAATAGCCCTGTGTTTCAGCCTTATACTGACTCAGGCTTTTGGTGTATCAAGGTCAGTCTTGTCTACTTCCAACTGGTAAGCAGCAAGCCATGGCTTTTCATAATTACCCCACCCCCCCAAACCTTTTAACTGGAGATGCCGGGGATTGAACCTGGGATCGTCCGCATGCAAAGCAGATGCTCTACCCCTGTGGCACAGTCCCTCCCTGTATAGACATTCCATTACCCTCAAACGCTGCGCTTCACCCCAAAACTGGGTGGGGGGGATTACAGAAAAATAAAAACGCAGTTCTCAAGTTCTGATCATCACAAATTCAGTATCTTGAAATTTGGTTGATAGGTTCCATATTAAAAGTTGAGTGAATTTGATTGTTTCAATCAAAT
>NW_015161417.1:158589-169932 GCF_001447785.1 Gekko japonicus | reverse complement strand
TTGGCTTCTTAGCAGTGTTGCAGCCCAGCCCAGATCCAAAGCTCACAATACCGTGAACTGCCCAAGTGTTGTCATTTTGGCAGTTCAAGGGACCACCAGAATCCCCCTGATACGAGAGAAACAACATTTTTAAAAAGTTAAAATGGGAACACGGAGAGAGTTTGCTTGATTTCCTTATCACAATCAAAAGCCCAGAGATGCAAGCAAATAGGCCATTAACAGGATCAAGACTTTGAGGGATTGGTGCCCAGAGAGATGGCCATAGAATAGAACACATTGGGAGTATCTGCTCTGCTGTTAACCTTTTAAAAGGAGAACATTAAACTTTAAAAGGCTAACAACAGAGCTAAGAGCTGGCTTCAAATAATGAAGTTGAGTGGAGGTGAAGCTGAAATCCAGTGGCACCTTAAATTTATTCCAGCATGTAAAACAGAGTTCACTTCATCAGATGACACAGAGTACGTATCCAGAGGACATATATTTATACCTTAAAGGCTACAGAAAGGAAGAAGTGGGAAGACACTATGAAGAGAGGTCAGATAGAAACAATAACCAAAGAGAAATCAGTCCATTCATAACAGAAGACCATTCCCAAATGTTGATGGATGGGCAGGCTTAACATAAACTCAGGTCTCATCAAGGAAGGTGCAGTGTGAGATGTAATAAACAGAACTAATTCACATTTCTAAAGGGTAGGTCAGGCTGAACGATCAGACTCCATTGTTTATGAGGGAAATCCAAGTCCTTGTTCAGACCTGGGAGAAGGACAGTCTTGACTCTCTTGATGAATCCTAATTCAGCATGAGTGGAGAATGAAGGGTTAAACCCCCACTGCTGTCCCTGCATGACCCCAAGGCACATGGAGGCTGTACAAGCCTGCAATTTCCATTTTAGGGACAGACCAAGGTGCATGATCTTCATCTTGTCTGTTTCGTCTTGAGAGACAGTGACTGACCCAAAGTCACCCCTGCACCCAGAACTTTATGGCTGAGATCTGAACCCAGATTTTGCTCATCCAAGCCTCAACATTCTACGTATTATACTTCCCCAGCACCATAGTGCTCCACCTCTGTTACTTCAATCCTCTTAACTACCACTCTGCAAAGTAAGCCAGTGCTGTTATCATCCCTGTTATACGGTTAAGGGGCTTCCCAAGACTCCCTTTGGCTAAGGTGAGACTCAAACTCAGGGCTTCCTAGCCCAGTCTCTTAACTGTTCTGCTCAGATTTTCACAGTGATCAAATATGAGCACATACAATCCTTATGAAGGTAAATGCTCCAGGCAAAGAGAAGGGGAAACTTACATTGCACCCTGAAGTGACACCATCTCCTCCTGCACACACCATTGTGGTCCGGACCGTGGAACCCCACCAGCCACGCTGGGAGCAAGTCTGGTGATCTACTATGGGCAGCAGAGCCTGTTGAAGGTCGTCGGAGATGGGACCGTTAGCTGCAAAACAGAATGAGCTGCAATCAGGGCTAATTCCCAGAAGCATTCAAAGAACCCGTCAATTACCTAAAGGAGCTCAGGGAGGCGAACCTGGCTCCTCAATTTTATCCTCACAACCCCCCTGCAAGGTAGATTAAACCTGCTGGCCCAAGGTCATATAGTAAGCTTTGCGGCTGAGTGGTGTTACCATGTGTGCTTCTAAATGTTTTATCTGAGCTATGATGATGCTGTACTGTCTGTAAAATGTCTTTACATTTCTGCATGTGGGATAAGGGGATTGCTGTGTTGTTAATAGCGTGCTCTGCACCTCATGCCTGCCTCTGGATGAGCAAGGCTTGGGTTGCTATGCTAAATGAACACGTGCTTCCCTGCACCTTCCCAGCGTGCCTCAGGACAGAGGAGACCGTCGCCATTAATGCTCAGCTTCTGGTTTGTGCATCACAAAGAACACATCCTTTATTGCCCTCCTGGACCAGGCACATCTCTGCAAGTCAAAGGTTACCAAGGGAACAGAACTTTGACACCTGGCCACATGGCTCCTCTTTGAAGTTAGGGTAGAGCATTTGAATATTGCCCCCTTCCCCTTAGCTAGGACGTCACAACCCTTAACCTATAGCATAGTAAAGGGGACGGTTTTCTAGGGGTTTATTGGCCTTAAGCCAAGCCCAAAACCTAGGTCTTAAAAAGAGAAACACAGCCTTTGTTTCTCTGGTTAACCCATCTTTCCCTCACCTTGCAACTTAAGTGCTGAAGGTGATTCTTACTGCGTTCTCTGGAGTCGCAACCAGAGGACCCGCACGTGTATGGCAGGACCATTCCGTGTGCTTTAGAATCCACCAGCTGATACTTGAGCTGCCCCATTCTTTCTACTGAGGAGATTTCTTCTCAACTTGGATCTCAGATAAGTATAAGTGATATCCTTCTGTGTTATCCCACTGTCTGTTGAGTTTATTACTTTTCATGCTAATTGCTTTCTATTTACTATTGTAACTAAAGGAATCTTGTGCAAATCTGCGAGTGTATCTGTTTTTGTATGCTTGGAAACTGCTTAGTAAAAGACAACATTTATTCATTAAACCTAGCGTGTTGTCTCACTTCCTGGGAGATAGGAGCGTTCGTTGCCAATCCGCCCTCTGTATACATGGGTAAATTACTCATGCCACGCCCACTGCCGTACATAAGACAGAGTTGGGCTCTCGGAACCATCCTAAGAGGAGTTTCGGTAACAGTGGGGATTTGATCCCACCTCTCTCCACTTCTAGTCTGGTGCTCCAACCCCACAGATAGAAGAAGAGGAAGAGGAGGAGGAGGAGGAGATTGGATTTATACCCCGTTCTTCACTCGGAGTCTCACAGCATCTTATAATCTCCTTCCCTTCCCCTGCCCACAACAGACACCTGTGAAGTAGGTGGAGCTGAGAGAGCTCTTTCGAGAACTGCCCTTGAGAGGACAGCTCTGAAGCAACGTATGACCGACCGAAGGTCACGCCAGCAGCTGCAAGTGGAGAAGTGGGGAATCAAACCCAGTTCTCCCAGATTAGAGTTTGCACTCCTAACCACTACACCAAACTGGCTCACAGAAGAGTTATCTGGAAGAGCACCAAACTCAAAATGCGTTGGAGGGACTCATCTTAAATCTGTCACCCAGGATCGCTGCCACCACACCTATGCAAGTAAAGCACACCTGGTTTAACAGAAACACTAATAGCGAGGCCCGTGGTTAGCAGCTAAAAACATTCCTTGCCATGAGCCTCAATAATCTACATCTTACTGGCATCGGCACTGCCCCCAGCAGCCAGCTCCCTAACCTCATGAACACTTGAAGCGGCCTTATACTGAGCCAGACCGCTGATTTATCAAAGTCAATCTTGTCTGCTCTGACTGGCAGCAGCTCTCCAGGGTTTCAGAAAGAGGTTCTTCCCATCACCTCCTGCCTGATCCTTTTAACTGCAGATGGTGGGAATTGAACGTGGGACTTCCTGCGTGCCAAGCAGATGCTCTACCACTTAGTCCCATCCCTTCTACAAGCCTGAGCACCCCCTTGCAACTCCCAGGTCTCCCTCTGTCTTCTTGGTGCTGGGGGAGGTCAACAGTGGGAGGGCTTCTAATGTCCTGGCCCCAGTGGTGGACCTCCTGATGGCACTGGTATTTCTGGCCACTGTGTGATAGAGTGTTGGGCTGGATGGGCCTTTGGCCTGATCCAACATTGGCGTCTCTTATGTTCTTATGTTCTCTCTCCTCACACGAGATAGTCATCAAAGGGTCTTCTGGTACCCTTTCAGAAGTTGAGCATGCATATGTCGGAGGTATAACGGCCTTTTGAGTGATTTTGCTCCGTCTGCCGAATCCCCTCCCATTGAATATTTGCCCGGCACCATCTATGTTACCTTTCAGGTGACAGGCAAAGCACGTCTGAGTTTTTGGTGGCTTCCCTTCTCCACCGCTATAGTTCTGATTAGTACGAAGCCATACTGCTGTTTGTAACGGTGGCTGTTTTGACTGTGTTGTGGTTTAATGGGTTTTTAAAAGTGGTTTTAGCTGGTTTGTTTTGTTATGTCCTGCAAGCTGCCTTGAATGTCCTGATTTGCGGCCCAACCGTGGCAAAGCCTCAGCAAATCGTTTTCACAGAGTGCCGCATTTGAGATTCCCCGGCGCATGTCCTACATGTGCCCTGTCGGCCCTGTTAAACTGAGGGTGAGGCAGGGTGAGTGGTGGTGGAATAATGTAGAAGTGGCTGCTGGGGGGGCTCATTCGCTTACTTCCTGTGTGTCCTACCTCCTCGCTGACCTCCTGGCCCCTGCCCAGATTGCAGAAGCGTTGGCCTTTGCAGTTGGTCACTATATGCAAGATAATCAATCTTCAACCTACTATATAGGCGTCCCCATCCGGTGATGTAGCAGGGGTAATCCTGGGCCAGCAAGGTGTCTGCGTCGGGCAGGCAAGAGGGCTGGATCGTGTCACTGAATTCGACGTGTTCGGCAAGCTTGAGAAGAGCAATGTCGTTCCTGAAATAAGACAGTGGCAGAAGGTGTGTGTGGGGGGTTGAAACTAGGGAGAGAGATCCTTGGACTTAAGCATGGACTATGCCTACCCCAGGACGACCTTTTCACCCAGAAGATAACTCTTCAAAAAGTTTCAGTTTAATTTCAGGTTCAGGTTTTTCTACAGGGCATGCTTTTCGGCATGCTGGAATTTCGGTGGGTGCGTTTTCAGTTGCGGAATTATTTTTCGAGCGCAATATTCGGATTCCAGGATCTCAGCACCCAAAAAGTATGGTCTGTAGAAAAACAGGAGCCTCTTAAGTTTGACACAGGCTAGGTCCTGGCATGTCTTCATCTGGCCCTGCCTCAGAGCATGTGCAGAGAGCACTTTTTAAACCAGAGCTGATTCTCTGACACCTGTTTGAGAGTTAACGACATGGTCTTGCTCAGTGGCGCAGACTCAGACTCTGGAAAAGATGATAGCCTTGGCATCCCTAGATTCAAATCCAAACTGAGATGCGACAGGCATGAGTCACAGCCACAAAGGTCCCACTAAGCCAGTGGCGCGGGCTATATAGAAACCAGAAGAAGAAGAAGAAGAAGAAGAAGAGATTGGATTTATATCCCGCTGTTCACTACCTGAAGGAGTCTCAGAGCGGCTTACAAACTCCTTTCCCTTTCCCTCCCCACAACAGTCACCCTGTGAGGTAGGTGGGGCTGAGAGAGCTCTTTTGAGAACAGCCCTGGAGAAAACAGCTCTGAAAGAACTTGTGACTGACCCAAGGTCACACCAGCAGCTGCATGTGGAGGAGTGGGGAATCAAACCTGGTACTCCCAGATTAGAGTCCACGCTCCTAACCACTGCACCAAACTGGGCTCAGTCTGGGTGCATCTTTCCTTGGGGCAGGAGATTATCCTCAGAACTGTCTGGTTCGTGCTACCTGCTCCCATCTTCCCAACAATCTGTTCCTAGATACCTGCTTCCTGCGCCACTGACCAAGCACCAGAATCCTCAGAGTCTCACACACCAAGGCTACAGGGGCAGTAGCTTCACCTTGCCCTCATGGGAACCTTATAGGGACCAGGCAAAGCTAAGAAAGGGTGTTATGGGTCACTGTTGTTGCCCAAATTATCTGGTCCCAATAGAAAAGAGCTTCAAGAGCCCAGTAGCACCTTAAAGACGAGGCAGAAGGTGTGTGGGTGTGGGGGGGTTGAAACCAGGGAGAGAGATCCTTGGACTTAAGCATGGACTGTGCCTACCCCAGGACTACCTTTTCACCCAGGAGATAACTCTCCAAAAAGTTTCAGTTTAATTTCAGGTTCTGGTTTTTCTACACGGCATGCTTTTTGGCATGCTGGAATTTCGGTGTGTGTGTTTTCATTTGCGGAATTATTTTTCGAGCGCAATATTCGGATTCCAGGATTTCAGCACCCAAAAAGTATGGTCTGTAGAAAAACAGGAGCCTCTTAAGTTTGACACAGGCTAGGTCCTGGCATGTCTTCATCTGGCCCTGCCTCAGAGCATGTGCAGAGAGCATTTTAAACCAGAGCTGAATCTCTGACACCTGTTTGAGAGTTTACGTTCCTATCTTCCCAACAATCTGTTCCTAGATACCTGCTTCCTGCGCCATTGACCAAGCAACAGAATCCCCAGAGTCTCACACAGCAAGGCTACAGGGGCAGTAGCTTCATCTTGTCCTCATGGGAACCTTATAGGGACCAGACAAAGCTAAGAAAGGGTTTTATGGGTCACTGTTGCCCAAATTATCTGGTCCCAGTAGAAAAGAGCAAGAGCCCAGTAGCACCTTAAAGACTAACAAGATATATCTGAAGAAGTGAGCAGTGACTCAAGAAAGCTCCTGCCCTGCTGCAAATGTTGTTATTCTTTAAGGAGTTACTGGACTCTTGCTCTTTTCTACTGTTACAGGCAGTCTAACACGTCTACCCATCTTGATCTATCTGGTCCCAGTGTTCTTTAGGGCTCTGCTTACTGTTGTCATCATGGATCTTTCTGTTTGAAAGGATTCATAAACATTGCAGGTGGTGGTGGAACATGCCGTCAAGTCACAGCCGACTTATGGTGACCCCAGAGGGTTTTATTAGCCACAAGGTATAGATAGGGGCTCTGGGGCAAGTGATGCTTTGTCTTCTTGGTGCTTGGGGGGGGGGGGGGTAAACGGGGGGGGGCTTCGTATTGCCTGGTGGACCTCCTGATGGCACTGGTATTTCTGGCCACTGTGTGACACAGAGTGTCGGACTGGATGGGCCTTTGGCCTGATCCAACATTGGCGTCTCTTATGTTCTTATGTTCTTATGTTTTTTCAGGGCAAGAGACTAATGGAGGTTGTTTGCCATTGCCTATCTCTCCATGATGGAGTGAGCTCCCATCTCTAGTTCAAGCTCCTGCCAGCCTAGCCATTCGAAAGCAAGAAATTGCAAGTAGATAAATAGGTACCACTTCGGTGGGAAGGTAACAGCGTTCTGTGTGCCTTGGTGTTTAGTCATGCCGGCCACATGACCACGGAAATGTCTTTGGACAGCGCTGGCTCTTCGGCTTTGAAACGGAGATGAGCACCGCAACCCTAGAGTCGGATTCGACTGGCTTTCGAGCAAGGGAACCTTTACCTTTACCTCTCTATAGCAACCCTAGGCTTCCTTGCTGGTCTCCCATTCAAGTACTAACAAGTGCCAACCCTGCTTAGCTTCTGAGGTCTGGCGAGATCAGGACAGCCTGAACCATTCAGATCAGGGCGGCCAGGGGGGTGGGGGGAGAGGTCAATTACATAACTACAGTTTAACCACAGCGAGGTTGAACAGTGTTTGGAGGGTGACTAATTCAGCTTGCCAGTTGGCACCCCAGAGCTAGAGAGAGAGAGAGAGAGAGAGAGAAAACGACACAACCGACTCCTCCCCCATGGACGCTGCCGCTCTGGGTGAGGCAAAAACAATCTAGGCAGCAGGGAGAAGGGGAAGAAAAATTAAAAGCTCGCTCACACAATCAGGAAGGAGTTCCATTTCTCATGCACGATCAGTTTCTCCACCGCTACGGCCACGGAACCGCGTTCTTCTTCTTTGAGGTTCTGTTTGCCCAGGAGAACACGATAGGTCCGACTGGAGCTGAAGAATCACAGAGAAGAAATCGATTCTGAGACAGAACTCTGGCGGGTGCCTCCGAAGCTTTTCAGCGCAGGCCCCGGTTCAGGTCCGGCTGCAGTGATCTTCCAAGGTTTGCTCTGCTGCAGTTCAGTGTAATGCAAGGCTATTTACCTGATGCAGTGGGCAGCCGTCAAGACCCAGTTGGATCCAATCAGGGTCCCGCCGCAAGTGTGGGCCCAGGCACCGTTCTTGTTGTACTGGAGGGAGACCTGAAAAGACAAAAGGGGGTTCGCTCCATTGGAAAGGACTTTGGTGGGGTATAATGCCATAGAATCCACCTTCCAAAGTGGCCATTTTCTCCAGGGAAACTCTGTTGCCTGCCGATCAGTTGTGATAGTGTGAGATCTCCAGCCACCACCTGCTTGCTAGCTGAAGGGTGTAGACTTTCCAATTTCCTGGGGGGGGGGGGCTGGGGGGGCCAGAGGCATTGCTTTGCTAGGAGCAAGGTTGGCTCCGGGGGGAGGCTGAGCACCTTCCTGAAAATTTCGGCGGGGGCTGACGCCCCGCCACCCCCACGAAGATTACGCCTAATCTACTAGGCTTGCTGGCTAAGCTGAATCATCACAGTGAGAAACACAAGCTGCCTGCTAGCTCTACTTGATGGATCATCACTTGGGAAATGTACAATAGGCTGCTGCATTGTTCGGGACAAATAACTGTACATTGGTATTTATCCTCCATCAGGAAGAAGACAGTTGGACTCTTCATGTTATATCACTTAGCTTAAAAGTGTTTGAAATGTGATGTTGCAGTTTGAAAGTGTTTACAATACACTAGAGTTGATGTTGTGTATAAAAAGCAAATATATTTAGCTATCAGTACATGTAAATATTGTGTTTTATTATTTCAACACAGTGTTTTTTGTGTTTAACCACCTGGAGGTTGACAAGCCTACTGGTACCCTTAACGGCTTTTAGTTCTTCTGGTGGCCGAACGTTCCGCAGGCCAACAATACCAACCATGAAAATGGGTCTTTTGTTCTCACCCGCAAATGAAACAAAAGCAAGGCAGTGTGGATGAGCAGGGAAGCCATCTTACCTGCCATGGCCAACTGTGGGGTCTAGCATCCACACCTCCAACTACCCGAGAGGTATTTGGCAAATATGCAGGCTTGCCACAGCCATGGGCTGGGTAGAAAAAGAAACGGGCAGGGGTGGGGAGAGAAAGTAAGAGGGGATGAACAACGTAGATACAACAGGTTGGACAGAACATTAACTAAAGATGTACAAATCTGACCATTCTTGTTTATTTCCTTTTTCATGTAGTCATTGTTTCCATTTCTATTGATAGCCTCCCCAACTGGTTTTTCCCCCATTCCACAGTATTTTAACATCATTTTAATGCTGTTTATACACAAATTGCTGCAAAAATGCATCCTTTTTCATGGAAATTGTATTGGATTTGGTTGGTTTCACTTTTAAGATGCTAGTTCATTTCAATCAGCTAAACCAACTGGAGGCTGAAGAGTTAAATGCTCTCTTCCTCTTCCGGAATGGTCCTGAGGCAAATTGAGGCAGCACAATGCAATTTGCATTTTATGGCCCGAATATGATCTTCTTGCAATTGTTTGAGCCCTCAGATAGGGGCAAAGGGGATTTATGCCTTTTTCTACCTTTGGAGAGTCGGTAACACTTCTAATAGGCCGTGCTGAGCTAGATGGACCACTGGTCACATTTGATATAAGGAAGTAGATCAGTTTAGCTGTCCTTGGAATTCAGTGTATTAATAGAGCAAAGAAATGGAGTTTTGTATACTCCTGGGGAGCGGATGGGATTAAATTTATACTCAGCAGACAATGAGCTACATGTTGCATATGGGAACCCTCCAGCACCCCCAATCTGAGCGCAGCCCTCCCCACAAAGTACTTACCACATGCCAGGAATAAGGCAAAAAAGAGAAGTTTGAACATGGTGACTGATTCTTATGTAGGCAGAGCCAGGGAAAAGTCTGCGTATTTATAGGGGGAAACCAGGCTAGATTCAAAGCCAAGAGCAGAAAGTCAACAAAAGGTAAGATAAAGGACCGTAATCTGACCTTGCTAAATTATCACTCGATAAATAGGGAATATTTGGAATCTCTGAGAAAGGAGGAGTGCCAATCTTGGTGGCCGTGACCATATTTCACACTCTGGCTGCCGAACTTTCTCACTGTGGTCTCTCTGCTTTTGAGTGAACCGCCTCAGTGTCATCCTTGTTGTCGTTGTTCAGTCGCATAGTCGAGTCCGACTGTTCGCGACGCCATGGACCACATCACGCCAGGCCCTCCTGTCTTCCGCCGTCCTCTGAAGCTTGCTCAATTTCATGTCCGTTGCATCGATGACACTGTCTAACCATCTCATCCTTTGCCGTCCCCTTCTTCTTTGACCTTCAATCTTTCCCAGCACCAGGGTCTTCTCCAGGGAGTGCTCCCTTCTCATTGGGTGGCCAAAGTCATCCTTGTGCCTCGATACAATACTTGGTCAACAGTTTGCTCCTTTGAGCCTGGGACACCCTGCAAGGTGTTTTGTCTGTTTCGGCCAGTGACATCCGCCTGGGGAGGGTGGGTGGGCACTGGGGAAACCGGGAGTTGGACCAACCATCGAGAATGAAGAGAGAACAGATGCTGCTTCATGGGGAGTCCAGAAGGAAAATCTGTTCAGATGGTTAAAGCGGCAATGAGTCAGATGGAAATGGGTGAATCCACCGTTCGCTCTGAATCCAGAGTCTGCTGGTTACCCAGCACCATCCAGAATGTTGCTCATAAAATGACTTTAGTCATTCCTACGTGAGAGTGATTGTTGTGTAACCCTCCCCCTCCACGCACTTTTTTGTGGGGGGAGAACTACCTTTCACAGTATTGCCGCCAGTTTGGTGTAGTGGTTAGGAGCACGGACTCAAATCTGGGAGAACCGGGTTTGATTCCCCACTCCTCCACATACAGTGGCTGGTGTGTCCTTGGGTCAGTTACAAGTTCTCTCAGAGCTGTTCTCTCAAGAGCAGTCCTCGAAAGAGCTCTCTCGGCCCCACCTACCTCACAGGGTGTCGGTTGTGGGGAGGGGAAGGGGAAGGAGATTGTAAGCCGCTCTGAGACTCCTTCGGGTAACGAAGTGCAGGGTATAAATCCAAACTCTTCTTCTCTTGTCTGAAGGCCAGATCACAGCCTCCAACTGATAAGCAAGACTAATGAGGTCTAGCAATGTTCGTCTGCCTTTAAATGGCAGTTTCCCCCCGCAGAAATCAGCGGGGGAAACTTACATAAGAACATAAGAGACGCCAGTGTTGGATCAGGCCAAAGGGCCCATCCAGTCCAACACTCTGTCACGCTTCTCCGAGCATGCATTACTGCCTGCAAATCAAGTGATTGCTGCAAGCACAGGAGCACTGAATAGTTAGAAGGTGGGCAACCGCAGCGGCTGCTTCTGAATCCAGGACAGGCAGGGCACAGATGCCGTTTCCCAGCCCTTTCCCATCTTGGCTAGAACCACCGTTTGAAACTAATGTTAGAAAACGCATGACCCCAGCAGCACCCCAGACTTCCCCTACGAAATTTGGCAGCAGCCCCTGGGACCAAAGGTGTTTATTAACAGATGCTCTCGCTGTTGGGAAGTGAAACAGACTTTAATTTCACAGTCCTATCATGGTGCATGGATGTAACCAGCTGGTCATTCCCAGCACCTTCCCACCACCAGTACTTAACTGGGAAAGAAGGGGAGGGGGAGAGCAAAGGAAAGCTGTGTTTTCAAATCAACAGATCATAGTGCTACATTTTTTAAAAAGTG